>NC_072732.1:207705773-208073704 GCF_026930045.1 Uloborus diversus | reverse complement strand
ACATGAAAAGTAGAACTACACAGGGAATGAAATTAACACACACAACTTTTGTTCAGTTCGATTTTTGAGCTGTTTTAGAGTTAAATAGACAAACTGAATTCAGAGCTGAAGTTGAAGTCTATGGTCAAAGGGTCATTTCAACTTGTGTGCGTGTGCTTGTATGTATGTGCAGGATATACTCAAGGGAGAAAAACTAATCAAAGTTTCAGAGTCAGGGGCGTCCTGACGGGAGGTCACTGCGACCTCCCAAAACTTTCCTTATTCGGCAAATTTTGTATGACGATTCCGCAAAATCATCATCATTCTGCAATATTTAGAGTTTTATTCGGTAAAACTATCATTATTCGACGAAATTCGGACCTCTATTCAGAAAAAATTTGGAGATCCATTCGGCAAATTATCATTATTCGGCGAAATTTGGAGCTCTATTTGGCAAAATTTGGAGTTCCATTCCACAAAATTATCATCATTCGGCGAAATTTGGAGCTCTATTCGGCAAAATTTGGACTGCCATTCGGCGAAAAGCTCTATTCGGGAAAATTGAAAATTTCTTACCCTCCCAAAAATTTAAATTCGGGGCACCCATGTACGTAAAAGAATAACACGTTCAAAGTAATAAATTTAGGTAAAATAAGTGGCAACGAATTCTTTTTCGAGTAGATGCGCACGCGTGGGTCGATTGACCTAACAAGCAGAGGTATCGCAAATTAAGAGCATTTCGTTTTGATGAACAGTCGTAAAGCAACAAATTCGAAACACTGGTGAAGAAAGATCAAAAAACGAGGTTAAGAGCCCCGTGGTCAACATTCAGTTTCGAGCAAGAATAAACGACACGAATACTAACTCAGCGGAGTTTGATGCTTTCTGACCTAAAATTTCCAAGAAAGTTTATTTAAATGAATAAATAAAATGCTCACGTACGCATTCAGAACAAATATTACGGACCGACATTAAACTCAGTAATTTTAAGTAAAGCGATGAACCCATTGTTTTAGATTGAGATCGACGGTGGAAAACATGCTGCGAAGACACGCGCTTGCTAATTACGGTCGGCTAAAGCGTCAAAATTACAAGCTCTATTGTGGCGAAAGTTCGGTTTGCAAAATGGAAATAAACAGAACAGTCACAAAGGGCGGATCCAGGAGTAGTCAAGGAGTGGAGCGATTGATTTTATAAATTCTCAAACCTTAGCCCCATCCCTTATCTCAACGTTATAAAAGGTGTCCTATAATTGCTTTTTTGCACTTCAATTTAAAAAATTTTACAGGGTATAACCCCCGAACCTCATCTAAATTCGTCAAAAACTGAATTTTTGGGACATTGAAAACTTGCTGTACAAAGTTCCGATCCTTATGACTAAAGTGTCAAGAAATATGCTGCAATTGCGTTCTCAGGACTACATTTCTGAAAAATTCTAAGGAAGAGTATTATTTTCGTAACATTACTGAAGATCGTCTAAAATTAGGCTTTTGGAACTTCAGTATCGGAAATATGCCAAGGAAGAGTAACTACATCTCGGCTCAAGGAGGGGACAATCCCCCCCCCATCGCCCCTCCCTTCTATCTGTCCTTGACAGTCATTTAGAAACAAATGCCTTTGCATACAAGGGGGCATAGATTCTGTTGCTATCCGATTTTATTTGCATTGAATATCCACCCTTTACCCACCCCCCCTCCTTGAAAAAATGTGAAATGACGGGCCTGAAAATAAGTTGCAAAATTTCCGGCATAATTCTACACACAGTAAACTATTTCCATATGCTCACTTTCATTCAACCTTAAAGTGGCAAAACCTTTTTATTTGGGAAGGGGGCGGGCTTATCTAAAAACAATATTGCCTCTATAATTCGTACAAAAAGGGAAATAGCTCCCCGCCAACATACGTTCAAGAACAATTGCATAAGATATAAGATTTATCAAACAATAACCTTCGTTTAAAAAGTCGACATAAATTCGATTTAAACAAGTCGTATATTTATTTAATTATTTATTTATTATTTATTAAAAGTATTGCACACAACAGAAAAAAAAAATCCAGTTACAGTGGCAACAATAATATAAAAATAGCAATTAAAATCAATTATACATTTAAAATATTAAAACATAAAGACTTAAAATTGTAAAATGACAAGTAAAATATATCTAAATCACGACAATGAATGTTAAAAAGTTTGTAAAATTCAAAAAAACTAAAATTATCAACATAGTTCCATCTGGTTAAAAAAAAATTCAAAAGAAGAACGACTGATTGAAGAAGATATTGAAGATATTGATTGAAAATACCAAAAATAAACCTAGTGCTGTCCAGCAAAGCATATTATATTCCCCTCGCGTATTGAATTTGAGAGCACATGTTCAGAAAAGAATCTTTTCATGCGATTACGTAAAGCGAGACACACATGAAAAAAGATAAATTGCATTGAACTTCGATTAAATATAATTATTTGGAAATTTGAGCGTGCTTTTTAAAAAGAATATCTGTTGAGAGATGTAGACAAAATGTTTGTCAGGAGTAAAATACCTTTGGAGGGTGATTCGTGCCACGCCGCCAGTCAGACAGAAAAAACAGATTTACAGAGATTGGTCGACAAGAAACTTTTCTAATCTCACTATGGCTTAACATGGTTTTCTGTTGGGAACTCCGACAAATGCAGTCAAAACCAATCATTAGGGGTTCGGGGGCGTGAGGGGTGGTGGTTGGCATGCGTGCATGCAAAACAATGGACAATTTTTACTGTTCGATGTTAGTCATTTCAAAAAAATAAATGAATAAAATAAATCTGCCTACAAGTCAACCTGTACTTTTAATATTTCTTATTTTTATGATCGCGTTTGCGTGTTTGTCTGTGCGCTTGTGAATTTATAATTATCATTAATTGCGTCTTACAAAATTTCATTAAAAAGTTCCTAACCACTAAGTAATTTACATAATTTTCTCTCGTAATTAAGCTACACAAACGTATCAATTTTTTATTTCAAAGCAGCAAACGATAGTTGTATTAACTCTCAAAATGGAGCTTGGTTTTTTTCCCTACTTAATCGAAAATTATGCTCAGTGCTTTCAACCAATCTTGAAAATTGGGAGTCTGACTTTGAAAGCTTATGTACTAGTACAATCCATTAAAAGATTTTCAAAAGATCACCATAAAAACTTTTCCGTGTACCATTTGTACCATCGTTATTCATGGTTCGTTGATTACATTTGCTTTTATCAATAACACCATTCATATTTGGATTCATAATGGTATATGAAAGGGGAAAGTGTTGGCAAATTTCCTGGAAACATGATAACAAATTTCAACATCTTTAACTCATCAGGGAAACCATGGCAAGTGTCCAGAAAGAAATTGAATAAAGCTATCAGAGCAGATCACCCACATCAGATTCTTTTATAATTGACAAATGTAGAGTTTTCTTTCAACGAGAACAGCAACGTTAAAAAAAACGGAATTATGTTTTGTTATCTCTTGCATTGTTGGCACACGATTTAGTGAAAAATAAGTTCATAAGTCTTAGATTACAGATTTCCAAAATTTTTTGTTGATATTGTTTTTCTGGAAATTGAGTTCTTCATAATTGCATAAAAGTTTTATCGTGTCTCAAAAGCTTAAATAAGTTTTAATATATTAAAGGAAATTTAAGCAGTCTTAATGAGAAAGTTGTGTTAATTTACAAGGTTCAAATTTGATTCACCAAAATCAGCGAGAGGTTATGGAAAAAGTCGAATCTCCTCAATTCAAACCATAGTTCTTCATTTCGTATTTCAGATGTTTATACAACATCGTACAAGTTCAAGGACATTTCACTAACTTTCCACCTTTTCGTAACTACATATATTTTTTTCTTGCAGACAATACATGTATTACAAGAGTTCTAGCCAGAATGATAGAAAATTTTGTCTGCGGGCACATCAGCATAATTCATCCTTGATTTGAGAGTTCCTTGTACAAACTAATGGATTACTATAGTTGGGGCAAACCTAATCTAGCAGTGTTGTAATACTGTGATTAAAATCTGCGTAGCCTTCACAATGCTGCCATGCTAGTTTTGTCCGAACTAAAGAGCAATCAGGATTTTCTCTTGGGAGGAGAAGATCTGTGCATAAAAAGCCAACATTTTCTCAATTAAGAGGAGGCTTATAATCCCCTTACATACCTATTTTAACATTATATAATAAGCAATATGGCTTAACAAGGTTCTGAGACTCGGCATTGGACCAACTGTTCAGAAATCTTCGGTCTAAAAAAAAATCTTGAATGAAACTGGAGATAGATTGATTGCTTGAGGTTCCAAATTCAAGTGATTCTGTGAAAAGTAACTCTTTGCAATGTAATTAGTACAAATGAAAATACATTAAAAGTGCAAATGAAACTGATAAAAAGACATAAAATTTGCAAACAGCCGTTTTGAAGCTAACAAAGCGAGCCTCGACATCAGTGCAAAACAGAAAGAAGTTCCATTCTTAACTGATGAAGAGTCTTGTTTTGTCAAGTCGAAACTGCTGTTTGCGAATTTTGTCTCTTTTTATCGATTATGTTCGCACATTCAATTACGTACTACTCTTTTACTTCGCATGTTTAAGTAAAAAATGTTTAATGTCTTGATTGTTTGACCCAGGGTTCATATTCGCGTGGCTACTAAAAATAAACTTACGCAGCATGTCTCGCCAAAAATTGAAAAGTTTCCCACTAAGAGTTAGTAGCTTTCCTGAAGGTAACTTTGAATCTCCCTGAATAATTAGAGATACCTTCCCAAACAAAGTCAGTCACGTTTTCGGAATAAACCAGGGACCTCCAAAGAAAACTTATACATACTTATAATAATAGCTTGACAGCAACCTGATTTATCATAAAAGTTCCCATCGTATTTTAACAAATATGGCCAAATCTAATGCAGCAGTGCAAGAAAATATCCAACATATTATTTGCCTGCAATGCTACATCATCCAGACTCTGCATTTCAAACTCATTTGGGGCTCGGCTAATCTGGAAGGGCTGTAATTAAACTGAAGGCGAAACACTTAATAAAAGTGATGAGCACATTTTGAAACTGGTAGAGAATTTTTTTTCCACAGCAGTGAGAAATCTCCATTCATGCAACTTGCAGCGATTCACTAAACTTTTTCATAAAAGTGCTTGATTTTTACAGGAGACTAGTGGATATCCGTAAAATTCCGGAAAGTTGCCCAGTAATAATCTGTGACGTTTGGAAACTTTCCTACAGTGTGAAATTTTCTAGGTAAAAAAAAAAGAAGTTGGACAATTAATAAAGGAAGAAGAGGAGGGAAGCATAGATTCAATGAAACCTAAGTGTAGCGACTGAAGCCATTTTAAGAGGAGAGATCATTTGTCTCAATTAGGTCCAAACGAAGACGAATGGAAATGGAATCCAGAGACTGTCCTCCACTAGATCTATCCTATTCTCCCCAATTAATGCAATCACCTCTTCGTGATCAGATTAGTGCTAATTCAGCCCTCAAGCTGATTAAGTTCAGCACAGTTGTAGTTACTAACACCTATTCACCTGATAGGAAGTGAAACTTTTACCTTAGTGCAGAAATGTTAAATTAGAAGATTAAAATTAATATAGAAACAACGCGTTGAACGTTTTAATTTGCAAAAATATTGTTCGCATGCGTAGAAGATTACAAAGAATTCCTTTCTCGTAGAAGATGGAGCGTTAAGCTTCAGCAGCAGTCACCAAGATCCCTCATGGCACAACATGTCACTGCAGTGTTAGGGACGGCACTGCAAGCCACAGTGGTCACACGTCACTCATAGAATTGCGACGTCTCTCAAGAGTCACATAGTGACACATTTGTTATTCCTTTCGTGTGACTTCACTGCGACATCACTGCAACAAATTATTTGTGGCGCGTGATTTAGTTGGATTTGAAGAAGACACTCTGACGTCAATTTGTTACGTCTCTGTAGTTGCAGCAACTGACAGTCGTCAGTTGCTTGCAAACAGTTGATGACTTCACAATGAGGTTTTGTGGCCGTCATGCAACGAATACAAAACGTGGTGTGACAGTCACCAACGGTCACCATGTGCCTTATGAAGGATTTTTTTTTTAAATGACTGCTGCGGATGATCTAAACACGAAGAAGCTAAACTAAATTAACAAGGAAAAATTCCACTGGAAGAAACTAAATTAAGAGCTAAGCTGGAAGACGCTGTGCCTACTACATGCCTTCTTTGCTGCCCCCCCCCCCCTCCGATCAAGAAAACCTGAATAAGCAATGATTAGAAAAAATATTAATTACGTACCCTACATGTGCAACTGCTGAAAATCCCCTAACCACATGGTTCATTAAAGTAATATTTTATTAAAATTTGCGCCCCAAAAACTTCGATGCCCGGGGCCACGACCCCAAAGAACCATGTGGTAAACAGCTGTCGATATCTTTGAGTTCATTGTAACACCTTTAGACTATATGTAAATATAGGCGAAGTAAATCAAACAAAAAGGTCAAACCGAAACTATTAGGGGAACAAAACAAAGCACTTTCATGACCTACGATTAGGGGTGAAAAAAAAGCACCATTACCTTTTCACCAATCGCATCTTCTCATCTTTGGGCACGAATTAACCCCTGAGCTCGTCATCTTGGTCGGAGAGTGTGTTTGATGGTCGCGCGTGCCGAATAGGTTAACAGTCGCTCCAGAAACTGGATCTGTGACATCATTTCCCTCCCCCTTCCTCCTCCTTTTGTGTGTTGCTCGGTTTTCTTTCGCTTTTTTTCCCCAAATTTATTCTTTCCTCGTGTAGATGAGTGGGCTGGTCACGGCCGAAGAAGAACGGGAAGAGCCAATGTCAAGGACGGAAACGATGCAGGAAAGGAACATACCGCTCTGCGCTTCGGTGAAGTTTAGTTGTAAATTCGAAGTTTGTCAGAGAGGTCAAGATTTTATTGGCGTGGGCATTCATTTTCATTCTGAGTGCTGTTTATTTTTTAAGGAATACACTCTAAACTCTTATCTGCCTCAAAACCCGCCTGGAGCTTATTTATTTACGTGTCTTGCAATTCGTATACGAAACTTGTAGATATATACAGTAGACAGAGCTACTTATAATTGACTCCAATACTCTAGTTTAAAAACTAAGGCGAATAATGCAAAAACAAACCTTGTTACAGAAACACTTCGAGCTTTATACACTGTTTTTTTTTTTTTTTTTTTGGCCGTTTTATGTATGAACACTTCATCATACGCAAATATATCTACTGCGATAGTCCTGTTCCTGGTAGACTAAACTCTCACAGCATTTTGACGGTATTGACATAGTGTAACCTTTCCTCAGGGGTGCCCACCGAGGGAGGAGGGTCATGGTACAGACTGAGCCATCGAATTTTTTTTTTTTTTTTTTGGAGAGGGGGAGTGCTCGTGGTGTTGGGGTTGCACCTTTGCTCTTAGGAGGGGGTGGGCACCATTGCTTTCCGAATGCGGATAAATAAAAATCATGTATTGTTGTCCCATTTCATATGTGATTATGCACAACTACGTTCGAGGATCGCACGTGCTGTCGCTCTCGATGGCGTTGCACAATTGGGTTTGACAGCAACTGGACTATAGTATTGATGCGTATTTCACGTGGTCAAGGATTCACACTTAGAATTTCTGAAAGAGCTGCGAATAAACTCAAATAGTTTCTGTCGTTAGTGAAGGGTGCGTTTTTGGTGCATTTGTCGTTTTTTATTTTTTATTTTTTTACTACAGAAATTTGCAAGCCCGGGAGGAAATTAGGAACAGAACTCTGCATCTTTCGAGAGCGTAGGTATTCAAAGCACAGACGATTCTCTCATAATTTATTAAACGTTCTTGAAATGCTAGATCGTGTGACACAGAAATTTCAGATTCAACCAATTTCCTGTGGCACAATTGAGCTCCCAGAGTGTTTGCTACTGACTTCAGTGACTCTTACCAGTCAACTACACGGTAGTGTAATATGTTTTGAAAAAAATAAATAAATTAGCAATCGAAAGAGCAATGTAAAACATGTTTCTGGAAGCATTAAATATTTGTCCTCTTGTTCCCCCGTCATCGAAATATGAGGTCTCAAAGTCTGCAGAAAAAGAAAAGTCGCCAAACTTAGCCAGTTTCAGTGAGTAATGGAAGACATCTTTCACTCGTTTAAGATGGATGCGGTTGGTGGGATGTCATGATCAATTTCTCGCCAAATTTGGTATTTTTCTTAAAATTTCGGCAGACCTAAAGAATTTATCTCTTGATAACGATAGGACGATGGCGGATTATTTTGGCGTTAAAAATATCTGAAGATGCTCTTTTGATAGCTACCTATTTTAACGTTTTTGACTATTACACTACTCGTGTAACCCTGGATAGTACGTGAATCGGTTCTTCTGATCTAGTTCAGGAGACTTCTTCCTGTGCCAGTGACTCCACCCACCTGCGGTGTCCAGTTCTTTAATGCATATGACCTAGGGCATAGTTTATCAACGTAAAGGAACGTTGATATGACCTGGTGATCATTTTGATTTGCAAGTTTGATGTCTTCCCTGAGTTTTCGTTAAAGATCATTCTGATGAACGAGGACACTCCAATAATCAAAGGGAACAAATAAAGAGTGTGTCTTTTATTGAGAGATCCGTTTTACATGTGTCAGTGGCGTAGCTAGACCCGACTTTCGGGGGGGGGGGTTACTTCTTTAATATATATATTTTATATTTACTTGGCTTTTTAGTTTTGCTGCGTTGCGCATCTATGGGCTCTTGGTGTGTTCTTTTCAATATTTTTCACTTTTATTATTATTTTATATATATATATATATATATATATATATATATATATATATATATATAATCGCTTGGAATTTTTTCCTTTTCTTCCTTTTTTTTCTTTCTCTTCTCTCTTCTTTTTCTCTTTTTTTTGAGACTAACTTTTCGGGGGGGTTTTGTCCCCAAAACCCCCCCCCCTTAGCTACGCCCCTGACATGTGTTGTTGCTGTTGATGGACACCTGGACATTTTTTGCGAGTTTCAACTTTACAAACATTGTTGGTTATGTGTTATTGCTACTGGTGAAGAACAGGATTATTATAGCAGGCAACTTTCAATTATTGAAGCATGGAACAGCTTAATCGAGTTAATGCTTTTAAAGCAGACTGAAATATCTCTTTTAACAAGTAATCCTTAAATTTAAAACGTGCTATCTGACCGAATTTTTTTTTTCTTTTTTTCAAAATTTAATTTTTTTAGGAACTATTTTTGTTAATTTTATTATTTCTGCGATCTGTTGGAATTATTTACTCACAACTCGGGTTTATTTTACTCCTCATACTGATGAGTTTTTTACTTAGGGGTCGTCCACAAATGATTTCACACTTTAAAGGGGCGGGATAGTAAAATTATGACAGTTTGTGACGAGGGGGAAGGAGGGGGTCACAAGAAGTATGACTTCATACAGTTTTTATAGCAATGTGCTTTAAAAAAATAGCATGACATATGACAAGGGGAAAGGTGAAAAGTGACATTTGGTGATAAAGAGGGAGGGAGCTATACTTGTTGAAATAAAACGACACCATGTACGGACAGCCCTTTTTTATATAACTCGCACATGTTTTGTTTCTATCTCCTTTTCTCTCCTATTCCCCCAATCTGTTAATTTCATTTCTTGATTTATTTTGTTCCATTTTTACCTCACCTTGATCTTAATCAGGAAGTTGTCTAAAAATAAAAATAATAATAAACTCTCCAAGCAACTGAAGTCATTTATATATTCCTTCGTGTTTCACTGAGAAGACGTCACCTACTCTCGAACGCAGCTGTCCCCACTCACGAGCTTCGTCGGCGGTGACTCATTCGTAAAAATAAACATTTATTTCGGAAGCAGGTTTGTTTACCTCACATATCAATGCTGCAATTGTACAAACAACGGCAAGCTTGGAATTGGTTTTTAACTTCCGTGCTTAACTATCCATGGAAGTATCTATCGATCATGACGTCATATACCGTAAGCACTTGCTATTGGACAAAACAATAACATGTGAGGTCATTGCTTTTAGTTGTGATCTAGAAACAAGTCTTCGCCTCGCATAGCATGTTCAGGCAGGGGCGCCCTAAACTTTTGGGAAGACGGAAATTCCCAATCTGTATAATGGAACCCCAAATTTTGCCGAATCAATTTCCAAATTTTGCCAAATGATAGTAGTTTTGCCGAATGGAACTCATGATTTCGTCGAAAGATGATAATTTTGCCGAATGGTACTCCAAATTTCGTCGAATGATGATAATTTTGCCGAATGGTACTCCAAATTTCGTCGAATGATGATAATTTTGCCGAATGCAACTCCAGATTTCACCGAATGATGATAATTTTTCCGAATGGTACTCCAAATTTCACCGAAGAATGATAATTTTGCCGAATGCAACTCCAAATTTCGCCGAAGAATGATAATTTTGCCGAATGGTGTTCCAAATTTCGTCAAACAATTATAATTTCGCCGAATAAAATTTCAAATTTCACGGAATGATGATAATTTTGCCGAGTGGTACTCCAAATTTCGTCGAACGATGACAATTTTGCCGAATGCAACTCCAATTTTAGTCGAATAATGATAATTTCGCGAAATCATCAGACAAAATTTGTCGAATAAGGAAATGTTTGGAAAGTCAGTGACCTCCCGTGATTTCTTATGGAGCGCCCTTGTGTTCAGTACACTTGAGGAAGATATATATATATCTTCCTCAACCAATTTCAAACAATCCTGCTACAAACCACTTACTTACCTGATACCTTTGAGCAAGTATCAGGTAATTCAAACTATTTGTCCAGTTTTTAAGTGCGATTCAGGAGGCAATCATTTTGACTTTTTTTTTTTTTTTTTGAAAGTAAAAATAAAAATTTACTTATAAGAAACGCTGCGAAAGTTGAACACGATGCAAAATATTTTTCTCAAAGAAAAAAAAAAATAATCTCACTGTTTCAGACACAACAGAGAATGTTGTTTATATTGATCTTATTGATAAAAAACTTTTTTTTTGCATACCATGTTAAGCGATTGATTTCATGTAGTTCAATCAATCAATCAATCAATCAATAAATAAATAAATAAATCAATAAATCAATATATATATATATATATATATATATATATATATATATATATATATATATATATACTGGTAGTTATCAAAATAATGGAAACACTGTGGGGCAAATGTGTTGGTAATCACTACACTGTTAAAACTACAGGATGCATTCGGTACCTATCAGGGGAGAAACGCTTGTTCACCAGCGACACCCAATACGGAACCCAGGGAGGCTAAAAGGAAGGAGCCTCATCTCCTTTGTCAGCGGGGCGAAAAAGTGACCGGATTATTCCATCGCCACTCGTGGCGCTAGTGGTCCATCTCTCGCAGTTCGCTCTCCCGATTTAAAGGGAAAAAGGAGATTTCGCTTGACCGACCCCGAGTATTCGACTGGGTGGATGCCGGCAGTTAACTAGTTTGGGGCCATTGATAAGAAAAATTTGTTGAAACTCAATAATATCGCGCGGTCATCACGATGGACCTAAAATCACTTTCTTTCTAGTATTTGTTCTAGAATTTAGACATCAATTCTGTGTTTTAGCCATTAGAATTATTATTTTTATTAATTTTATGAGTTTCATTAAGTTAGATTTCACGTACCACAGTTGCTTAGTTCTTTTACTCCAATCAATTTATTTAATTACTTCGATCAACCTTCTCCCGCTCCCCCCCCCCCCATAAATTTTGCGTGATATAAGCTCATTTAAAATTAAATATTTCACAGTAATATGTGCAACAATATTTAGTTTCCTTCTGTTTCCTTCCTTTAGTTTCCTTACTTTCCTGCTTACTTCTGCTGAAAAAGCCGGTTTTTTTTTCTTTTTTCTATTGGATTTATCTTTAAAAACGATAAGAAAAAAATCATTAATACTTTGAACATTGAGAAACACTGCTTTTTCGTTAGTTAATTACAAACAATTAAAAAAGAATCTTACAAGAAAGTGCTATTCAATTCAAGCGCTGATCTAGTTTATTGCTTATATTTATCAAGCTATGTTTCGTTTTCACTTACCATAATTACTTGGTTCTTTTATTCCAATATTTCGTTCTGTTACACCGAGTTTCTTTATCCTGCACCCTTCCCCCCCCCCTCACACACACAAATTTAGTGCGATATTAGCTCATATAACTTAATATATTTCACTGTATTATGTGCACTAAGATTTAGTTTCGTTTTTGTTTAATTAATTACTTTTGCTGAAATAACCTTTTTTTTTTTTTTCTTTTTTGTTTCGTTGGATTTATCTTTAAAAACGATTAGAAAAAAAATATTAATACTCTGTATATTGAAAAAAAAATTTGTTTATCGTTAGTTATTAGTGAACAATTACAAATAATGTTGCAAGAAAGTGCTATTTATTACAAGCGTTGATCTAGTTTATAGCTTATATTTATCACATTGTGTTTCGTTTTCACTTACCATAGTTACTTTCTTTCTCCCCTTTCCATACATAAATTTCGTGTGATATAAAGTTACATAAAACTTAATGTATCACATTTAGTTTGGAATTGTTGCTCTGCGCTCGATTTAAGTGAAATTTGAAGAAAAAAAAAAAGCAAAACATAAATATTTTGATGAAAATTATATGTTAAACAGTTCAATCTTAATTTCAATTGAATTCTCTACATGAGTGCGTTCCTGAGTTTTTCTACTACAGTGGAGTTTCTATTATTCAAGTTAAGCATATGTGAAATTTAATAAATAAGAAGCAAAAGGACATGGAAATATAACTAGAAGAAAACAAAATTAGTGATATAAATTCCAAACTTTAGTTGTTCATTGCTACTCTCTTTCTATTTTTTAAAATGAATAACTTTAAAATCAAGTCCTCTCATTTACTCTTAAAATTAAAAGCATAGTACTCAAAAAATTTACGAAAACCGGATCGTAATTTACGGGTTTTATTGGGAGAAAATGTTTTCAAAAGCCAGCTAAAATTATTTTTAGTTTCATGGCAAATGAGCAGAACAGCCATATCAAAAACAATATACAAAATAGAACACAAATTGCACAACACATAACAAGAATGAATGCTCGCTAAAGTCCGTAGCAGAAACACAAACACATCGAATGCAAAATATGCCAAAAACCTAGGGTGGAGTAAAGTAATCTATGCTTCTCTGAACAGCTTTCATGGCGAAAGTAGTTTAATACTTCCAAATATACAGGTGATAGTTTTTAAAACACACTTGTTCACAATGCTACGCTACGAGCGAAAAGATATAAACAGTGCGAGAGATGAAACTGAAGCGGCCTCTGGCGGAAGTGGAATTTTGTTGCCAAACTGCTTACATGGAGATTCGTCTCCTTCCTTTTACTCCCTGACGGAACCGAAATCGCACCTCTAAATAGGGTGAAAAACAGGCACCTTTTAAAAAATAGACAACTGGAGTGAAAAAAAGGAACCTTTGGAGAGAGAAATGGCACCCTTACTATAGATCCTCCTCCCCCTCCCCAGTATTGTGTGCGTTTTTGAATACAGGTTTTTTTTTTTTTTTTTTTTTTTTTTTTTAAAGTTTTGTTTTGATTTATGATATTCTTCGTTTTGGACATTTTTCACATTGAACTCGATACTGGAAATGATTAAAACATGTAATTACAGCATTTGATCATATTTCAGAGTTTTCAACATAGTTAAGAAGTGGTCATTGCTCTAACTCAGTGTTGCTCAACCTCTTTTGACTCACGGGCGCGGTAAAAGCAAATGAAAAACTTTGCGAACCAGTGAAATCTTTATCGTTTTCTTAAAAATTCATAAAATAAATAATATTAATAACTCTGGAGCCGTTAAAAACATGTGAAAAAATCAGAGTTCTGACGAGTTTTTTTTTTTTTTTTTTTTACAAAAAGTAATGTTAAGAATCAATAAAACAATAAATATCTACCCCTTTACTTGGTATCAAAGATCTGTCACCAATCGTTATAATTTAAAGACGAGTAATTATTTAAATAATGTGAGAAATTATACTTTTACTAAAACCTTGACGCATTCCGAAAATGAAGCATAGCTGTACTTATGGATTATTTACATGAAGAGCCAAAAATATTCAGGGATATTACAGTTACGGAAAACACAAAATCGTTTCATAAACGTTAATCAAGAGTAACAAAATAAAAGGCACATGAAGTTTTTCGATAGTTAAAAAACCAAAAGAAATTTATAACGCTATCCAGACATTAACCGCTAACAGGAAGTAATTCTAACACTTGAATGAAAAAGCCAAAAAAAAAAAAAAAAAGCTAGACTGAGAGAGATTTTTTTTCGCTAGCTTTCTGTTACAATCTACGTAGCACAAGAATCATTTTTATTAAGATTCTCTCTTGTTGATTATTGATATCTTATAGCTTTTTTTTTTTTTTTTGATCATTAATAAAAGCTGCTTATCGAGTACTCAAGAAAATGACAGATATTTTTAGTAGCGTTTTGAATGATGGAAATTTCACGATAGTAACGGTTAACGGAAACTAAAAGACAGTAACGGTAACTGAAAAGCAATTAATGCACTTTTAACCACTTAACTATGTTTGAAAGCCCTAAAAGCTACAAAGTGATCAAAAGCTGTACTTACTTGTAATTTCGGATAATTAATCCAAGAAAAATTGTGTTTAAATCCAATAGTGTACATCATTCAATGTGAAAGACACACAAACACAATCATCATTTGTCCGCCATATTGAGATGGTTGAATGTATGTCTAAGGCAAAAGCGCATGCGCAATGAGTCTTTTTTGTGATTGCATGCTGTTTCGGCTCCTCTGCTCTATTTTCTAGCTTGCATTGCACCTTCAGGCACTTTGGTATAACCTTAGAGGGAATATTTTCACTCGTCTGGAACCCCTGGTTATAACAGTGTACTCTGCCATAAATGTTCTGTTGATAAAGGTGCCTTCTGACTCTATTCTCTCACAATGGTGAATCTAGATGGTGATTGAGTTCTCTGGTCATTTTTGCTGACATTGTTCGCTTTTTAGACATTAGAATCCTCTTCAATACCGTCGGTTTCTTTTACTAAACTTCCCTTTGAGTCCACTATTTTGCTTTGCCGAGCTTGTCTTACCGCGCTGCGTGTATGCTGTCATGACTTTAGATACTGTGCCTCTAGAAACACCAAAAAGTTGAGATGTTTCAGTTACATTTGCTTCAGCTAGACGCACTTCAGCAATTTGGCCTCTTTTAAAATTTGAGAGGTCCAATATTTCATGCGCTTGAAAAAAATCCAAGACATCCAGAACTTCAGTTAATCCACCATTTACTACCAGAATATGTACATTGCTATTTATTTATTTAAAAAAAAAAAAAAAAAAACAGATATCTAGTTTTATTCTTTATTACGTACGAAGCACGTTCAAAAATGTCACTTTTATTCACAGGTGTTTCCATTATTTTGATAACTACATATATATATATATATATATATATATATATATATATATATATATATATATATATATATATATATATATATATATATATATATATATATATATATATTTATTTATTTATTTATTTATTTATTTATTTATTTATTTATTTATTTATTTATTTATTTGTATGTGAGTGTGTCTATATATTTAATAATGATACATTTCTCAAGTAAAAAGTGTCAGAATAATCTTTGGGAATTTATCAACATTGAGATTTTGATACCGTTTCAGTTATCTACCTGTTTTACTTCCAGATTTTGCAGGATCGAGTAGATGTCGGTAACATTATCAATCACTTACTACAGACAGATATTACTTTCTGAATTTATCAGGCCTTTTATCGTAGTTATCTCATTCGACTCAAAGCAGTTAAGGGTGTTCGACAAAACTTATGCTATCCCCAATAGTAAATATGGTGAGACTGTGATGAAGGAGTTGGAGAACCCTTAACAAAAGTTTTAATGGACATTCGCTTTAAAATGCAACGTTTAATTAATTTATGGAGAATTTTAAACCCTTATTTATATAATAAACGCTATAACCGCAATATGTGACATTTAACCCGTTTTATTCCAGTTTATTTATTTCTCTTAAATTTGAGAAGAATGTTATTTTTTATAGCTTAATTAAACCTTCAGCTGTCCTTTAAATAGGACAGTGGGATAAAATACGTTAACCTGAGTTTATGCTTCTAAAATGTTCAACTTTTTTTTTTTTTTTTTTTGTAATTTTTCGTTGGCAAACAAGTGACTTATTAGATACCAGCAAATTTTACTTTCATTTCTAAATAGCTGGTCAACTAAATTCTTCATAGTATAACACAATATTATTGACACAAAATCAAAAAAAAAAGTAAAAATATCATTTCGCCTTTTTTTTTTTTTTTTTTTTTGTAGTAAGTTACCGGCCTAAAGCCAGGGCTAAGGCAGAAATACTAAAGTGTGAAGGCAGAAATACTACAGTATGTGTTATCATTTCGCCTACTTAAATTATCGTTAATACCTTTATTCAGTGCGTATTTACTAAAATTGAAGTGGTCGGAACGGGCTGTGTTGCAGCAGTTAAATTTGGCTGCTGTTTTGGCAAAGCCTAAATAATTGACTTTTACAGAACAATATACGAAGCGAAAGGAAGAACGAAGTAAAGGCGTTCGAGGTTAACGCACCCCAAAACCCTTGGCTTTATGTCATATTGCCGATCCTAGCATGTTACTATATGCAAAGAAGAACTGTTCACTCTGGGAGTGAAAATTCTGCAAATGACATTTTCTAACGAAATTTTTTTCAATCACCAAATGAAATCGGATCAAATAATAATAATAATAATAATAAAATCGATAGTATCAAGTTGTAGCAAAACAGCCGATCGGTTGAACTATTTGCGCAAATCCATAGCAAGCTTGAATTATATTACAATTTGCTTCAATGAAAGTACTGCAGAGTCCTACCCTGTGTAAAACATTAAGAAACAAAAAAGTACAGAGAAAACTGAAGCTATATCTCTTAAAGGACACAACAAAATCATAGCGCTTTAAAGAAATAAAATCATTTCTTTTCATTTAAAAAGAGGCTCCTGGTAGCTCCGAAACACGCGTCTGCAATGCTGTTATTACAATTTGCGAATTTTGAACTTTGACTATCTTTAAATCAAAACAGTATTAAATACCAGATTCAAAACAATGCCAGAACAATGTAAAACACGCACTGAACACTTGTGAACAAGTGGTTTCACGTATTTGGAGCAAGCGCGGATGCAAAGGGTTATAAGGGTCATGACCCCACTATAAGAGACTAGGTAGCTTAAGTTGCGTTATTAAAGCGAAAAAATTCCGCCCCAGATTCCCTATTTGTACCTGAATGTTGTACTTATACCCCCTCCCCTTCAGATGATGACCCCCTCCTCAGCCAAAAGCTTGATCCACACTTGATTTGGGGGTAGTCATAACCAGGCCCGACCAGAGGCCATATCAGCCTAGTCGGAAACAAGGGGCCCGGGCTTTGGGGGAGGGGCCGCGACACTAACGCAAAAAAAAGGAAGAAAGAAAAGAAGGAAAGAAAAAAGTAAGAAAAAAAGGAGAAAATTGGGGGGGGGGGGTGATTCCGAATAAGAGAAAACGTAAAGAGAAAGTAAAATTTACTCTTTTGATATTTACTGTTATGGAACTTAAAATAGGGTTAATCGTTTTCTAGTAAGTAGTTTTGATTTTTTTTTCTTTTTTTCCCCACTTTTTTTCTTCTTTTTCCCCTTTTCTTTTCTTTTTTTCCTTCCTCTTTTTCCTTTTTTGAGGGTTGGAAGGAGCCCGGTGACATAACTGACAAGGGGCCCGCCTTGGCTCTCTGCGTCCCTGGTCTTAATTAACGTACTTTTGGGGGGCCCTTTGTCCAACGCAAACTTTTTCCCTGTGCAATTTTGGATCACCTGAACTTCAGAGGAAAATTCCCAGAAAATGAGCCGAAAAAGGCTAATTCGAAGCCTCAGGTCTGCAATTTATTTTGATATGAAGCTTCAAGCAATTAAGAAAAGCGCCTCAAGAAATGGGGATCGTGCCCCGAACACATATCTCACGGTTAAAGAGCATGACACGCATCTGGAATACGTGACAGCCCCTCTTGAATAAATTTCCTCCTCGATTCTCGTGCCGTCAAGAGCAGGTGTCGGCCCCACAAACGATAAGGGGGTGATATAACTCACGACGCAAATTACAGGTGTCGTCCGACTTATGAAAAACCGCTCGAATTTCCTCGAAGCGTTAAAAGGGTCAGAGTTTACGTTCGTTTTCTGACTCAGCTCAAGGAAGGAGTGAAATAATAAGTTGCTGTTTGGACATCTTCAAGAACAAGAAACAAAATTGCACTTTGCTGCTGCTGACTTAATGGATGTCCAGTTTCTTTTTCTTTTCTTTTTTTGGAGGGAGAAAAGAAATGACGCAGTGAGAAGCGCAAAGGAATGTTAGTTCCAAAATTAATACA
This sequence comes from Uloborus diversus, assembly GCF_026930045.1. Taxonomy (NCBI): domain Eukaryota; kingdom Metazoa; phylum Arthropoda; class Arachnida; order Araneae; family Uloboridae; genus Uloborus; species Uloborus diversus. The sequence continues at coordinate 208,055,262 of NC_072732.1, read as the reverse complement.
TTTGAGTTAAGCAGTACAAATAGTAGGAGAATCTATCTTCTGCATTGGGGAAAGGGATGGTACTAGGTAGGTACCATGGTAGGTGCAGCTGTACAGCATGATGTCGAAAAAAATTTCAATAAAAACCAGCTTACCTAGGATTTGAACTTAAAACGTGTTTTATTCAAAACTTTAAAAAGCCCACTTACATCCCTTTGCTTCTCACCGCCTCAAATGTTTTGTTACCTCAATATATGACCCCCCCCCCCTCCGCAACTACGTAGTAAGAGTGTTTTATAATTATTATTAAGCATCTGTTAATGTACATACTTCAGGGGAAAAAATCAAAAAGGAATTTATATGTGTTGGCTTTGTACACTAAATTTTCATGAGTTTTAGAACCAATAACCTGTTATTCCAATCGAACGCGGTTCAAATGGTACAGAAGTGTAAAACATGAGTTTGTTTGGCATCGAGGGTCGGTTACTTACCCCAGAGAGGGAGGAGTCGCTGTCCACGTCCGAGTAAAAGGTGACATGCCGACGAGGCAGCTCCACGGAAGCGGGAAATGTAATGCCTTCCGGTTCCGCATGCCTGAAAATGAGAAACACAAATCAATGTGTAGTTAATATTGATTTTTTTTGTAAAATAGACACATGTAAAATACACGAAACAGTTTGGCTACATAATGGAAGAATTCACCTGTTAATGAAAGGAAAAGTTGACCCAAACAGAAGAATCAAAGATGGTTTTTGATTTCAATCTTTTCCAATCAGTTTAACATTGATGATTTGAAAGAACCGAAGAACCGAAGATAAATCTACGGTTTTAATTTTCACTAGCTTCCATTTCGAAATCGGTCAAAAATTGAAAAAAAAAAAAAAAAAAATCCTCGCATTTTCATACGTAAAAAGTAATCTCAAATAAGAAGTTAAATCTGTTTTGCCTTCATACAGCAAAACAAAATAAACAATCCCCTCAATGCCCACCCAGGAGAGGGGAGTTATGGCGCAGACTGCGCCATTAAAATTTTTAGGGGGGTTGTTTTAAGGGGTAATTTTTCCTTTTGGGGGGGGGAACCCTTGCTTTTGGGATGGGTTTCCGCGATATTTAGGGGGTGCGCCTTTGCTCTTAGGGGGAGGGGTGAGCACCACCCCTGCTTCATATTCTATTCTTTATTATAAAGTGATCTTAAAGCGTATGTAAAATTTATTTTGTGTTGATATTAAATTCATTTGCAAAGTGATCTTAAACATGAAGATGGAAATGTTTTGTGCTTTAGCATCTTATTCGCCATAGTTATAAAGTAATCTTAAATCGGCAGTCAGTTATGTCTTATGTGTGATAATTCCGGTATTATTTTCATTGTTATGAACTGAGCTAAAGTAGGAATTTAGTCTGTGTTTTATCTCTTGGCATTGTATTCATAGGTATGGAGTGATCTTAAATCTAAAACTAATTACGTTCTTGTGTACACTATTAAATATTGAATTTATTAGTGCAAAGTGTTCTGAAAGCGGAAGATATGTCCTTTTTTTTTTTTGCTTAGCCAAGGGGATTCTCAAAGTTTTCGGAATCGCGGCAATCTTTTACTATCTAGAATTTTCTCACTACACCCCAATTTATCTCTACTATATACTTACGTACGTAGATATTGATACCGTGGCCACTTGGTGGCACTTCTCAGCTCTGCCCGCGACACTCCAAGGAGCAGCGGATCCCACTTAGGGAAGACTTAGCCATTTTATTCACAATTTTAAAGTAATCATAAATCGGAAATTTATATATTATAATACATACATTGTTGTAACCAGATCTTAAAACGGAAGTAAGTTCCTTCTCTGATTTCAATAAAAACATTCTTAATATAATAGGATCTTCCGTACAAAGTAAAGTCTATTTAGCACGAAGGCCTCCCTCCACCCAAGAGCAAGGGCACCCCCCCCCCTGAAATACCACAAAGGTCCTACCCTAAGAGCGAGAACCCCTCCCCCCCAAATAATTAAAATACATAACTGAATTGAACTAACTTGATGTGAACAAGGGGCACGCTGGAAAATCTGGTTCTCCTTAGGGCGAGGGCGGCGAAGGGGGAGGAGGGCCTGGGCTCGCCCCACTCCGAACCAGCACCGGGCGCCGATGCTGAAACCAAACAAAAACATTAAAAACGTGTCGTGGACGTAGTTCAATATTATACAAAAATGCATCGTCTATTTAATATACCATAAGACATAAAAACCAATAAATCATGCAAATACTCAATTCCTTAAAAACTTTTTAATACATTATATACATTCTATATCTAAGAAACTGCTGTACATATTTATTCATGGAATATTCTGCATTACTTTTCAGCAAATTTTGTGACACAAATTCATAGTCTTTCTGCTTTTGATCCTCAATTATTTCCGTCTACGTACTGAAACTCTACTAAAACTGTGGGGTAATGTAGTTTCTGTATCCAAGGTACCAGGAGCGCAACGAAAAGGGAGGTTTTTTAGGTGACCCCCAGATCCCTCCGTTTTCACACGTATTGCCAATACTACGAGCAAAATAGAGATTTAGTCGGCTGTGTAGAGTAGTGGTAAAGCGTTAACATCATATACCTTTGAGTTCTGACTCACAGAAGATAACAGTAATATCTCTGTGGTATGAATAAATCCAGGAAGAACGCTGTGATTGTGGATCGGACGCGAAAGCGGAGGCCTCTGTGTTAGGATAGGAGCCTAATACCGCCAAATAACCACCAAGTGAATCAGTGGATCTGAAAGTTCTACGGTCGGTTGCTAGCATTTACAATACATTCAGAGTTCTGTGACTTTGCCTCCACTTCCGAACAAAACCTAAATTGTGGAAGTTAAGATAGGAGGCACTGCCATCTATCGGTCGATACTGTCGCCAAATTCTTGCCCTATGTCTGTCATTCAGATGATCTCTACTTATCTAGTCGTGCTAAGAGGTGGGGAGCTGTTGGATAAAAGGATTACGGACTCGATGTGAGCCTCACAGCGTACATTATACCAATGACAATAGACATTTTACAAAAATGGGGGAATGGGAATCATATTGTTGTATCATGCCGCCCACGCAGTGTTAAGATCACACCCTACTTCTGCTACAAGCAATGTTTAGTTTATAATAAAAAAAGTGATGAGTCCTAAATTCCTCTCGACGCAGTATAGCCTATCAAGGCTCTTTTGCACCATAAAACACAATAGAACCAACCAACCTGAGCTTCTCAGAACTTATTTTTAAACAAAAAATAGTTTCAACTTAGTCTAAAGAGCAGAAGTCCATAAAGTTTAAAAGAAGACCAAAAGTTAATCTCCCTTGAGCTCTCATGCAAATTAAGCTCTAGGAAGAAGTCACGTGAAAAACAGAGTGTATTTTGATTTGAAACGTTGAAATGTTATTAAATCAAACAATACACGCTACAAATATATTCAAAAAAAAAAAAAAGTCATGCATCGAAAAAGGGTTTTTCTTCAATCCCTATAAGTACAGAGAACTTTGTATGCAGTAATTTAAAATTTTTGTACTTCATTTTCGTTAGATTTACAAATTCGACGAAATTTTATTCCTAAGACAACCTTTTATAAAAACTTACTGGGAGGCATTTTCCTATGAATACATTTTCAACAAAATCTTTTTTCCCCCTTTCATGAAATTAATGAATCATCAAATTGTTGACAATTGGTATTTCACAAGAGAGTGGGACTTGGGACAAGATTGGCATTTTTGAGTGTCTCCACACGCGTGGACAGCATGAAGGCTGTATCTGGCCGCAGTCCTCACCTGGACATGCCATTTAAAAAACAATAATTTATATCCATAACAATTTTTAAAAACAAAACAATGAAATGCTATTCGTAATCAAGGCTTACTGGTAGGCATTTTCCAATCAGGACATCTTCAAATAAATCATGGAGCCATTTTACTTTTTTTCAAAATTTACCTCCACACGAAACGATTCAAAATACGAGGCCATCCGAAGACAACAGACGGCCAAAAACGGCAAAGATCAGTTCTGTCTTGAACCAGTTTCTAAACATCGCCAGATGGCAGGTCGTACTGGAGAGCGAGGGCACAGATGACAAGCTGCAGTAATAAGTCTTTGAAATAAGGTAATTGCCCAGTTAAAAACCAGCCTCACTCACAATGAATCACTTCCTGGTTGGGGAGGGATAGAAGGACGGACGGACTTTCTTAACACTCCCTTCTCAAAGGACGGACAGGAGGGGGTTGAGCAAAACGTTTATTTACTACATAACAAGCAGAGAAAGAGAGCAAAGAGAAATATTTATCACTTCGAAATATATGCCAGGAAAGAGGCAGGGCCAACAAGAGGTCAAGTCGGAAACTAGGAACCCGGTGCAGAATCGGAGTAGTATAAGTTTTATGGGGAGTTCTGATGTCCAAACTGACAAGGGGCCGATTTGGCTCTCGGCGGCCCTAGTAAGAGGATACGAAGAGGAATTACTTTGATTGAGATAAAATATATTTCGTGAAATGGTTTAATCAAAGAGCATCACCTCAGCCCAGGGGCACAGCGGTGGCGGCGCAAGGGGGGGGGGGTAAGCCTCCCAGAACCGTTACTTCCAAACCATTTTACCAATCCCAGTATGTTAGTACATGTAGTAAGAAGTGTTTTGAGTAACCCCTCCTCCCCTGCAGAAAATTCTGGTTGGCTAGTGGAGCGCATGCCCTATACACACACATACAAACATGCTCATTACACTCTTTCTACATAACAGTAAAAGCCTCGTTTATCAGGCCCCCGTTTATTCGGATCTCCGTTTTATCCGGATCAATTATGAAGAGTACGACACTTAAAAAATTCACTTAACGAGCTGATGTGTGCATCACATGACTTCCTTTTACTCCAATCTCATGTTATTTTCTCATTATTGGCAGTTTTAATATGATTCAATAGTTTACTCTCTAAATATCACCAACAGTGGCCAAATTGAAACCAGATTAAAAAAAAAAAAAATAAACTAAAAAAAATCGCCAAGCTGGCGACAAAACTTGGCGACCAAAAGACTGGCGATATATTGCCAAGTGTCCGCTAAATTATAACACCACGTGAGTTTACATCGAAATTAACAATGATTCCCCCCAAAAAAGGGCAAAAGACCCCCTTTGGAGCGTACGAATGCAACCAAAAAGGAAGGTGAACAACAAGACCACACTAGGAGTCTACGTACCAAATTTCAACTTTCTAGGACATTCCGTTCTTGGGTTATGCGACATACATACACACATACGCACATACATACGTACATACAGACGTCACGAGAAAACCTGTACGTTCCTAGGCGCATATCCACGTGTGGTCGGATTGAAAAAAAAACTCAACATTCATTTGGGGGTGAGCAAAATGGAAAATAAGGCCGATTTTTGGGTGAAAATTATTTCGCGAATACAATACTTCCTTTTTTGTAAAAGGAAGTAAAAATATTTCTAAATTATTAGAGAAAGAACGGAACTAAAAATGCTCCAAATATTAGCCTTTGATAATAACTACTGCATAGGTCATACAACACATTATGATAATCTAAGAAACAACATGGCGGGTTTATGTTGGCGGGGCGTTGATGTGATGATGTAGTAATGCTTGAGCGCAGTGCACAACTACGCATATGCCTCCACCATGCCCTTCTGGAAAAGGTAAACAATCCAACCATTAATGCTCCAAAGTGTCAAATCCGCTTACAAATTTAATAATGGATGACAAGCACTTTGACACTTCCGATGCTTCAGTGATTTGTAATGAAATTATCTCTGTTTAACCTCGCCATTTGCGATGTTATATTTCGTGGGGGTTGATAATTGACAATGTGTTTTAATTATTATTGATGCAATGAAGTGTCGTATGTGTGAGCAGTACATAGTCATTTTCATAATCATCAAATTTAGCCGTAAAACACTTACACAAAACATCAAAATTTGACAAATTAATTTCTCTTCCCTCCCTAGATTATCTCCAACTCTTAAAATTACTTGGTAAATTTGATGTGTAATGTGTTCATTGGCAATGTATTCATGAACACATGGGTAATGTGTTCATTGGTAAACCTATTTCTTTGAGGCTACAGAGATTCAGTCATTCAAGGTAACTTTGATGAACAATTTCTCTGTTTTAAACTGCCTCACTCATATTTCTATTGGTAAAAAACCGAAAACAAAGTCTTAAAGAATTGTAAAATTATTAGAAATTTTTAATAGCAGTAAATACCATTTAAAATGAATTATAAGTGCGTTATTTCACCTACTGGCATAAAACCGAAGAGAAGTTCGTAAAGTAAGGCGTAGTAATTAAAAATGAAGAAACAATTATAAAAAAAAAAAATTCAACAGTGTTATTTTGCCTATTCGTATAAAACGGAAATAACATTCCTAAAGTATTTCATAGTTATAAAAAATGAAATAATAGTAGATATAAAACCATATAAAATGAATTATTTACCTGGCTCGAAATTATCCTCTTACTTTGGGTAGCTTAGGGTATATGGGATGTGAGACAAATTATTTTAATAAAAGTTGCATAATTTTTAACCAGAAAAATTAAATTTATAAATGTTTAAATATTATCTTCATTTATATCATGTATTCAAGAATTTCTATGCGGAATATTACAATGTGCTACTATTTCTTGAAGGTATTCTAGAAATTCACCAAAACAATGCGTAAAATATGAAAAATGCTTCATGGCAAGCTAAAAAAATATAAAAAACCATCTCCTAATCCCCCGAAATTCTGCAAAATATCTGCGAGAACACGGCAAAGAATTCAACTGTGTTGCGAAATGGATGGTGTTCTACCAATGCTTATGACTCTTAAGACTTCAAGATAACTGTATATAACAAACATTTGCCCACAACTAACATAATGTCAAAAATAAAAGTCGGGTACGCCTCCTATCGAACCGCCCCACAGTGGGACGAAAGCGCCAAAAAGCGCTCTAAAGTGTTTTTAAATCTCTCTCGCTTGTTTGCTTACACAGGCATGTTATAATGGATTTTTCTCGATTTGTTTGGACTCAGGGTTCAAAGTTCGCAGGTTTACGAAGCTAATTCTATTTCAGGGTCTTTCTACAGACCATTTATGATTCATTAATATTAATTTCTAACAGGACATAAGATTACATTTTTTTGTAGAGTGTTTTGAAAAAAAAAAAAACTTTGAATTCCGAAGTTTTTGGTGCTGATCAAAACCGATTTTCGGTTTGAGAATTCGATTACTCATTTTTTTTCGTCCTATTACTATCGCTGGACACGAGATAAATTAAATATACCCACCTTTAACTAGAAAAAAAAATTATAGACTGCTTAAAAGCAATTTTTGTAAATTCCCGCACTCATGGTTCTTCAACTTTCTAAAGGCTCCCTTCAGCTTTGTAGCGGACGAAGGGCTCTAAAATTCCAGTTCTGAGTGCCTAAGAGGTAGGCATGTGCAAATTTATTCATCTGCAATTGGTTTAGTATAGGAAAAAAACTTCATTAATAAGCACTTTTTGGCGTTTTCGCCCCACTGTGCGCCCTGAACATATGTGTCAGTGAGAAGCAAAGGATGTAACTGGCAAAATTAAAAATTTGGAGATAACCAGTACAGATGGTAGGTGAACTCCTCCTCTGTCTTGGGGCAATTCTGCTGTACCGATTGATTTAGAAAAAAAATCAATGAAAGACTACCTAGGACGTTATCTTTATAGTCGTCTTACTCAACACTTGAAAATGTCCAATTACATCCCTTTGCTTCTCACTGCCTCATATATTTCCTCAACAGTTGTGAAAGATGGGAAAATAAATCATTGTCACACACCATTTATGGCATTTACATAATCTGATATAATCGAAGATTGTTTAATTGGGGAATTAGACTATACGCTTAACATAGTGTATCTCCTCGCTCAAATCTCCAGTTGAACATCGTATTCCTGAGTCAGAATGAATGATTTATTACCCAACACAATCAGCGCAGCTCTTCTATCACTCCCATCATGGATTTTAATTGCACGTAACAATTATCCATTTTAGTACATGATAAATTTCCTACAAAGCCAGTGTTAGAAAATGGGACGAAATTAACTATCATGGCGGAGGATAAACCTACCCTTATTACTTCATAAAAGAAATCAATCAATCAATCAATAATTTTGTTCGATACTCAAATTGATACAACTTTCGAAACTAAATCCCCTCTAGAATGAGGTTAACGGCACAGAAAAAGAAACTAGTATAATTATCATGCATTATTTCTTAGTAGAATCTAATCTACGCTTGATTTATCGTTTAGAAAATAATAACATATTTTTAACAATCTTTAACAGGATTTTACAGTCAAGAAGAAGGTACTCGTTAAAAAAAAAAAAAAATCTGATTTGGGACTGAGAAAGATTTCAAAGTATTTAACGATGTGTCGGGATCTTCATTCGCTTCAGTAGGCAAAGTTGAGCTTGATTATTTTCCGGCTATGTTTCGAACGAACTCAATGTTTTGCATATTACGATTTCCTATGTGGAGAACTATGAAATCCGTGCCATTTTGCATTGTAAATGTAATACTTCACCTCTATTACATATATACCTTATTTTGCTATCTTAATCATTGTACGTAATTGTTAATTTCAAGAAATGTATTTGTTTCCCTAGCAATTGTCGAATAGTTTATTAAAACTTCATGGTGTTTGGCTTTTTGACCGTTCAGATTTTTCACGTCTATTGTGCTAATAAACAAGGTTAATGAAAAAGGTAACGAGCAGTTCTATTTTGATCCAATTTTAAAGACCAAATTTGTTAAGTTATTAGCGCAAAATGAATTCTAAAATCATTTAAAAGAATTATAGATAGCCGACTAACATTGTTTTGTTGCTGTCGGTATCTGTTGAAAATACAGGTGTGAAAACCTTTTTCACCTCTGTATAGTGATGTAAAATACCTGGGTATTTATTTTTAGAAGTAAATACCCAGGGTATATACCCGGGTAAATACCCATTATGGGTATTTACCCGGGTATTTATTTCAAAAATTTATATTCAACTAAAATACTTTTTTGTCTGTATTCCACTATGTATATATATAACCAACCGTATACAAAACAATAAATTTTTGTCCAATAATTGTATTTTGATCACATATTTAAAGGATTATTGGTCGAAACAACTTAGCAATCTAATATGATATTCACATTAAACGTGTTGGATATATGTATGTCTAATCAATGTCCTCATCTTTCTTTTTTATTTTTCACTTTTCAAAGCAAAATTTAAAGTTTTAAATACAAAGTGAGTGACAAACTAACGCCTCCTAAATACTAAATGCCTATTGCGTTCTCCCTTTTAACATAGAGCAAAATGATCCCTGTTAGCATAATTTCGGTCTTCTGGCTACTGCAAACTATTGAAGTTCGAAAGCATTAGAAATTAAAAGCGGAGGAAATAATTGGTTAACTTCTAAATTTAAATTTTAAAATTAACCAATTAACAATTTGATTTGAATTGTTTGGATCCATCGTCATAACAACACCATCCATGTTTGCAGTCAGATAGCGTTATTTGTGTATCGGCGGAGGATCACTTTTAAAGCAAATGTGATAGGCATTTAGTATTTAGGAGGCTTTGGACAAACTGAGCACAAATCAAAGCCAAAACTAACTAGTAGCATGATATTATGAAAAATCAAAGATGAAAAGTTTTGCTAGCGCCTTCTATGTGACAAAATTAAACTTAAATCCCTTTGCTTTACCCCATAAAAAATTAGATTATCCTGCTATCCTATTTAAGTTTCAGAATAGTTTATTCTAAATTCTGACAGTTTTTTTTGATAAGATTTCATTACGCCTTTAATTAAAAATATTTTATATATAAATTTTTATATTTTTAATCTTTCATTTTACAGTTGATGTTTTAAAAAAAAAATCATTACCTTTTGATACCACCTAAATTTTTTTTGGCAAAATGTGCAGTTACTAGGGGATTTACCCTGCCTTTGGATAAATACCCAAAAAAATATTTACCTTCATACTCAACATCACTAACTGCGTGTATTAAAAATAGTTCAAATAAATTTTCATCATGAAGTACCGGGGAGCAAATGCAAATAAGCAAGGCAACAGAAAACAATATTTTGACTTCTTTTTTTTTTTTTTGCTTATTAATGTAAAAACTTCTATATTTGCTACGTTATCACTTAAAAAGTAATAAAATAATTAAATAAATAACATCATAGTCTTAATAACTTCTCAGTAAATACTTCTAAGCATACCTCATGCATTCTTTTTTTTTTTTTTTCATTTTGGATATGATTAACCTAGATTGTGATTTTGAAATCCTGAAGTTCATCATTGAATTGCTTATACTTGTCCAATTATGACATTGAAAAGAAAGATTCTTTGTTTCACTATATGTTTCTTTCATAATTTCATCAAGTCTTCCAATAAAAATAATTTAAACTGTGTAATACATTATGTATGTATCAGTTTTACCAATTACTTCATATTTAGATTTAAAAAAAAAAAATCCGACTCACTTTTTGCATTTTTTTTGTAAAATACCCAGTTTTTGGATATTTACCCAGGCCTTGGGTAAATACCCAAAAAATATTTACCTACCCACTGGGTATTTACCCGATCCACATCACAACCTCTGTACAAACTCTTTGATTTCATATTTAAAAAATAAATAAATATAAATCAATATGCTCCTTGTCTCGAAAGATGAAAAAATGTATGTTCTATTTCTTTAATTTCAATTCTAAATATAAATAAGAACGATCCGTCTCAAAGAACTTAAAAGAAATAATTTAAATCCATTATAGTCATTATGTAAGCAACTTGATGAGAAGGAGAAAATAAAAGAAAAACAAATGTTTACTTTGGATCACGTCCAACGGAAAGAAAATGGGTGGATTAAAATAAAACAAAATACACATATTCGTGAAAAATTTGAATAAAAATCAAATCGTACGCGTTCGAAAGAAGCAGACACGTGAAGGAATAACAAGCGTTCGAATATGTAGATGTAGCCCATGAATAACAATGAACCAAAGTTTGGTCCGTAACCAGAGTTCGGTTCCTTTTCTTTTTTTGGAATGTTTTTCCCCCCTTTTTTCATCGTGAATGTTTTGTCAGATCAATCGTGAAAGCTTCCTCTCAGAAATAGAAGAGTATTTTTATGGTGATCATTATTATTGGGGGATAGAACAAAGATGGAATTCGATTTCATTCCATATTCCAGCATTACGGATACTCAAGAGGAGCATTGACGAGAAGCGTGCGATGAATTTCGAATGCATGTAAATTTGAAAGAGGAACAAAGAAGAAAAAAAGGATAAATAAGAACCAAACTTGTGGAAAAAAACTAATAATAATAATAATAGTTTTCTTTTTTTTTTTTTTTTTGATGAAGAAACAAAATATAATTGAATCTATAAGGTTGATATCTTCACTAATAATAAAGCTGACAGTTTCTGTGTCTGGATATCTGTCTGTCAGGATCTCTGTGACGCACACAGCGCCTAGACCGTTCGGCCGATTTTCATGAAATTTGGCACAAATTAGTTTGTAGCATGGGGGTGCGCACCTCGAGAACATTTTATCGAGTAAATTATTATAACGTGGATGAGTAAATTACCAAATTATCATAACGTGGAATTGTAACATGAGCGAGCAAATTGGCGAGAAATTCACCATCCATTATTTGTAAAAGTACAGGTGAACCAAATGACCTCTTAATTTTTTACTACGGGCAAAGCCATACGGGTACCACTAGTTAACAATGAAACTGGAATAATTTTGAATACTACCGTGGGAAGGTACACGGCAGTAACAACAGTAAATTTTATTATTATTATTATTTTATTTTTTTCGTTTTTATTTATTTATTTATTTATTTATTTATTTATTTGCATTTTTTTATCACCTATTGTTCGTTAGCTTTGTTTTACTTGTCTTGCTTATTTGGTTTCCGATGAAAAATAAAAGCAAAAAAAACGTCTAATTCCAACATTTCTCTATTGTCAGTATTGAATCCAAAACGCGTTTCGTCAAATGCATCGAAAACTCATTTCTCCTGTTACTGCTGTTTACCTGTCCACGATGGAATAATATTCTGCAATAGGGTAGTGCTAAGACTATATAATATTAAAATTGCTATTTCTCATTATTTTCAATATCAGTGAGTTCTATTATTAGTGTAAATTTTCGGGAAACAGCTATTTGACTACTAAATACTAGCTTATAATGGGGTCGTTTCCAAAATTTTAAAAGTTTTTTTTTTTTCTGAAAGAGCATGCTTAAAAACATAGGATCTGACCATTTTTTAAATAATTTATTTAAGTTTAATATTTTTAAAAAATTACTTAAATTGTTGCGCTTTCATTGTTTACACTTCTGTCGTGTGACATCACAAATGATGAAATGCAATTCAATGTTGCCATTCACAGAACAAAATATTTAATTCGCATTTTTACTCACGTGCATTGGCAACGATATGGTTGATAGCAAGCGTAGAGTGCAATTTTAATTCGCTGCTTGATTATCATAACGTGGAAATGTAGTAGAAAGATGCGGAAAATTTCATCATTTCTGACGTCATCAAGACTACTCCTTGTTTGAAAAATCGGACATTTTAAAATATTAATTTAAAAAAACTGTTGGGAAAAAGAAAGTATTTTTTGGGTACATGTTATTTTATTTATTTATTTTATTTTATTTATTTATTTATTTATTTATTTATTTTTTTTTTTGCTCATTCTATCCATTTCAATGACTAAAAGTAGTACTTTTGACTGAAGGAAACCACCCCATTGCTACTTGTTGCTTAATACTAATCCTTCGGTGTAGGCAACTAAGGAGGTGTTGGCTAACAAAACGAGCATGGGGGGAGCCCCAATAATATGTTCAGTTACTGTCCCTTACCGGAGCATGGAAAAACTACAGAGCTAATACAGTGAAACCTGTGTATAACAATACTGTTTATAACAATAGACCTGTCTATAACGATATTTTCCTTGGTCCCAGCAAAATGGCAGCATAAATAACCAAATTGTCTATAGTGATAACAATATTTTTTAGCCCCCAACAGTATCGTTGTAGACAGGTTTTACTGTAACTAAATGTTTATCTGCTTGATTGAAACTTAACTCGGGAGAAAATCGAAACCAAGTGAAAGTAGCAATGAATAATACTTAGTACTAAACCATATATCGGAAATAAAAGGAATTGTTCACAAAAGTAGAAAAGAGAGTCATTGTTCAATAGTTCGTTGACAATACTGGACCAAAGAAAGGAATTTTAATTAGATCGAAAGTGTTCTTGTGCACAATCCAATCCAGCATTCTACTGGCCATTAATGATGAAGTTCTAATGGTTAGATGGGGGTGATTACGTGAACCGGAAACACTGTTATTAATTTCACCCGCCCGGGTATTCTGGTAATAATGCATGCAGTCAGCTGCCTGGCAAATTTCGAATCCGTGGACGGAATTCTATTCAGTACACGAGCAGGCACTGGAAATGCAACAGAGGCACGCCATTGTAATATGTCAGGCTGAATACGTAATCGTTTATGCAATATGGTTTACTGATGCTGAGTAAAGTATTTGGGATTAGTGATATCAAGCAGGGTGCTTAGAATGGCGGTTACTCCGAGTATGGTAGGTAAGATAAATAGCTATTAGGAATGTACAGTAGCGTTTGGCAGGAGTGGCTCTCGCCAGGGGCGCAACAGCTAGGAGGGCGGCATTTCGACCGATTTAAGAAAAAAAAAGAAAAAAAAATTAATTTGAATTTTCACATTTTGAATTCAAATTATGTTTTTCGCAATCACGAGTGTGTGTAGGTAGGCGTGTGTGTTTGTATGGGGTATGTGTGTAAGCATATGTGTTTGTGTCTGTGTGCAGGCATGAATGTGTGGGTAGTTGTGTGTATGTGTGTGTGTGTGTGTGTAGGTGTCTGTATGCATGCGTGTGTGTATGTGTAGGTGTCTGTATGTATGCGTGTGTATACGTGTAGGTGTCTGTATGTATGCGTGTGTATACGTGTAGGTGTCTGTATGTATGCGTGTGTGTATGTGTTTGTGTGTGTATGCGTAGGTGTATGTGTGTAGGTGTATATGTGTAGGTGCATGTGTGTATGTGTTTGTGTGTGTATATGTGCGTGTGTGTAGTTGTGTATGTGTGCGTGTGTGTAGTTGTGTATGTATGCGCGTGTGTGTAGGACATGGATGCAACCTGGAGACGGCTTTCGCTATAGGAGCAGCATCGTGAGGAGCCGGTCGACGGTGATGGTGCGGAGGGTGGCGGTAGGAAAATAAAATGATAGCACGCCAAAAACAGTCAAATAAAAGCAATAAGCAATAATAATTGCTCAAAAAAAAAAAAAAAAAAAAAACAGGGTTTTGAGGGGGGGGAAAATATTGAAAAAAAAAAGCGTTGAATATATATTTTTTAAATTGATAAATATTTAACATATAATGATAATTATATGTTAACACGAGGCATCTTTAAAAGTAATTAAAAAAGAAAAAATACTATCCAAGTTGCAGTACTGTCTCCAAATTTGCCGGATCAATCAATTAAAGTTTGCCGCATAAGGAAATTTTTTGGGAGGCCACAGTGACCTCTCGTGTTATCACATCAGAGTGGCCCTGAGGGGAGGGGCGCAATTTCTTTTGCTCGCCAGGGGCGCTAGACCCCGTAAACCGCAATACATACTACAATTTTTAATGATGTCCATCCAAGCGTCGATCGTCCAAATGTGTCCATTAGTTAAATTATTTTATGTGCCTTTAACGATTTCAATGTAATTTAATTTTACTGAATTAATTCCAAGCAAATCATATTGCCGATTAGTAATAAATTATTACAATGCAAATGTTAGTCATTTGGCATGATGCACTAATGCGTCAAAGGGGCGCCCTGCGGCATTTTGTGCTTGCTCTGGCAGCAACGGAAAATAATGGATCTTTGCCAATAAAGGACAGAGACGATATGTAAAATAAAAAAGAAAGAAAAGGAGAGGACTGTTTTATTGATTCAGTTGCCTCTCTTTTTTGCTGCGGAATTCGGGCGGAAATGAACGGATAAAGAGCTGAATTTAAGCATCAAGGATACGAGTCATTATCGAAGAAAGGTGCCGTATGAATCATGATTTCCTCTACGAATCGTATCGAGAGGCAGGAATGCAATTGAAGGATTTACGATTGCATTAATTTTTGCTTTTTTTTTGGAAAGGAACATTTTAACATTTTTTTGAGAGTTGTTTGAACAGGGCATTTATCCTGGGCAGTGGATTCGGAGCAAAAATGATCGACTCCAGCTCCGACTCCAGGAGTTTTAGAATCTTCGACTCCGACTCCCACTCCTTTACTTCAAAATTACTCCGACTCCAGAGCACTGGCAGAGTTACAGACTCTGAGGGGAAAAGGCTGACTTCGAGAATTTTAAAGCGTTTGAATCCGACTCCCAAAATCACTCCGACTCTGATTCCGCAGCACTGGCAGAGTCGCATACTCTGAGGGGGAAAAGGCCGACTACGAGAATTTTAAAACGTTTGAATCCGTCTCCCGAACTCACTCCGACCCCTGACTCCAAGATTCCGAGTCTTACTTCGCAACAGTTGCTGGCACTAAGGCAAAAAGACCTATCCCTACCCTTGGAACGACTCCGACTCCTGAATCCCGCAATCATTCTGACTCTGAATTTGTAGTCCTGTATTTATCCACTCGCACAGACAGAACTTAATTAGCCGGGGGGAGATGGGAGTCATAACCAATCTCATATGAGTATAAGTAACTTAAAAAGGGTAGTAATACGAGAAAACCAAAAGCTTAGGGGGAGAGTGCTCACAATACGACCCCCCTCCCTGCGTTTTTCTATTCTGTACACACTCAGTTTCTCTCGGTCATGTTTGTAACAGCCCTATATCAACATGTTTTAAAGAAGCAAACTACTTTCGATTTGGAAAATTTCACATTAATTATTTTATTCATTGACTAGTGGCACCTGCACGGCTTTGCCCGT
The DNA here is from genome assembly GCF_026930045.1 of Uloborus diversus. Lineage (NCBI taxonomy): Eukaryota > Metazoa > Arthropoda > Arachnida > Araneae > Uloboridae > Uloborus > Uloborus diversus. Next base: position 208,039,262 of record NC_072732.1, on the reverse strand, counting down.
AGTAGAAAATTAAAAGGTCTTTTGGTTCGCCTGTATATTTACAAATAATGCATGATGAATTTCTCGCCAATTGGCTTGCTCATGTTACGGTTCCGCGTTATGATTACTTGGTAATTTACGCGTCCATCTCATGATAATTTTGCTCGGGAAATTTTCTTAAAATTGGAATATAAAAAGAACAAAATCGAATTTTTGAAAAATCGTTTCGACGTGCACACCCCCATGCTACAAACTAATTCTGTGCCAAATTTCATGAAAATCGGCCGAACGTCTAGGTGCTATGTCCGTCACAGAGATCCTGACAGACAGAGAGAGATCCGGACAGAGAGATATCCAGACAGAGAGACTTTCAGATTTATTATTAGTAAAGATTATATTATCCATTTATAAAATATGGAAATTATGAAAAAAACAAATTTCATGTTTTGACAGGTTTACACGTTCTAATGGCAGCGTAATCCATTTGGAAAGTTTTGGTAAATCTCTCTGTGTGTGAATGATTCATTTTAGCCGCTCCAACTCGAAACGTAATGCATGGAATCAAACGAAAGTTGGTACACATGTGCTTACCATGCAAAATGATGCTGGTCATGGTTGGATGGTCATGATGGTTGATGCTTTGGCATCATCACTTTTAGTAAGTGGCTCTATCGAACGCTTTTCTTGTTAAACCTAACTGCAAATAAAATATGGTATACATATGAAACTTTTAATGCGATAAAAAGTTGATTTGTGTCAGGAGCCAATCGTTTTAAGGAGTGGCGTCGAACGTTCGTCATTAAACTTAACTACTTTTATTGAAGTGATGCAAGAATTCAATCAAATAACTGAGATACATGTGGTGTGGACCCTTAATAGAAAAGGCTGATTTGTTTTTGTGATAATAAACACAACAGATTAGTTTTCCTTTTAGTTTTAATTTAGTTACTTAGTGTTATTCTTAAGCAATCAGCTTTATTGCTTTTAGTTTATTTGGATTGATATTAGGGCTGCGGGTCTGTTTTCGTTCATTTTTATTTGAGTTTTTCAATTTGCTATGCAGATAAAGTAATGTATTGGATTCGTGAACCATTTGCTTTTGCTGTTGTTGATATTCTTTGTCACGAAAGAGAGGATCCAATTTGGAATGAAATGCTATTGGTGTACAAATAGGCATTTTTTCTATTCCCTAAACCCACAAAACTGTTCCACATTTGCTGTGGTTATTGGAAAAGAACAGGCAATTTCCAAAAAATCAATTGTTGAAACAAAGAATCGTTTCGCATGCGTTCATGCTATTAACAAAGAAATTGATATTCTTTCCAACAAGCAACCCTTGATTACGAGACTTACACTCTGCTAAAAACAGATTACAAGTTTTTTTATTTGTTAGTTTTTTTCCGTCAATCAAAAAGACTTTCATCTAAAACGTGTCAACAGTTCTCAAGGTTTTAAATTATTGCTTTATATTGTTCATCCGCTTTCACGCTAATCACTGATAGAGATAATCATGAAAAGTATAGACGACAATTTGAATATTTTTACATAAATTAGAAAAAAAAACTTCGTAAAGTGTATTAAAAATGACAAAATATAGATATAGTTGTACATGTACATGCAATCATTACAATTTTTACTCTACAACATAATAATTTTTATTCCATTAATGAAGAAATTGATAATTTCTGCAGAAAGTAATCCTTGATTACAAAATTTACAATCTGCTAAAAACCGATTAAAAGTTCTTTTAATTGGAACTTATTTTCCGTCAGTCAAAAGAGCTTTCATCTAAGAGCTTTGAACAATTGAACATACTAACAGTTCTTAAGATTTTAAATTACAGATTTATATTGTTCATGTGCTTGCACACTAATCACTGATGATCATGAAAAGTAAAGACGACAAATTGAATATTTCTTTATAAATTAGGACAAAACTTCATAAAGTGTATTAAAAATGATGAAACATAAATACATTCGTACATGTAAATGCAATCATTACCATTTTTACTCCATCAAACTCTTACTTCAAGTCATTAAAAGAACAACTTATGCTCTAAATCGCAGAGGAAAATATGAACTTACAAATCTGGAACGGATTTCTATTTTTAGAATGCATAACCTTTTTACCGGACATATTACTTTCCGTCTTTAATTAAATCCCTCAACTGATACCTTAACAACATTTCAAAGCGAAAATTAAATATCACATACATGAAATAAAGAAGGAAAAAAAACGCTAACCACTCAACATGCTACCATAAATGCGGATTAATTAAAACAGCAGGAAGACTAATTATCTCTCTTGCTCTGACGACAATACTAAAAACTGTTCTTTTCGTGCTCTTCCATATCGGATTAAAAAGACAGAGTTGTCATGGTAACGAGCGATGTTTCAACAAATAATGCTACTGGGGCTTGACCTCATTTTGAAACGAACAGTTTTAAAGTTTAATTCAGTATAATAACTCATGCATCAAAGTAATAATTTTTTAGTTTTTTGAGATTGATTTAATTTTGAAAATTTCTTTGAAAACCGAAGCTTGGTTACGTTTAATGCTTATAAATTTAAGTTGCCAATAATTTTGCATTCGCAAAATTTAAAAATGACGCCCTTTTAAGGTGTTTAATTAAATGTATATTTAAATACACTTCCTCAATAGGCCAAACCATTCTTTGGCAATTCAAATAAAATATAGGAGGCGTTGCAGTCTCTAGCCAATTGCTGCTGAAAGAAGTAAAACAAAGACCAACCCACACACTTCCACCTGACCAATGAACATCTGCCTTGTCCGCGTAAAATTAAAATAATTTACCTCTTTGGCTAATTTCTTAGATCCCCGCAATGTGGCGCATTCAAGCATTAAAACTGTAAAAATAGGGCTGTTTCCTTCAGTCAAAAGTACTACTTTTAGTCACTGAAATTGATAGAATAAGCAAAAGAAATAACATGAACCCAGAAAATACTTTAATTTTCCTAACAGTTATTTTTTAATTAATTTTTTTAAATGGTCGATTTTTCAAACAAAGCGTGGTCTTTAGGACGTCACAAATGATGTACTTTTGGTGCATTTGTCTGCCGCGATTCCACGTTATGCTAATCAAGAAGCGAATAAAATATTGTGCTGTACGCTTGCTGTCAACCCTATCGTTGTCAATACACGTGAGTAAAGAAGCAATTTAAATATTATGTTCTGCGAATGGCAACAGTAAATGGAGTTTCATCATTTGTGATGTCATTGGCAGAAGTGTAAACAATAAAAGCGCACCGGTTAAAGTATTTTTTAAAAATATTAAACTTAGTCAAATTATTTAAAAATTGGTCAGATCCTTTGTTTTTAAGCATGCTCTTTCAGGAAACAATACTTTTTAAAGTTTTGGAAACGACCCCATTGCGCTCTTGATTTTCTTTTTCTTTTTTTTTTTCTTTTTTTTTTATTTACCTTGTAAATAAGGCAACGTGGCTCTGGAGCACAAAAATAAAAAAGAGTGAAAGAACTACTGTATAATTATGCATTTGAACGCTTATGTGATAGGCTTTGAAGAAGAAACAATGACCAATAACGAATGACCTCGTAACCCTTTTTGTGACTTCTTTATGAGGAATAATGTGAAAAATAAAATGTTCAATTTACAAACGCGAACATACGGAACGTTTTGACATATAGTTTTTACATGCTAATTCTTGCCGCCAAAATGGAGGAATTTAGAACGTTCCCATTCGAAATTATAAGGCGTGGTTAATGCCTAATGCAACCAGGCTTTGTTTTGAGGGTTTAGTAAAACTTAGATTGCATAGATTAAAATTTCGGCTTAATATTAGTTTCGCCGACATTTAAAGTCCCTCCCCCCCCCCCCTAAATATATCAAAAAGTATGAATGAAACTGAAAAACATGGGGAAAAGAAATTTCGTGTCGGCGAAACTGGAGGACACCAAAATTTCGGCACTAAAACACAATATTATAAAACATCTAGTTATATTTGGTAATTTTTAACCGCAATATTTCTATAGTGAACTATTATTGTCATACTTCCCTTGTTTTACAGCCTCTATTGGCGCAAAACTGACAAACAAACTCCTAAAGCAGTGTAAAGTTATCCAAAATTAAGAAATAACGATCATGAAGTCATTTTAGATGAATTATTAACCTAATCCAAACTTTTCCTAACACTTGTAGATCGTGAAATACACCGCCAGCTCAGTCAATTAAAGCCGAGGACTGCAGTTTCGTGCTTATTAGCACTCATCAGCCCGGCATAGGAGTGGCTGAGCTGGAGGCAGAGAACTTTCCTATGACGGGCTGATAAGTGCTAATAAGCACGAAACTGCAGTCCTCAGCTGGAGTTGACTGAGCTGGCGGTGTATTTCATGTATTTCTGCCTTAGCCCTGGCTCTAGGGCGGTAACTTACTGAATATAATTGTAGGTCGCTTTGAATCCTGTGTAAAGGTAATGTTATTTATTTATTTTATTTTATTTTATTTATTTTTATTTATTTATTTATTTATTTATTTTTTTGAAATAAAAGTAGTGAAACTTGAAACCGGAAAAATTAAATTTATAAATGTTTAATAACTCCCTATTTTTATTTCAAAACATTACAAGATTTATATAATTTGTTATATTGCTTGAAGCATTATAAAGCAGATTGAAATACTTCAACAAGAATCAGCATGCAAGAGCAACCAAAAGTGGCTTCTGCAGCCGAGTTCAAAATGAGAAAATGCTTCTTAAAGTTTTACAAGTCCATTTACATCATTCAAACGCCACTTTCTCAGAAAATGTTGTAAAATATTTTCGGTTCGCAAATGATCATAAAGCACTGTGTGAATTTATGCAAAATATGTTACAAAAACCACCAAGTGACAATAACTCAATTTTGATTTAAAAAATGCAGATACGACTTTTGCGCTTAGCACTGCATCAGTATTGCTTGTAACATACCTTTAAAGACATGTTATAAGCATATTGTGTTATAATTTTGTTCATAGAAAGAGCATGCTTGAGTTTAGTAAAGATTAAAAATTCCATCTCGCGTTTCAAAATTGAAAATTGAAAATTGGTTCAGTTGTTCAAAATTTAAATGGAAAATATGTGCATCCGTTGATTTTACAGAAAGAAAAATTTGGAAAACACCCAGAGTGTGAAAGCTAATACAGCATTATGAGTCAAGCGATCATACCAGACGTATTTAAGCTGTTGAAACACCTGTTGATATCTATCTATATATCTACATGATCTTAATTTCTCCATTCCAACCGTTCCTGAGAAATGAACACATTACCTTGTTTGAGTGTCAGAAGACTTAAAGGAATTGAATACCAGTTTCAAGAAAAAAAGTTTGCAATCTTTACTAATAATAAAGCTGAAAGTCTGTGTATCTCGATCTCCGTTACGCGCATAGCGCCTAGACCGTTCGACCGATTTTCATGAGATTTGGCACCAAATTAGTTCGTAGCATAACGGTGAGCACCTCGAAGCGGTTTTTCGAAAATTCGATTTTGTTCTGTTCCTATTCCAATTTTTAGAACATTTTACCGTGCGAATTATCATAACATGGAAGATTAAATTATCGTAATGTAGAACCATAACATGAGCGGGTAAATTAACATAGCAAATTGATGAGAAATTCATCATCCGTTAATATACAGGCGAGTTAATAACCTTTTGATTTCTACTACGGGCAAAGCCGTGCTGGTACCACTAGTCAAAGAATAAATTTAATAGTTAAAAAATTTACTAGTTTCCAAAATTAACTGCCACTGGAGGTATGCATAACAAATATAATATCACTTACTTGAAAAGGAAATGAGCATTAGTATAATGAAAGCATGCATGCAAACAACGAATAGTTAAAAGGTCAAATGAGATAATTACTTTGCTAAATAATGAAAAGTTTATCAATACCGTTAAAGAAATTTTACAAATAATTTCACTTGTCAGAAAAGAAACTTAGTTAATTGCTTCATTGGATGTTAGGGGATCTCTTTTGAGAGCTGTATTGATTAGTCAAAAAAGTAATCCTTTTGGTACTCTACGTATTGAGCAATTAAAAGCTCTTATCCTAAATTTCATTCCGTTTCGTTTTTATTCGAGGGAGAGTTTTTTGAATATGGGAATTTTATCTTTAAGCATATAATGCAAAGATATTTTTAACGATTACGATTTACTGGCATCATAATTTATTTATTCACATTAAGCAGGACGGATATCACAAGGGAGGGGCGATCGCCCCCATCGCTGCACCCTTGAGATACTCTCCACTGGTAATTTTTCAAAAATGAAGTTCAAAAAATGCAAATTTAGACGAGTTTTACTGATGTTGGGAGAAGGGAGGTTTGGGTTTTGGGGCCCTATCTTGGAACTGTTTCGGAATTGAAGTCCAAAAACTTTGTGTGTGATCAATATTTTTAAATCAGTATACATAGGAAAAAGTAAGTAGTAAAAATTAATCAACCCTCCCTTGAAATATTTCTGGATCCGTCTTTGACATTAAGCTATTCATTCTATGTCTATCCGAAATTCTCCGCTTACACCAGAAAATATGGTCGGCAGTCTAAAATTAATATCTGAAACGCAGAAAAGTCTTTTAATGTTTAAAAATATTCCTCGAAGTTCACAAGGAATTTCAATTTCTGAACATCATCTCTGAAATTCAAAAACATTTTGCGATGTGTCACAGTAACCACTGGAATACAAAAACATGTTTCGACACCAGGCAATATTCTAAGTTTAAAATATCTTTCAGACGTTTCCTCTGAGAGTATCTTTCGATGTCTGAAAAATATATTTAGTACATTTCGAAAAAACGAAAAGCTTCCCACTCTCAAAATATTCTCCACTGTTCAAAATAAAATTCTGGCGTAAGACAAGATCTATTAAAACTCAAAAACATCATTGGAAATCTCAAAAAAAATATTTAATAAATAAACGGGGGGGGGATTAATTTGAACTTTGACATCTTGAATTCAAATTATGTTTTTCGCAATCACGAGTGTGTGTGTTTATGTAGGCGTGTGTTTTTGTGTGTGTGTGGGGGGTATGTTTGTTTGTAAGTGGGCGGTTTGTGTATGTGTGTAGGCATGTGTGTGTATGTGTGGGTAGTTGTGTGTATGTGTAGGTATGTGTATGTGTTTGTGTGTTTGTATGTATGCGTGTGTGTATGTCTTTGTGTGTGTAGATGTATGTGTGTGTGTAGGTGGATGTGTGTGTAGATGTATGTGTGTGTAGATGTATGTGTGTGTAGATGTATGTGTGTGTAGATGTATGTGTGTGTGTAGATGTATGTGTCTGTGTAGATGTATGTGTGTGTGTAGGTGTAAGTGTAGGCAAGTAAGTGACGCAACCTGGAGACGGTTTTCACGAGAGGAGCAGCATCGTGAGGCGGCCGGTTGACGGTGGTGCTGCAGAGGGTGCTGGCGGGAAAATAAAATCATAGCACATCAAAACAGTCAAGTGAGAACAATAAGCAATTGTGATTGCTCAAAAAAACACTGACATTCATCTGTTTGTGACTCAAATTATTCTTTAAAAATAAAGAAACCCGTGAAAAAATTGGTAAAAATTATTGTGTGACGTGATAACTAAACAGAACCGACACCTTGAATTCCAAAACAATTGTCAACAATACGATGTGCTTTTTTTTTTTTTTTCAAATGTCTTATTTTTCATATTATTTTATAAATTCTTTTAACCAATTCATTCAAACATTAATTCATTTTTGTATGAATTTTCTACTCGAAAAACATTAATTGCTTATCTTGGTAATCTGGGGGGGGGGGGGAGCATTACCAAGGGAGCATTTGGTAATGCTCCCTTGAATTTTGTACAGAAGATCTTTTGATTCACGAGATCTAATATTCTATGTACGACTGCACCCGACTGAATTAATAAATACGAATGAACTATTTTGAAAAAATCATTTTACTAAGCCGAACTTTGATAATGCAGTATACCTCGATTTAACGATTGTCAAGGAGTGGGAGAAGTCATCAAAAAATCAAGGATATCGTTAAATCGAGGAGCATAATTCAATGCATTCAATGCAGTCAGATCCAGACCAATGAAATGCATCATTAAATTGAGGAAATCGTTAAATCGGGTATCGTTAAATCGAAGTTTTACTTAAGTGGATTCAGACACTCACTAAAATAATCATTAGATAAACAATCTGTCGAAAATTGAGAACATACTTTCAAGAAAAAGCAATCTACCTTCTAGTAATTCAAAGATAAAACTGAAAAATTATTCGGCTTTAAAACTCAATCAAGAAAAAATAAAAGCAAATACTCCAAGTAATTTCTTTAGGAATTGAGCAATAACAATATTATCAGAAGCTTAATTTTGGAGCTCGGTTATTGTTTCTAATGGGACTGCATTTGTACTTATTGCGTGTATTCTTTTTATATCTTAGTAGAAAGTCAAAAAAGAAGCAAAAATACTTATTAATCGTTGTAAACGGCAAGTTAAAAACTGAAACACGCAAATGGAGCATTAAGTAGGGAAGGAAAATGTAATAAAGCAGTTGATAACTTTCAAAATCGAAATCTTCATTTTCGATTCAGAAGTTCAAAAGTGATATTTCATTGTTTGTTATCGTCTGTACACATACTTCTCACTGATCGTTTGATAGAAAATAAATAGCTTCTTAAAATAGAGAGATAATATTTCGATAAAATGTGACAGGTGTTTTGGCGGGACTGAAGAGCTGATAGAATGATCATAAACTAGAGAATACCTGATGTGCCTCGGCAAAGTGAAATGAGTGAAAAATTGAACTTAAAAAAACTATCAGTAGTTCAAATAGTTTGAAACCATTTTTGAAGTTATTATTAGTAGAGAAGATAAGGATGTTTATTTTATTTTTTTCTTGCACATTTTCATTCATTATTACGTTCCTTTTCACTTTTGAACCTTTTTTTTTTTTTTGTTAGTGTCATTATCCTTAATATAACTTAAAGGTACATTACCGTTGTTATTGTTATGGAATCATCGTCATCAATTAAATAGAATATTTTTGACGCAACATTTAATTTTCCACCTGAATACTACAAAAACTAAAAGGAATTTAATCAATAATTAACTCGGATTAATTTGAGACATTTTGAATTTTTTTCAAACTAGATAATAAAAAAGAGAGAGAGAGAGAGAAATGGTTAAGAAAAGGAAATATAACAGTAAGAACTTTTTGTATTTCCAACGAAATTACACGAGTGAAGTGTACAAATAAAATTTAAAACTCAAACTATATTCACAGATTACGAAATATTTATAGCTATTTGAAATAGTTACTACCAACAGGATTGTAATTACAATCTTAGTACATATTTCAAATAAAAGTTAAAAAGATTAAGTCATGGATTTATGGAGAAGGGGGGGTGGAACATAATGCAGATTCATGTTCATTAAATAATAGAGGAAAACTAAAGAATAAAATTAAGGGTATAATTTGAGAAAATTTTGGCATCACTCGATATTCTTGTTAACAGCACGTTCGAAAACAAGATTGTTAACATCAGTGGCGCACACTAGGGAGGTCTAGGGTGTCCGGACCTCTACCATAGCTCTTGCATTTTCTCCCCCGATTGATTATGATTCTATGTATTTTATACGTAAAATAATTCCAAACCAAGATAACAATAATTTCAGTTCTAATAAGTGAAAAAAAAACGAAATTAAAGATTGTTTTTTAAATGTGAACTTTTTACTGCTGAATTCAAGCAATATCACCATCACACACTGAGGAAGAAGAAAATATAAATAAAAACGGGAAAAGAATTAGAAAACTAGATTTTGTTCTACACTATTTTGTAATCCTATAGAGGTAGATACACTGTAATAATGATGTTTTTAGTTTTATAACTATAAATTAAAATGATGCTTTTCTTACACTTCAGACTTTGTACTTCTTACATCTGAATTTGCTTAGCTGTATTCATTTTTGAATTATAAGAAACGTAAATGCATAAATTCTTGTGCTTTCTGGTAATTTTGTTAAGTATTTCTTATAAATATTTTTTCATTAATTAATGCTAATCATTCATTCAATAATTTATTTTTTACTGTTTTGTTCTCGAGAAACGATAAAATCAAGTGCATATGTTTGACGTCATATTGGGGCATGATATGAAAATGGGACTTTTAACTCTGGACCCTCCCCTTGCAAAATTCCTGTGTGTGCCACTGGTTAACATGTTATCTTTTCTGTAACGTAAGTCTACTTGTCTAGACAACTTAAAACAGAAAAATATTTCCAATGTGATGGATGTCGCGATGATTAATAATAATGCAGCTTCTATCATAACTGTAAACTTATTCACATTTTTAAAGGTTAATTTAGGTTCAATCATAAAATATCGACATCTAAAAAACAATGAATGCAAACCATCAATGTTAGAAAAACATCGAAGCCAATACATCAATATTCAAAGGGAGTTAGTACTCTGTATACACGCAATGTTAAATTGCTAAGTTTCAAGTAACTTTTTTTTTTTTTTTTTTTTTCAAAAACTTCTCATAACGGAAACTTAACAATTTTCACAATGTTTTCAATAAAGGACTGAGTTTATTGAAGTGACATTTTAAGGCAACTCTGTTTATTTCATATAATTTATCAAATTTTAACCAATATTCACTTTTGAAATGCAAGTGTGAATTTAAAGCAAAAATTTCATTTCAGTATAATTATGAATACTTAAATTGAACGTAGTGAAAATTTAACATACATATAAAAACATATAAAAGCAGAATTATATACATATAAAAACAGAAAAATTATCATTTTTAACGTTTCAGGGCACCAACTCCTTTTGTAAAAAAAAAAAAAAAAAAACCATTGACGTTCCGAAAATATCGAAATTGAAGTCACACCCCTAAACTCAAAATAAGGAAAATTATCTAAGTTGAATCATAAACTACAATCTAAGACATATTGTGAGGCTCTTGAGCTCCGACTCTGACACTGTTTGCCTCTGTTCCGAAAAATAGAGAGGGATAATTGGCGCTAGTTGGTTGAGAAACTTTCTTAGTAGTTTTTCAAAAAATATTCCAACTAAAATCCGAGCTAATAATACGTCTATTTTTCAATATGCGCTCCCAAAACATAGTCCAAAACATAGCTCAACTAACCACAGCTGCACTATAAATGCAACTGAAAATTGATTTCACTGAAATCAGCGCCCAAAGGTGATGAGCAAGGGCAGTCAAACGTTTTCGGCTCTGTGTAGACGATTAAAAACACTATTTTGAAAGCAACTACGCCACATCTAATAGCTCATTGTTATATCTATATTACGAGAACTATATCATGAAAAAATAATTGATTTAAAAAAACGACTTTTCCAATCGTCTGCTTTGATAAAACACAAAGAACTAGTGCGAAAGGACACAATTCTAGATACGTAAGTGATGCTGTGGTTAACAATGATAGTGTTTTATCTGTTTGAAAAAAAGTCCCATAAACCTCAATCCTTGCCTCTGTCCATTAAACTCGCTCAGAAGAGGATCACGTTCAAGTGGAGACGTTCACGAAGGTAGAAGCGTGACGGAGGTTGGTGATCGTGATTCATGGGTCTCGGGGCATGTTTGGTTTGTGCGTCGTTTTCTGATTGATGCATTCGTGCTTGAGGACTCCAATGAAATTTTCCAAAAAGTCTTGGAGTTGCGGACTGATGCCGCTGTAGGAATCGAGGAAGTGGTTAGGCGGTGTGGTTTAAAAGGAATGCAAAAGCGCTTCCTATTGGATGATATGGATGTCAAAAGAAAATTAAACAGAAATTAGGAAATACCATAGAATCTTGGTTATCTGAAACATTTTTAACCGAGGAGTGCGCCGATAGGAGGTCACGGGAGGATACTGTGACCTCCCAAAAAACTCATTATTCCGCAAATTTTCTACGACGATTCGACAAAATCAGTGGCGCACCCACAGGGGGAGCTAAAGGGTTTAAGCCCCTCCCAGAAGCACGAAGGTGAACCCCCTTGACCAAAGAAAGCCTAAAATTGCGTCTTTTTTTTTGGCCTTGAATTTACTAGAAGCGAGCACTCAGCCTCAACCCCCATCCTAATTTCATCAAAGATAACTTTAATTTTTTCCAATTTCTTCAAATCCGAAAATTTTTCGAAGGAGGGCCACTTACCCTCTCTTTGTCTCAAAAATTGCCTAAAATGAGTTTTGGGGACCGGAGAAGAAATTTGGAATTCCTAACGTCAGGATAAATGGTTGAAACACGCGTGTTATTAAGGACTTCGATTTTGAATATTTTCCAAAGATGGACTAAATGCTTTCCCTTTACTAATATCACCAATTGCAGCCTACTATTGCGTTTTTCCTAATTCATTCCTAAAACATTTTCTGAGAGGGTCCTGAACCTCCCATTCACCTAGCATTGCTAAAGATAGCCTAAAATTGTATGCTAAAATATCAACTTCAGAAATTTTCAGGGAAGATTCCAACCCTTTTAGGAAATCGAAGTTAATGAAAAATTGACTGCGATTTTGAAAACAATTTAGGAATTTCTCAATGGGAATACCCCCCCCCCCCGCCCCCCATCTTCCCCTAACATCCCTAAAAAGTTCGTTTTCTAGACTTAAGAAATATTTTCGGGATAGTACTCCCGAAATGCTCACCTATGTTTATTCTCTGACGTCAGTAAGAACTCCCTAAAATTGCGTTTTCGAGATTTGTAACGTATTGTAGACACGTAAAAATTTTTTTCGGGGGAAGGCTTTTTGAAAATTTATTGATTTTGCCTTTTCCTTCACTTATCGTAGTTTCTTGCGAAACTTTTCTAGCTCCTCCCAGGAAACAATCCTGAGTGCGCCCAGGGACAAAATTATCACCATTCGATATTTGGAGTTCGGCAAAATTCGGGGTTTCCTTCGGCAAAACTATCATCATTTGGAAAATTTGGCGAGCCATTCACAAAACAATCATCATTCGGCAAAATTTGAAGCTTCATTCAGCAAATTGAGAATTTCTGCCCACCCAAAAATTAAAATTCGTGGCGCCACTGTACATGACGTCGATTTTCATATCACTTTTTTTATGCATTAGCACACACACACACACACAGTGCCCGCACGACTTTGCCAGTAGTAGAAAATTAAGAGGTGGCTCGGTTCGCCTGTATATTTACAAATAATGGATGATAAAATTCTCGACAATTTGCTATGTTCGCCCATGTAATGGTAGTTTGCTTGTCCACGTTATGGTAATTTGCGCGTCCATGTTATGATAATTTGATCGGTAAAATGTTCTTAATATTGGAATAGAAAAAGAAGAAAACCGAATTTTCGCTTGGAGGTGCACACCCCCATGCTACAAACTAATTCTGTGGCAAATTTCAAGAAAATCGGCCGAACGGTCTAGGCGCAATGCGCGTCACAGACATCCAGACAGAGATCCAGACTTTCAGCTTTATTATTAGTAAAGAAGGGGCATTCTATAGCATCTAATATCTGGAGAAAGTTTGTCAGTACCATTTAACATCCTTTCAAGATACAACAGACGCAGAATTTAAAGCTTGAAGTATATTAAAAAGAAAGTAACCAAATTCATCACTCAACATTGATTGTTTTAATGTAGCGTATAAGTACATTAAAGTTATTATTATTAAGTAAAAGAAAATAAAACAATTTAACTATAACGAGTGCCCCCCCCCCCTTTATTATTATTTTTTTTAATTTCCACTAATTTATAGACATTGATTACATCAGCGATTGTTATTATCACAGAATGGGGTCGTTTCCAAAATTTTAAAAGTATTTTTTTCTGAAAGAGCATGCTTAAAAACATAGGATCTGACCATTTTTTAAATAATTTGTTTTAGTTTAATATTTTAAAAAAATTACTTAAAGCGGTGCGTTTCATTGTTTACGGTTCTGTCGTATGACGTCACAAATGATGAAATTCCATTTAGTGCTGCCATTCACAGCTCAACATATTTAATTCGCATCTTTACTCACGTGTATTGGCAACGATGTATTTGATAGCAAGCGTAGAGCGCAACTTTAATTCGCTTCTTGATTATCATTACGTGGAAACGCAGTGAAAAATGCGCCAAAGGACATCATTTGTGACGTCATAAAAACCACGCCTTGTTGTCAAAATCGGACATTTTAAAAAAATAATTAAAAAATAACTGTTGGGGAAAATTAAAGTATTTTCTGGGTCCATGGTATTTTTTTACTCATTCTTTCAATTTCAGTGACTAAAAGTAGTACTTTTGACTGTCGGTAACAACCCCATTCTGAAGCTATTCATGAAAGTATTTGTAAGGCTTTTTTTTCTTCCTTATTTTCCCACTCCGCATTTAAGTGGTCAAAAATGTCTGGTCCCTTGAATGATGACTTAACGAGATTTTACCGGATTTAACTACAAAAAATTAATAAAATCCTTTTTGATGTTTTAGTGTAGTTAGTTAAAATGTTTACCTCTGCGCGAAATGTATAACAAAATTAAAAATAAAAATAGCACAAATAATTGCAGACACATGTTTCGGGTTACAAGGAACAAGAGTTTTTGCTTTTTCTCTCTTTCTCAATAAAAAAGATTATTTTCTGCTATGCAAAAAAAAAAGAAAAAGAGCTTGTGGATGAAATGAAACACATTTTTGCATTGAAAAAAGCAATTATTTTAGCTTTGAGCTTTTTTAACGCTGTAATAATGTACTTCCGTACAGGGGTGCGCACAGGGCGCCCATTGCGCCATCAAAATTGTTGCGGGGGACTTTTAAATTTTTTTTCTTTTTTTTAAATTCATTTATTGATTTATTTTAAATTTAAATTATTTATTTTATTTTATTTCATTATGTTTATGTTTTATTTATTTATTTATTTATCTAGTTTGGGTGTATGTGTGCCTGTCATTGCCATAGCGCAGAACTTTTAAAATAAAATAATGATAATAATAAAAAATAAATTAAAAAAAATATTTTAAAAAAGAAAAAATATTTAAAAAAACTAAAAATTAAATAAAAATAAAAAGAAAGAAATTACATAAAAGTATTCAAAAAGCAAATAAATTAAATAAAAAATATTTAAAAATATATTATTTGAATAAAAAAGAGGGCTAAAAATGTATGGTGGTTGAGCGAAATTTGGAGGGGGGATGGAATTTGCGCCATTGAACTTGGGGGGGAGGGGTCGGTTGGGCACCCCTGTACTTCAATAAGAATAGTTACTGTTGCCAGTTGGAGTGATTTCGAAGCGGACGGCGTAATTCGCCGCAGAACGTGCGCTATCGGAAAGCAAAAAGCACCCACAGTTTTATCTAAGAATGGATATCACTTTAAACCGAAAACGTTTTGTTAACTTCCTAAACCGAGAACGGAAACGGCAAAATATACCATAAGGCATGGATGTACTTATTCATCGCATCTGCCATAAAACCTATTTTTAGTTGCCACCGAGAAATCGGAGCAAAAGGATGCAGCATACATAATCTTTTGAAATGAAACAGACGCTATCTTGTTTCTTCTCGTGTTTGAAACGTGCCGTTCGGGTTGTTTGTTTACTGGAAACATTGACCTAACTGGAAAGAAGGAGTTAACATTTTCTGACAATCACTTTTCTTTTTCATTGACTTTTTGTATCTTGTAGGCAGTACTTATCGGAATGGTGTAAAGATGGACCAGAGGATGAACACATCCGAGTGAATGAAAAAATCGGTTTTCTTTTCTTTTCTTGGTATAACTTTGATATATCCCCCCCCCCCTCAAAAAAAAAAAATACGCGCCAAATCTGGCACTCCTTACGGACTTTTTAGGGTTGCTGTTTCTTATTTTGGTGCTGCCAATTTAGTTTTTTTCATCTTTTAGGTTTTTGTTGTTGCTAAATTTAGTATTTTCTTGTATTTTGTACCATTTTTTGAGTTTTTTTTAAAAAGTTTTGTGGCAACAATTTTTGGATTTCTTATATGTTTTAGCGCTATTTCTAGTTCAAGTTGGTTAAATAGGAAACGCCAAGCAAAAACAGGTATTTTGCTAGGCGAGAAACAAAAGTCGCCAAATTTCCGATTGGGGGGGGGGGTATATCTAAGTAGTTCCCTTTTCTTTCATTTTTAACCGACTTCAAAAAGGAGGCGTTTATCAGTTCATACCGTATGTATATTTTTTTTTTGTTTGTTTGTTTGTCCACTCACAGCGTCTCACCTAATGAACCGATTTTGATGATTCTTTTTTTAATGGATAGGGGATGGCTCAACTTAGGTCCCATTACTTTGCTTGACCATATTTGTTCCTTAGAAAAAAAGTTATGGACAAAAAAACAGTAAATTTTATGCAATTTCCCTATTAAATGATTAAAATGATATGAAACCCATTGTTTTAAAAGTTTGGTTCCATATAACAGTAACATTAATAAAAATTGTAATGCTAATTTTGAATAAAGGCTTCTCTGAAACAATACAGTGATATAGAGCCGAACTTCTTACTAGGTAACTTCTTACTTTTACTGCAATATCTACATTTACACTAAAAAGAATGAAATAAAAAAATTTTGAAAAAAAATAAAAAAAATGGAACTTACTTCAAAATTGCTCTAAAAAGTGAAAAATAATTTTATTCTTTAAACACAATCGATAATACTTTTAAACACAATTTTTGAAGTTGGCGCAAAAACGATAGATAAGATCATTCACAGCCATAACTCAACTACAACTCTAAATTTAACCAGGCCTAGTTTCTTCACTACCACATACATTATGCATTGATAACAGCCTATTTGAGTAAAGATATAAATGTTTCGTTCCTAACTTTCGATGATTTTCTGAAAAAAATTTGAACGAAGCATCGTTACACTGGATTTTATTTTTTGTTTTTGTACCAACTTCAAAAATTATGTTTAAAAGTATTATCGATGGTGTTTAAAGAATAAAATTATTTTTCACTTTTTAGAGCAATTTTGAAATCGGTTCTATTTTTTTTCAATTTTTTTTTCTTCTAATAATACAGTAGAGAGTAGAGCCTCGTTAATCTGGTCTCCGTTAATCCGGCCTCCGTTTATCCGGATCAAACTTTTAGAGTTTCAAAACTACTTCACTTGTCCGGAACACAAAAATCGTCAAATTTTGCTTTTTTTTTTTTTTTTTTTTTGTCATTTAAAAACCTTCTCTATTTTTTCAGCTTAAAAGTGCGTTTAAATCTTTCTATCTTAATCAGAGCGAAAGATATAATTCTTTTTTTTTGCATGTATTTAACTAATATTACATACAGTAAAACCTGTCTACAACGACTGTTGGGACCTAAAAAAAGTATCGTATTAGACAGGTTATCGTTATAGACAGTATCGTTATATACAGGTTTCACTGTCTCCATGATGCAGTTTTTCCCGATTTTTGGAATTCAAACTCTTATAAGTCAATAACTGATAAAGATAAAGTAATGAAATTTGGAGCATATCTTTTTGAAGCAGCTTACTTAAATTTTTATTCGGCAAATTGAAAAAAAAAAGTTTACTGCAAAAAATATGATTAAAAAATGTTCGACCTTTTCAAAATTTTTCTTCAAATATTTTCTATTTTTTAAATTCAAGTAGTATTTTTTAAATCGCCGAATAAAAGTTAAAGCTTAGATATTAGTGCCTAATTTTTTGAAAAACATTTGGACATTGCCAAGAATATTTTGAGCTTTAGCGATTTTAAAGCAACCCCATTTTTTAACAAATGAAATTTAAATAAAAAAATTGTTTAATATTTATGTTGTAATTTTGCTTATTAAATAGATGGTGAATCAGTGCAAAAAATTTCAAAACTATAAACTGTTTAATAATTTTTTTTTTCCAAAATGTGTCTCGGACCCGCTTAATAATAAATTTTAAATTAAAGAAGCAAGATTGGGACTGTATGTTCGACAAACATTTGCTTTTTAGTTTGTTTAAATGTGCAACTCCTGCACAGATTATACAATTTTTAGTAATCTAGCAAACATATTGTCTTGGGAGCGTCAGTCCGACATCATTGAAGTTGAACAATAAATGATAAAGTGTTTGTTCGAAACGATCTTATAAATTTTTAAAGTTTGTAAGCTTCTCGTGGACCGAATAAAGACTGTTTGTGGGCCAGCACTGGCCCATGGGGCATAGGTTGGAGATCTTTGCACTATATCATCAAATTCAATTATTTCTGGGAATCTTCACTCTTTTTTTTTTCTTTATCTATTTTTGAAGTGATTATTTATTTATTTACTTATTTTCATCTACATTAGTAATTTACTAGTTTTCATCTGATATATATACAGGGTGGTTATAATTAAAGTTACCCTGTTTAGACCCCTCTAGTGACCATTCTACGCATCGGATTTCGTTGAAACTTGGAATATATATTATATAGACTATGGGGAGCAGGATTATGCAATAAAAAAATAGTTCAAAAATCGACGATAGAGGGCGCTCTACACACGTAAAACAACATCCAGCAACAACAATGTTGTGTATGAACAGTTACTGCATCCCGATTACATTACCGTTATGGTGTGGTTTCACCGGTGATTTCATCCTCGGCCCCTATTTCTTCGAGGAGACCCCACCCCAAGGTCCTAAAAGGTGTTCCGTCACAGGTCCCCGATATTGCGCACTTCTTGAGCAGCAAGTCATTCCTGCTTTGCAACAACGAGCGTGTTTGGGCTCCACTGTCTTTATGCAAGATGGTGCAACCCCTCACATTGCTAGTGCAGTAAAGGCACTGCTTCGTATGCATTTCGGTAATGACAGGACAATTTCTGGGCATTTTCCTACAGCTTGGTCCCCGCGATCGCCGGACCTAAATCCGTGTGACTTTTGGTTGTGGGGCTTCCTGAAAGATCGGGTGTATGATGGTAGCATACGGACGGTGCCTAAATTAAAGGACAGCATAAGGCGCCATGTTCATGCTATTGATAGGGAAACCCTTCGTGCCACTGTGGCTCACGCTATAACACGTCTTGAACACGTGATTGACGCAGATGGAATGCACATTGAACAAATTCTGTAAGTAAAATCGATTTTGAGACACAGTCTCCATCTTATTTGATTCATGCGCCCTTTTCTACCCTGGTGGTAGATTTTTGAACTATTTTTTTTATTGCATAATCCTATTCCCCGTAGTCTATATAATCTATATTCCAAGTTTCATCGACATCCGATGTGTAGAACGGTCTAAACAGGGTAACTTTAATTATAACCACCCAGTGTGTATATATATATATATATATATATATATACATTAGGGTGGTTTAAAAAAAACTTTTTTTCAGCTTGAGTCCAGGGCACTTATTTTTTTAGACTTACTAATAGTATTATGCTGTAAAAGTTTTTGCTTCTTACTCAAATTTTAAAAGGGTGCTCAATGACCATTTATTTTAATATTAGTCGTAGCGTAGAAAATGTAACAAATTTAGTAACATTAAATTTCCCAGCTGTTTTTTTTTTTTTGATAAATGAATATTTTATTGCAATGTATATGCATATTGCTAATGTATATTATAATATGCAGCATTGTTTTTTTCAAGTCAATGTATTTGTTTAACCCCTTCTCCATAATACTGGAGGTTTGGGGGAGGGGGTTGAGCACCCTCTTTCAGTTGAAATAGGAAGCTAAAATTCTTCCAGTACATTACTATCCAAAAGTCTAAAAATTTTGAAGGGTGTCCTGTTATCTAGGAAAACCTTTTTTTTACAAGTATTTTTGAACCACCTTAACATACATACATATTCCGTTACTTTCTACGCTGCAAACAAAAGTATAAATTTTTCCCAGCAAGCAACGACTCTCAGCCTTCCCTCAAAAATGACCCTCAATGTGAAATTTTGTGCATTTAATGGAAACTCTCTCCCTACTGATGTCAGAACAAATTTGCAAGGGAAGTACTAAAAGCGTTCTTTTTACGCCCATGAACCCTCTCACACTTCAGTGCACATGAGCTAAAGCTTTCCCGGGAAATGAATCACGTGGGACTGCAGTTCGTGGGGATCTGCTCTGATAGAGCTTCTCTGTTTCTGGTTAACTATGAGTCTAATGATTCTCGGATCCATGATCCATCCGGTTGAGTTTGATTCGAAAACGACGCCATTTTTACTTAATTCGCTTAAGCTGCAAGTTTTTTTAAACATACCTTTTTTAAAACTGAAATAAGTTCGTGAGAACTATATGTCTCTATCATAAAAAAAAAAAAAAAAATGAAACTTTAATGAGTAAATGACGTAAAACTTCGAAAAGAGGAAAAAAAAGGTTTAAAAAACAATTCTCATAAAAATATAATAGCGAATAATCAAGTAACGCTGACGTCATCAACAATGAAACTCTCGCCACGTCACGATAATTTGAAAACACATTTCGGTAATGTTTGACGTGCAGGGAAATGCTTTATTTTTTGCCAAGGCTGAACTGGATCCGGTCACTTAACTGGTTTACTGGTAAGACTCAGTTTAGGAGAGTGAAGAAACGAAAAAATATTCATTAATTAACGCTATCCACTGGAGTTTAGGATTAAACCACTGGAGTTACGGTTAAAATTTCAACTATCAAAATATCGCCGAACAGACAATTGCTTCGTTAAAACGTAAAAGAGTAGAAGCAATTTTCACCCGTCATACCTTGACGGGCCACTTTCTAGTAAATAATAATGTTTCAAAATTAAAATTCTTGTTTGAGAAAACTTCACCCGAACCAAATTTAAATTACTTATTTATTTTGTCTCTTATCTTTATATATTTTTTACAAAAAATGCTTTTAAGGTATACATAAAAAAGTAGGCTTCTAAAGTTAGCATAATATTGTTTCGGTGAAAAAGCAGACTTAACGACTTTTTCCGGTCTTCAACCTTCATACTCACTTCCGAAAGTTTAAAATATTGTACTGGGTGACAAGAAATAACTTAGACACACATAACACATCATAACTTTAATGCTAATGAAAATATTAAGACAAAAATTCAAAATTTATTTGAATACATATTTCTTCAAACATATTTACAAATTTCAAAGTGACTACCTTTAGGATTAATACAGGGCTTTAAACATGTCACAAAATTCTCGGCTCTGGGCCGCAACTCATTTACTGATATTTTATTTCATCCCTTGCTTAAGGATTTCTTTATGGATGCCAAAGTTTTATGAGGTTTAGCACACAGCCTTGTCTCCAAGACCGTCTTGCATTGTTGAAAGGAGTCACGACCCCAATCTAATGGTTTGGGGTGGAGTATGTGATAGTGGGAAAATATCACTTGCTTTTGCTAATCAAGGGATGAAGATTAATCAAGAAACACATGGCAAACGCATTTTGGAAGATGTTGTCTTACCTCGATCGCAAAGGTTCTTTGGAAACAAACGAGCTGATGTGTGCATCACATGACTTCCTTTTACTCCAATTTAATGTAATTTTCTCATTATTGGCAGTTTTAATATGATTCAATAGTTTACTCTCTAAATATCACCAACAGTGGCCAAATTGAAACAGATTTTAAAAAAATTAAAAAAAATCGCCAAATTTGTCGCCAAGTTGGTGACTAAAAGACTGGCGATATATCGAGAAGTGTCCGCCAAATTATAACACCACTTGAGTTTACATCGATATTAACAATGATTATCCCCCAAAAAGGGGCAAAAGACCCCTTTAGAAACACCCGAATGTAACCAAAAGGAGAGGTGCACAACTAGACCCCACTAGGAGTCTACGTACTAAATTTCAACTTTCTAGGACTTACCGTTCTTGAGTTATGCGACATTCATACGCACATACGCACATTAATACGTACATGCAGGCGTCACGAGAAAACTCGTTGTAATTTACTCGGGAATCGTCAAAATGGATATTTCGCGTGTCTATACGTTCTTAGGCACTAATCCACGTGTGGTCGAGTCGAAAAAAAAAACTCAACATTCATCTAGGGGTGAGCAAAATGGAAATTATGGCCGATTTTTGAGTGAAAATTTTTTTGCGAATACAATACTTCCTTTTTTGTAAAAAGGAAGTAAAAATGGACCTTCCAACAGAATTCCGCACCTGCGCACAGGGTAAAAGACTCTCAAGATTTGGGCATGACACATTTTCTGGACTTCACCTGGAGCTCAAGAAATGCCACCGTATTTCCCAGATTTGAGAAAAGTGGATAATTATGTTTGATCCATCGTGGAGACAAGGGTGTGTGCTAAACCTCATAAAACTTTGGCATCCCTAAAGAAATCCATATGCAAGGCATGGGATAAAAAATGAGTCAGTGAGTTGCGGCCCAGGACTGAAAATTTTATGACACGTATAAAGTTCTATATTATGGCCAAAGGTAGCCACTCTGAAAATTTGAATATATTAGACGAAATAGTGTATTCATACTTATTTTGAAGTTTGGTCGTAATATTTTCATTAAAATCTCTGTGCATTCTTCATTAGCATTAAAATTATGATGTGTTTTGTGTGTCTAAACTATTTCTTGTCCCTGTAATAGGCTGTACTAATAAATATAGAAAACTTAAAAATGGGAAAGTATGGCATTGAGACGGGGGAAATGAGGGTCTGTCTATCTGTCTGTCAATCTTTTGCCAGGCACCTTGCAAAATTCCGACGGCGAGATTCCATACTGAAGAAAGTGATTTTTTTCCCACTCGAGAAAGAAATAAGGACTGACTCAGCATTTAAAATATATTTGTAGATTTTTTGAAAAGTCTTGATTTGGGTGTTGAAAAAGAACAAGAAAAAAAAGGAAAAGAAAAGAACTACTGTTTACTTCATCCTATTTGCAACATGCTATTGAACACTGTTATAAGATGCCCCCCCCCCCCTCCCCCCAAAAAAACCTTCTATAAAGCCACCTATCATGCATCTGGAAAGAGAGGGAAAGAAATGAAGAGGCGAACGAGAATTTCTTCATCAACAAGGATTTAAGTGAAGGAAGATGAAAAGATAACTCAACAGGTGTTTCAGTTTTTGATGAACTAAAATTTTACATGCAAAAGATCATACTTTTCCCATAAATTTTATAGGATCAATGCTGCGAAAGCTTAAAAAAAAGTCATAAAAGAAACTAGGCGTGTAAGAACATCAAACTGAAGGATGCTCAAAAAAAAATAGTTTGGCCCTACCCCAAGTGTTCGCCAAGCCCATGTCATAGTACATGCAGTTGCACTTTCATGTATGAGTCATTTGTCGATGTAATCGTTCTAAAATCCTATTTTTTAAGGCTCTGGACTGAATTCAAATGCCAATGAAACTGAATTTCATAAAGCTAAAAAGAAGGCTCGAGTTCGGTATGAACTTACGAAGTTCGAGCACGCCCGTGGCGATGAATAAGTGACGATTCCATCCCTTCCCGGGCTCATAACAACAGGGGGTCATTTCATTGTGTGTTAGAACACTTTGCGAGAAAATTGATAACGGTTCGTCACAGTAGCGGTTCTCTTCGAGCTGCTAATGGCGGGAGAACTCTTTTACGCTCCGTTTGGAGTGTGTAGGAATTTTATGTGCTTCTATCGAAATTTCATTACGTTGATGAAATATATTGTGACGTTCTATTAATTGTTTTTGAGAAGTTTTCCATAAACACAAACAGCCAGGGGGAAAGAGAATGAAAACTGAAATCTGTACTTGAACTGAAAATTTAAGTCGAAGAACATACTGATTTTTTTTTTCAAGAAATTGAAATTCCTTGAAACAGGGGTGCCCACAGAGGGGGGGGGAGGGGATGATGGCGCAAGTTGCGGCATCCAAACTTTTTTTTGGGGGGGGGGGGGCATTTTTTGAATTTTTTTATTTAAATTTTTTATTGTTTTATTTTTGATTTAAAAAATAAGTTTTTTCTTTTAAATGCTGCTTTGATAATTGAAATAAACATAACAATGGATTATGTCATTGTCAGAAAACGTATCTGGTTTTATTATTGCAAAACATAGAATGTGTAATATCGATAAAAAATATTTGTAGCATTATGCAAAAGGTGGAAATTGGCCTACCGGAAAAAAACTCATGTGGCATATCCCATTCTTGCCACCGAGCCATTCATTTATTATTTTTATTATTTTTTTTTTATTTTTTTTATTTATCTATTTTTTTTTCAACACTCAAATCAGGACTTTTCCAAGAATCTAAAAATATATTTATTTTCACGCCGAATCAATCCTTATTTCTCTCTCCAAGTGAAATGGATAAATTCGTCTTCTTCAGCATGGAAACTCGTGGTCAGAATTTCGGTAGGGGATTGACAACAGTGACAGGACAGACAGACAGACCCACATTTCCAGTCTCAATGTCATACTTTCCAATTTTTAACTTTTCTACTGTTGTTTACGTATTTTGTTTATTTTTCACTTTTTTTTGTTTTGTTTTTGTTTTTAGGGATATTTTTAACATAAATTAAAACTTCTTTCGTGTTTCTTCCTTTAACTTTAACGGTAAAATTGGCTAAAAAAAAAGCACATTTGCTTAATTTACGTTAACAGCATTTCAAACGTTCGTTAAATATTTAATTATAAGTAGCGGGAAATTAAATTAGATGTTGTTTTAAAAACAAGACATCTACCACACAATCCACAGAAAGAAAAAAAACACTTCTCCATAATTAAATTCCATCCATCAACATTATGCTAAACTAAAAGTGAAAATAGGAGTAGGAGTTTTAAAACAACACAGGAAATCAGAGAATAAAAAGAAATTATTCCCTAAATTAAATTTTCCTTCGTTTGTATAAGAGAAACAAAAACAATTGAAATCTAATAAACGTAAATAAGTCCATCGAGATTTAATTTACAAGGAGCCCACAGATATGTCGAGTAATTATCTCAGGAGAGAAAATCTTGTGGTTGATTTTGCCTTATCGATTAATGCTTGTTATTGCGTAAAAAATGGCGCATTTGGTTTCTCGGTTTATTTGATTTGTTTTTATTGCTATTCGTTATTATTTCAACGGAGAATTGAAATAATCATGAGCTTTATTGTAACGTAGGTGTGAAGAAAGCAAAGTAATTTTATTTTGAAAAGATTTTCTTAAATTTATGATTAACAAATATAATTTTCTGTTTCTAACAAACATGTATTAGAACTATTCTAAAATTAAAACCCGATTTTTATTTTAGTGGTTTTAATAAATGTTTATTGAATTATTATTGTCAAAATGTTTCAATGTTTTACATCATAACTTTTTTTTTTCCTGCGAATTAGTTTTAGTTTTGCATTTAATTACGATTTTTTTTCACAGTATGAACTCTAATTACCTAATTTTCGGGAAGGAAAATTTCGTTGTTTTATAAAAAGTTTTAACATATTTTCAAAACAAAAAAGATTTATTTTTTTCTATCTTCAATTTTAACAGTCAACTATAAAAGTGAACCATCGAAGTTACAAACCAAACAATTTGAAAGTTACAATAACAATTTGTTTAAATGCGCTGCAAACATACCCACTACAAAATAGCTTTAAAAAACCTCCACTCGCAAGAAGCAAAGAAAAACGAGTAAAATCTCCAAAGCTGATTTTTCCATGTTCACTCAGTTTTTGCATAATATATTTTATTATCGAGATACAAGAGAAAAAAAAATCTGATGTGGTCACCACATTACTTCTTTAGGCACCTATAAATTTTAAAAATAGCATGGATATTTTTCAGGGCTGAGGAGTCTGAGGGAAACTCCGACTTCGGCTCCGACTCCGACTTTGGGAATTTTAGAGCCTTCTTCTCCGAGTCCAGCTTCTTTACTCCAAAAAACTCGGGACTCCACAGTACCGGCAAAGTTGACAACTCTGAAGGAAAATGGCCGACTCCGATTCCTGTTCTTAGAATTTGTAACCTTTGATTCCACGATTCCGAATTCGCAGCTCTGATACTTTTAACAACTAGAAAATGACTGCAGTTGAACTATGGATAGGATAGAAAGATAGTGGTGTAAGTCAACAATTTAATAAGTTGAGTAACACATGGAGTTGGGTTCCTTGCAAATCCTCCCTTAATTGAACCAACTGCGTAAGGGGGGAAAAAATTAGGTTGGGAACTAGGAGAGCACGAAAATTGCATACTAACTGGAACTGTAGTTAAAATTGCTTACTAACTGGAACTGTAGTTAAAGTGAAAATGGCAGTTTACACTGCAGAATACACATAATTTATCAATTAAATTGTTTCCTTGTAAACGAAACATCAAAATTTTAGTAATAGCAAAAAGAAATACGATTCGAAAACATATTAAAATTTCTTTTGGAAACACCTCAAAGGAAATACTTCTGCATTTATTCTACAATGCTTTTGCTTTCATTCAGGATTACTTCTTTACTAATAATAAAGCTGAAAATCTGTGTGTCTCGAACTCTGGATCTCTGTCTGTTACGCGCATAGCGCCTAGACCGTTGTTCCGATTTTCATGAAATTTGGCACAAAATTAGTTCTTAGCATACGGGTGAGCACCTTGAAGCGATCTTTCGAAAATTCGATTTCGTTCTTTTTCGATTCCAATTTTAAGAACATTTTATCGAGCAAATTATCATAACGTGGACGAACAAATTACCATAACGTGAACGAGAAAACTACCATAAGCGACCATGGGCGAGCAAATTAACATAGCAAATGGCGAGAAATTCATCATCAATTATTTGTAAATATACAGACAAACCAAATGACCTTTTAATTTTCTACTACGGGCAAACCGTACGGTCACTGTTAGTTAAAAGTAAAGATGAAGTGTAGGTAACGTGATTAATTATGAAAATATTTCTGAGTTGAATAGTAAACTAACCAAATTTTGGAAAATAGTTTGTAGTTTGGTATCTCACATGGTCCATATGAGACTATTGTCCAACCACGGATTGCATGGAATTTTCAACCGTCCAGATAAGACGAATCTATGTGAATAAGGGGGAAAAGTAAAATTTGATGCGCGTATTCCGCTCATTTGAATGAGACTCTGCTTCTGCAAAAGTTGACATCGGTAAAAAATAATAGATTCGTCCATTTCCGGCTGTAAAACGGATGTTTATCTTTCCATACAGTCCGTGGTCAGACTGTAGTGGTTCCCAACCTTTTTGAGGCTTACTACCCATGAAGTGGGAAATGTAGTAACAATTACTAACATAAAAGGTTCATTCTAAAAACCAAATTAGCTATTACTAAACTAAATATCAGTTTTCATCTTCGCTTTAATCATTCAGATAAAGAAAACACCAGTTTCTTAGGAATTTGTAATTTCAACAAGTAGTAGTCAGATGGTTGATGTTATGATATTGCTTAGTTGTAACAATTTATTTTTAACAGTTGCACTTTTGGCCAGTGCACATCGTTAGTCGAGTTCCAAGTTCATTATCTTTTTTTTATCAATCACTATTATTATCGATAAGGTTGATTTGATGTTTACATGATTTTCAATAATTTTGTTCTGCTACCTGACAAAGACACAATCTTATTTTACCCCTCGGAAAATCCAACTTTACCCTTTTGAGGGAATTCCCCCCCCCCCCCACCACCACCAAATTGGGAACAGCTGATATGGACAGTAATGTTCCCATCAATTTTTCTGGGGGTATACTCCTAGTAATACATTACGCATAATATGTGTATGCGATCATATACATAATATGTCATAATATGAAAATTTTTGAAGCTTGAATGTCTAAAAAATGTTTGAGAGTATACGGCGTATATGGAGTATACTCTATGGGAACACCACTGAATATGGACACATATGTCCCATGCATTTACAGAGAATCTTTTGATCCAATTTTCACTGTTAGACTAAAATCGATAATATTAGTTTTATGTACAAATGTACAAAAAATGTCCAACCTCTAACCCTCAGCTTACGGCCATGAAAGGGTTAATTTAACTGAAAAAAATTGCATCAAAATGATCACAAAAAAACTATTCCTCATAATTACAACCCATTTTTAAAGAAACAACCATATGTTCGCAGATAACATGCGACTATTTTCTTTAATAAACGTCAACGAATATCAACTCAATAACTTACCCTCATTCATTCAACTAGCGACAAAATACGGGACGTAATCAATTCGGCCGCCTCCATGCACTTGCACGTCACGAGGCGTAATTACCATACTGAATTAATATCTCGTTAATTAACAGTCTGTTGTGTTTACTGAGAAGCGGAAGCTTATAATGGGAAATGCAGAGAATGGCTGGATATCCAGTAAACCATTTTTCGACACTCTTTCAATGGAGAAATTACGTGAGGTAACAAAGTTAGGATCTGGTGGGAAAGGATATCTTGCGCTGTTCTGAAGAATAAACAAATAAGGCACAAAGAGTAAACAAACATTACCCAGAGTTAATTACTCTGAAACTTTAAAATCAAGCTCTTAAAATTTGAACACGGTTTGAGAGGCATCAATATATTTACATTGTATATAATTGAAGTGTTCTTTACTCAGCTCAGCACTTGTTATTGGTTACCGCCAAAAGAGCCCGAACTTACATTTTTGGGAGGGCAAAAACTTTAAAACAACCAAATGAAATTCCAAATTTTGCCGAATGATAAAATACGGTTATGCACGTTCACACATAAAGTTTTTAAATAACATACTTAATATATGATAATAATAATTTGATACATAAAGTTTTTAAGTATCAAAAGTCTAGAAGATTGAAGGCAAGGCATGGTAAATTACCGAATTTACTGAATATACCATGCCTTCAATCTTCGAGTTGAACCGAACCATTGCTTCGGTTACTCGTCTGGTCTGTGCTAATTCTATATTAGCTACCAGTTTGTTTAGCACTCTTGGCTTCCTTAAGAGGTTTTCCACCTCCAGCTCAATCACTTTCCTATGCCGGGCTGATGAGTGCTAATAAGCACGAAACTGCAGTCATCGGCTGGAATTGACTGAGCTGATGGTGTATTTCATGTATTTCTGCCTTAGCTCCTGGCTGATGGCGGTAATTTACTGAATAACTCCTGTTTGTCCAGTGTTTAGGAACTCGACAGGTGCTAGTTATATACATCCACCAAAGAGGTTCAGATTACATATTTAACCGTCCCGCAATTTATAATCGAGCCCTGAACTGATTTTTTAAAAAGTAACGAAAAAACAAGCTTTGAAACTTTGCTGCAGGAAAAGCAAACACGGAAACTCAGCAATGTGCTTTTTATTCAGATCCACCGACGAAGCTATAATTAAACATACACTTTTACCATCTCGCAATTTATTAACAACCCTTAAACTAAAGTTTTGAAAATTAAAGAAAAAAAATTCAAAATATATTGACATGGAAAAGCAAACACGGAAATTCAGCCATGTGCTTTTTATTTAGATCCACCGACGAGATTAAGATTACACATACACTTTAACCATCTCGCACTTTGTTAAGAACTTTTGAGCTGAAGTTTTAAAAATTAAAAAAAAAATTCAAAATATTGACAAGGGAAAAGCAAACGCGGAAGCTGAGCAATGAAATTTTCATAAAGATCAACCGACGAGATTCAGACTACATATTCTATCATCACGCAATTTATAAACGACCCCTGAACTAAACTTTAAAAAAAAAAAAATCGTTCAAAGCGTTGATTG
This sequence comes from Uloborus diversus, assembly GCF_026930045.1. NCBI lineage: Eukaryota > Metazoa > Arthropoda > Arachnida > Araneae > Uloboridae > Uloborus > Uloborus diversus. Next base: position 208,009,814 of record NC_072732.1, on the reverse strand, counting down.
CTGCCAGAAAAAGCTAACGCGGGAACTGAGTGATGAAATTTTCCTAAAGATCAACCGACGAGATTCAGATTACATATTCAGTCATCACGTAAATTTATAAACGACCCCTAAACTAAATTTTTAATAAAATAAAAAATCGTTCAAAACGTTGATTGCTGTCAGAAAAAGCTAACGCGGAAACTCAGCGATGTGAAGCGGCTGAAAAAGGGAAACTTCTCCATCAAATTCAGAAAAACCTGCGCTGCTCAAAGTCAGCGTCAGCCTATAAGAATCAAATCTGCGCAAAACAATGAAAATACCAAGAGGGAAATTTTATTCAAAGTACCTCGACAATAAAGAAGGAGGGGGGTAGAGCTGGCTTTCTATTTTTAACGTGCGAAGGAACCTTCCAAAACATTATTGATCCAGAGCAAAAATCAATAATACTCACGAAGTTAGGCGTTTAACCTAGATTTGGTCGCGCTTCTCCGATAACACTTTTCCGATGTCAAAAAAGTCGTCTGCATTTCTCACTTCACTCGAGAGGATTTCGAACGCGCATTTTTTCCCCGCCAAGCATGTAAACGAAATACAACGACAATTAATTATCAAAGAAATGAGTAGTTCATATAAATACTTAAAAGCTAATGACTTCCACAGCGGATTTTCGCATGCATGACAATACCCCTTTTTGAAAATTTCTCAAACTTGTTTCCTTTTTATACAACGTATATGATGCAGTTATAAATGAAGTAATGAGGTTGTTTCCATCAGTTAAAAGTACTGCTTTTAGTCACTGAAGTTGATAGAATGAGCAAAATAATAATAATAATAATAAATAAATAAATAAATAAATAAATAAGTAAATAAATAACATGGAGCAAGGAAAATCGTTTGATTTCAAAACGTTTAATTTTTAATTACTTTTTTAAAACTACGTCACAAGTGATGAACTTTGGTGCGTAATCCACTGGCGCGCTGAATGCTGACGCTTGCTGTCTACCACGTTTCCAGCTCATGATAATTCAGAAGCGAATTAAATATTGCGCTCTACGCTTGATATCAACCTAATCGTTGCATGGTTTCGTTGCATAACATGTGAGTAAAGAAGATAATTAAATATTGAGCTCTGGACTATTGGCATCAGTGAATGGCATTTCATCACTTGTCATGTCATGTGCAGAAGCATAATAAATGAAATTGAATCTGCGCAGCGATTTAAATATTTTATTTAAATCGCTGTCAAATTAATTTAAAAATGGTCAGATCCTATGTTTCTAAGCATGCTTTTTCAAAAAAAAAATGCTTTTAAAATTTCGGAAACGACCCCATAACTATTTAAGAACATAAAAATGATATTTTTGTGATGCATATATTACTAGGCTTACTAGTTTGAAGGGTAGTTTACTTATAAATTTTGTTCTCTTTTTTTTTTAAATACTAGAAGCTTTCCAAAAGTTCGAAAACACTTGCAAAAAATTGAAATTTTACTTGCCAAGTAACAACAAAAAGTTTTCAAAACGCTAAAAATTCCATTTTTAGCAAGTGTTTACGAACTTTTAGGACGACTAGTAACATCTTTCATTTTATTTATTTACTAATCAAGAATTGGTAATTTGTTACCAATGGCTCTGAATGTAATAGATGCAGAAAATAGTGAAAATAATTGTGCTCGTAAAATACCTCTGCACCTGTTAATTTTAGCTTAAGTAAATTTATTTCCTTTTCTTTTCCTTTTCTTATTTTTTAAATATTTATTTATTTACTGACTGATTGGCATTCGACGTTTCTTTACATTTGCTGATTTTACAATGCTAAACTTTCGCCCTGATGCAAATGGAAACAACTAACAGAGTTTCTTTTTAAAAAAGAGACAACCGATATAATATATGGTATTAAATTCAATAAGTATCAGCCGGGACCGCCGAGAGCAAAGGCCCTTGTCAGTTTGGTCACCGGGCACTCCTCCCCCAGAAAACTTATCAAACTTAAATTGCACCAATTCCGATAAGGGCCCGTTTAAGTGCCGGCCTCCTAGTTTCTGACGAGGCTGAAACACCTCTCGTCGGTCATATCAGCCAGTGGCGCACACAGGAATTTTGCAAGGGAAGGGTCCGAGATCAAAAGTCTCATTTTCATATTATACCCCAATACGTCGTCAAACATATTGACTTGATTTTGTCGATTCGCGAGAACGGAAAACAGTAAAAAATAAACTATTGAATAAAAAATTAGCATTTTGTAATGAAATATACTTAAACAAATTACCAGAAAGCAAAATAATTTTACACTTTTACTTTTCTTATAGTTAAGAAATGGATTCAGCAAAGATAATTCATCGTTGTAGAAGCACCATATGGTTATAGAAGTTCATAGAATGTCATTTTAATCTATAAATACAAAACTAAAAACATCGTTATTATAGTGTGTTCATTTATAATCACCATTCTGCTTCTTTTAGGTGATTTGTTTTAGTAAAAGTGCATAATATTTTGAAAATCTTTTAGCATAACGATTTTATTTTTTCATTTATTAGAACTGAAATTATTGTTATCTTTGTTTGGAAACATTTTACGTACAAAATACATAGAACCGTAATAAATCGGGGAAAAAAACAAGACCTATGGGAGGCGTCCGGACCCCTGGACCCCTCCCTTGTGTGCGCCACTGATATCAGCCAATGCTTTAGTTGCAAAAAAAAAAAAAAAAAAAAAAACTTTGGGGAACTCACCAAAAAAAAGGTGGTTTGAAACCAATTTACATACACTTTCATTAATTTTACAGTAAAAAACCGAATATTTCGGGGCAAGGCCTCCCCCTCCCCCTAACTGCAGCACTGGTGGTATAAAAATTATAAAACTGTTTAAACTATTCTATTGAGAAAGATTTAGAGTTTGCAACGCTAAAATTGAATGTAACTAAAAAACTTTATTGCATCGCTATATCGAAGATACGTTTGCGTAGGCCCGTCATTTAGGGGTCAATTGCAATCTTCCCTGACTTTCAGAAATTAATGTATCTTCATATAAGTAGGCGTTGTTTTGTTGTTTTTTAATGTAAATTGCATTAAATATAGACCCTTTGACCCCCCCCCCCCGAGAAATCTCGAAATGACGGGTCTGTGTTTGCGTTTAAGATTTTCTTTTCTTTTCTTTTTTTTGGAAAAATAATTGCTAATTAACAATAAAATGCATCAAACAAAGAAACAAGCATTAAACAAAATGTAAAAATGTTAATACTCTAAAATTTCTTACTGACAAATTCAAATGACAATTTTCGTTGAGACTCATGATTGAAATAGGAACTTTTCGTCTGCCAATCACAAAGTGATAAACGGCAAACCACAACACAAAATCCTCTTACCAAAGGACGACTCGGCATCTGAAGACAGAGCTCACGTCACCCGCTATGTACCAATCACAAAGCTATTGAAAATAATCAGAAGGTTAACCTCGGTTAAGTTGGGTCCAATTAGCAGTCTTGGTTGCCCAATTAAATAATTTAGCAAACCAATTATTTAATTAAGTAAAAAGAAAAAAAAAGAAAAGAAAGAATGCTCTTTTTCAGCAAAAAAGTATTAAAAGAAACCTTCGGACAAAATACTAATATAGTAAGATAGTCAAAAAGTTACCAAAAGGTTGAGTAGCATTGGATTACTGTAAAGTTTGACAATTTAATATCTACTTGGAAAGAAACTTCCCTTCAACTGTAGCTTTTATCTTTCAGTTCTTTGTCAAAAATAATTTTGCCATCAACGGAAATGACAAAAAATTTTCTATGTAACTATACGTACAGTCACGGACTTGAAAAAGCGAAGACATTTTATAGAATGAAATATTTAGAGGGCCCTCTGCAGAGAAAGAAATAGAAAACAACATCTGCAAGCTTTTCACTCTGGAAATAGAATTTGATCCCGGATGGAAGTTGGAAAATAAAAGAACATTTCAAGGAATGAAAGAAAAAAAACTTTTTCTGATTTCAAGATTTTAGGAATGAGTTATTCGATTTTTTATATATTTTGTTCTATAATATTTTTTTATTTATTTATTTACATTTATTTTTGTTCCACTGGTAGATCGTCGCAGCAGCTGTTTTTTGTCTCCGCCATTTTTTTTTTACTGCCACGCTCTCGTGACGGTTGATTGCATTTCGGTGAAGAATTATTGCGCCGTTTTGTTCCATTTTATTCTACCAAACTTACATTTGTTTTTAAAGCGACCCTATTAGAATCCGTTGAAAAGGAAATGCTTGTGGTTAGATGGCGAGATTGATGTAAATAACATGAATGTTTTTTCAAGAGCACTGTAAAGAAGTTTTCTTCTCTTTTTTCGATCAAAGGAGGATTTTGCTTGAAAAAAATGAAGCTCCATTTTGTGAATGATCTGCACAAACATTAATATTTTTCAATTTTTAATGGCGAAAAAGCTTTTAGTACATATTTTTAGTTTTTAGAGCAAAATAAAAGCATACCTATCTCTTTATTAAATCTGTTCTCTGTGGTCCTGCGGCTGCAATCCCTGTGTTTCGCCAAAGCAGGGGTGCCCACCAGGGTTGCCAGACGTCCCGGATTTCTAGGGACAGTCCCGTATTTTGAAAAATTGTCCCGCGTCCCGGGGAACTTCCATACGGGACGGCGAAAGTCCCGTATTCTAGCTGATAATAATATTTTACAGAACGAGACATTATTTTAAGGGAAAAATAAAGTAAAACAATAAGTGTGAAATAATGAGCAAAAAGAAAATAATGTGGCAGCAAACGCAAAAATTATTTCCCTTTTGATTTGGTTTGAATGTTTTTGTTTTGGCGGCAGACCATGAGGAACTAAATGGTTGCTTCTTTGCTCATTTACTCACGTTGGAAATATATCTCTGCGCATGCGTCGTCAATCGCAATGAAAACGATTTTTATACTTAGATAGGCGACATTTTGTGCGGTTTATTGCTTTGTTGCAATTGAATTTTTCAGATTTATTATTAATAGACGTCTCAAACCCCCCCCCCCTTTTTTTTCACTCCTAGAAGCCTGTCCCGTATTTACTGTTCTTAATTCTGGCAACCCTGGTAGGAGCGTAGCTAAGGGGGGGACAACCCCCCCCCCCCGAAACGTTTGTCTCAAAAAAAAGAGAAAAAGAAAAGTGAAGAGAAAGAAAGAGAAAGAAGAAAAAGAAAAAATCAAAACGACTTTTTTCTGAGTAACAATCCACGAGTGACCCTTAAGCATAAAGACTCCTCCCTCTGCTGCGACAATTTTTTCATAACTGAGTAATTGAGTGAAATTTGACACTTTGCCTTAAAAATGATCTTGATTTGTTAAATCCACATATATGTAGCAGATATTTGATTTCCCCCTGATTTGGATAGACTGGTTTTGACAAGACGATGCTAGAAAATTTCACATTAAATTAAATGAAGGGAAAAGAAAAAAAAAAGTCGAATTTTCCATATTATTAAAAAATATAAAAAAAATTCTTTGCTTTTGTTTTGTTTGACATAAGTATCGGACTTGGGGCACCCAATTCCAAAGTATGTAAGGTTCAACTCCTTTTTTTAATACTAAAAAAAAGTTGATATATATATATATATATATATAAAAGAAGTAACCCCCCCCCCGAAAGTCGGGTCTAGCTACGCCTCTGAACCCTGGTGCCCACCTGGGGGGGGGGGGGGTCATGGCGCAGACTGCGCCATTAAAATTTTTAGTTGGGGTGTGTTTTGAGGGGTATTTTTCTGATTTGGGGGGGGGGTTCTTGCTTTTGGGGATCCCCGCGATATTAAGGGGGTGAGCCTTTGCTCTTGGGGGGGGGCACCACTGGCCAAATCGATCGTGCTTCATTCCCAACAAGGGAAAAAATGTATCCTCCCGAGTCGTGTACATACGTATGGTAATCGTACAGCTTCATGTTTCAACTTAAAGTGTTGGGGAGAAAACTGAATTTTATTTACGTATTATTTTATTTATTATTTTATTTATTTAATTTATTTTAATTTATTTTTTTTAGTATTATTTTAATTGTATATACGTATGGTAACCGTACAGCCTCATGTTTAAAGTTAGGGTGTTGGGGAGCAAGCTAAATTTTATTTGATATCACAGTACTTGAATCCAATTTTCACTCTATAGAACAACTGTAACATTTTCGTTTTAATATTTAAGATAAAAATATAAATAAAATAAAGTAATAAGTAATAATAGTGTCAAACTATCGATAATTTGAGGGGGAAAAGTTTCGTCAGTTTTTTAATGAAAAAAATTATTTATCGTTGATACTATTTATTTTTTAAATTTAAATTTCTGAAAGCAATTTACGGTATTTTTTTTAAAAACATTATGCTAAATTCAGTAAATTACCGCCCATTAGCCAGGGCTAAAGCAGAAAGACATGAAATACACCGCCAGCCCAGTCATTTCCAGTCGAGGACTGCAATTTCGTGCTTATTAGCACTCATCAGCCCGGCATAGGAAAGTGACTGAGCTGGAGATGGAAAACCTATTAAGGAAGCCAAGAGTGCGAAACAAACTGGTAGCTAATATAGAATTAGCAGACCAGACGAGTGACTGAAGCAATGGTTCGGTTCAACTCGAAGATTGAACCCGAGGCAAGGTATATTCAGTAAATTACCGCCAGTTCAGTCACTTTCCTATGCCGAGCTGTTGAGTGCTAATAAGCACGAAATTGCAGTCCTTGGCAGGAAATGACTGGGCTGGCGGTGTATTTCATGTATTATGCTAAATATCTATGTTTCTGTTTGAGAAAAGGTGTAGTAGAAAACGCAACATTTTAATGCATGCATTAACTAATTCAGCTCTAAATTTACATCTCAAAACTAATATAAATACCTAAAGTACAAACTGGAGAAATCTTTCAAAGAGTACTGGTCAGAAAAAAATATTTCTATTAACAGCGTCAACACTTATAAAACGATTCAGGGTTTGGAAAATTGTCCAATTCTATACCAACACATACGTAGAAAATACTCTCCACCGGTCGTATAGCTTGACCAACCACGAAAAGAAGGCTCGGATGACCTTGAAATAGAAACATCATTTATATCAATTGTAATAGGCTGTTTGTTATTATTTTGGAATAAATAGGATTAGCAAGACCATGCCTCTTACTATTCGGTGCTTTCTGGCAAATTCTACCTATTACAAATGATACAAATGTTTCGCTTCAAGATCATCCGCCTTCTGTTCGTGGTCAAGATTTTGCAACACATATATGCAAAAATATTCTTCACAAATAGCAGTAAAACACACGCGGACAGTATAGTTATAACTCGTATGTGCAGAAAATATTCTCTACCAGTAGCAGTTCCACTATATATGCAAAAATTATTTTCTACTAGTAGCAGTAATATATAGAAACAACACAACAACACGTATGTAGAAAACATTCACTATATTCAGAAAATATTCTTCACTAGTAATAATAAATAAAAATACATGCATGTAAAAAATGTACTCCATCGGTAGAAATAACACACTTATATGCAAAAAATATATAAATAAATAGATAAATAAATAATAATAAAAATGTAACTTCCCCAAAAAAGCTAACCAATTTGGTAACAATTAACATTAAATAGCAGTTCAATGGTCAAATCCGTCGAAATATAGTCATTCGTTATGGAAGAAAAACCACGTAATTACATTTAAACATATTCAATTGCCCTCATTCTAAACCCACGCCTTTTCTTTTCAACAATCTCTTTCACGATGCAAAAGATCCGGCATTTAACATCGTCTGTGAATGATTAATGACAATTGTATCGATTATACATTAATGATTTCGAATGGGTTAAGTTCCCTCGCATATTCAATCATTTCTACGCATCAACGAGACATGCAACAACAAAAATATTTTTACTTGGATGTGAGGGATTCGTTAACTGCTTGGCAGTTGGTGCATACGAAATTTTCATTTTATTACCTCGAACTCATAAGAAACAGGTCCGAGCAATAATTAAAACCAGAAAAATCAAGTAAAAAACGAGCAATGCTCAATAGGGTCTTACTCACGCACTATTGATTGTATGATCGAAACCCGATTGAGAATTGTAAGTCTTTTTTCCCCTCATCAAAATTTCCGATTTCAATCATTTACTGGTTGGTGAGTTGGTTGTTTCTGATGAGCCCCTCTGCTTCTTTATTGTTTTTTTTTCTTATTTATTTTCGTTATTAGCTTGTTCGTAACACAATAATTTAAATTTCTAACATTGAGTGCTGCCGTTGCGTGTAATATTAGATTTCCATTTTCCGCGTTTTATTGTTTTTGAGCAATCGTGAATTGCTTATTGTTTTCACTTGACCGTTGAATGACGCGTCCGCGTCCTATGATTTTTGGTACTGGGCATCTGCTAGCACTCGTCGACAGCCCCCTGCAAGTGCTGCTCCTCTGGAAGGCGTTCCCTGAAACGCCGAAACATATGTCTGCAGCAATCTGCGAATTGGTGCTTTTTAAACGTTGTTACTTTACTTTACTTTATATGAAAGATGTGTACCATTACTCCCCGAAAATCGTCAAATTTGGCGACTTTTCCAAAACGACTGTCTTCAAGACTTCATATTTCGATAAAAGGGACACAAGGGCAAATAGTTTATGCGTCCAAGACCTTGTTATACTACGCTCTTTCAATTGGTACTTTTTTCTTCCATTATTACTCTATCATGTCTATTCCTGATTAGTACGATCCAATTTAAATTCCAAATTCTTGAAATAAAAAAGGGAAAGAAAAAAAAGAAAACAAACATGACAGTACAATGAACGCGTCAAAATTTTCTAAGGCTTGAACATTGGTAGTAAGGTTTCGTAAGCGCGATAAGGTTGGTAAGAAACATTGCTCCGTGTTGTAAGGCATCGCGTGTGCTGGCAGACATTTAAAAAAATGCCAAAGGAAAATGACACCTTTTGCTTCCATTGTCTAATAGGAAGTCTTGGCGTGGGTAATTACAGAGCTATTGGAAAGATTCGAAGTTATGTTAACAAATATCGTCCCATCACTTATTCGTGGAAGTTCGACGACCGTATTGTAAGTAGAATAGAGTGATCATAACAAACAAGGATTCTAATGTTCTATTGAAGGGGTGTGTGATGTTTTAAATCGCTCCCTGTGTCTCTGCTTAATAAGTTTATTCCTGTTCCGGAAGATGAGAACGATTAATGGCGCAATAGAAAGATAAAAAACGTTTTGAGCACTCAAGAGACTCCGTGAAAAAATCTTCACTGTTCTTAGGCTACTCATGCGTTTTCCATTTCAGTTTCGTTTTCTACGAAAAAAAAAAAAAGATGATAAAAACATACATCATGAGGGGGAGGGATACATTAGGATGCCTATTATCCTTTTAATCAAATTGTCTAGTTATCCGAACATATTTTATGAATTTTAACGCTCTTAAGCTATGCTTAGTGGGGCCATTTATTAATCACGTAAGGATGATTTTGGCGATTTTTAACACCCCTCTCCTCCATGTAAGGGTATGTAAGATTTTTCAACCCCCCCCCCCCCCTATTCTTACGTAAGATTCCATTTCGTTTTTCAAAATAATAAAATAACGAATTTAACTTCATTGGATTCGTAATTAAATTCATTATTATTATATGTAAGACCATTTTGTGTGAAGAAATATTTAATAGAAAGTTGGAATTCAGACTGAATGTTTTTTTCGACATGTTTTTGTATATGATGCGATAATAATTAAAAATAGAATATGCCATACGTAATGCGATTCTTTTATTATATTTTACACTATTCATTCCTTGCAAAACAACTAAAAAACAGCTAATACGTTTTTTACCTACCCGACGCAAATGAAATATGATCCTCGTCAAACCACATGACCGCGCAAATTCTAATGTAAAATATCGACTTGGAAAATATTACGTAAGAATAGGTTTGACCCCCCCCCCCCCTCATCGTAAGGGTATGTAGAAATTTCTCAAACCCTCCCTCTCCCTCGGGACCCTTACGTAATTAATGAATGGCCCTTTACATTCATGTGCTCTTCCTTTACTTTCGTCTTCAAGGACACGAAAGGGTGATAAAAACACGTGAATTGTGACCTATACGTGATGGGGGAGGGGGAGAGCGGGAATACAGTAGAGTGCCGAATATCTTAAGTCCAATTACAGTAAACTCTCGATTATCCGCGGAATTGGGTGGCACTAGTGTCGCGGATAACAAAAATCGCGGATAAAGTGTAAAAAAATGAAATGAGAGGCAAATGAGGTAAAATTGTCCTTCCTCAAAAACGTAGCTGCATTGAGGCATAACACTTTCTACAAACAATGAAAACATATACAGTTCAATATAAATGTTTTGTGTTTTTGCACAACAGAACTGAAATATCAATACATAGAACAAGTGTATGTAGGACGAAAAAATTCATAAAAATAAATAAAACAAAAACCACTGAGTTCAACTTTGCAATGTTTTGACTAAAAACAGCCGTCGGTATATTTGCTTTCACGAAAAAACATGTTCCTAAGATGTTGATTGACTCGCGGATAATCCGTCCCGCGGATAATCCAATCGCGGATAATCGAGAGTTTACTGTAATCGAATTGCCCAATTATCCGAACACACGTGATGATTTTCAACGCTCCAACTTAAGTTTACACTCATGTGCATATTTTCTCTTTCGTCTTCAACGAGACGAAAGGATGCTAACAACGGCATACGTTCTGGGGGGAAAATACAGTAAAATGCCGACTATCCGTCATTTGTTAAGAGCTTTCATAACCTTAATGCTTTTCGTAATTTTATCTGTCATTTAAATTTGTAAGCTGTGTCTTTCTTGTTTGGGACTCTTTCGAACGTTTGTGTTTTCTTTTTGTTCCTTTCATTTGTGTGTGATGGTACCTCTTGCTTTATCTTCGTTGAAGATATTTTAAAAGCCGTAATATTCTCTATTAATTTCGCTGGTTTGCTATTACTTAAATTTGTAAACTTTATTTCTATTTCATTCATCTTCTTAACTTATGTTTTTACAATGTTGCAATTGCTGTTGACCACTTACATCTGTAAGCCTTATGGTATACTATGTGGTGCATGAGGAGTTTCTTGAAAATCTTTTAAATAAAAAAAAAACAATAATAATAATCGCATTGCCCAGTTATCCGAACAATCGAAAACATCGCGCCAATGTAAAATAAAATTAAATCTCAAGAGATCAAAGTCAGTACAACGAAATTTTGTCGATCCGTACCGTAACCTGGATAATTGTACACACATAACACTTTTTTTATTATTTATGAACCTACGTATTCACAACTAAATTTTATCTTTACAATAAGACATGAAACAAATACCTGAAAGTGAATAACTTTAATTTGTAATATTTGCACCTTTAAAAAATCTTTTCTGTGTTCATTTATAGCAATGCATATCAGTTGCTATTGTATGATATAATGTTTGTTTTGTTTAAGTATGCTGCATGATTGTGCAGAATATTTTAAACAAGTTTGATAAATTTAACTGTATTTGTGTGCTTAAACTTAATTCGATTTGTTGTTTCAATATATTTTCCACATTATTAGTTTATATTATTCAACAACCTTTAGTAAAAGCATAGCTTTTGTCAACCAGTCCCGCAAGCGCTATTTTTTTGCAGAAAATTAGATTTATATTGCAGAAAAGCATTAACGTTCTAGAACACGAATAAACATCAAATCTCGTTATAAAAGCTTTTCAGAGCAGAAGTTTTGAAATATAAAAATGCTTTTGAAGAGAATAGAAAAATAAGTTAGAAGAATGAAAAAAAAAAATTATCCAAGACATAAGTAGAATTTTGGAGCTATAAAAATGCTTTCTTTTCTAAAGTTAAGTGTAATTTTAAGCGAATAAAAATTTTTTTTCTTCACGAGTTAAATAGCAATTTTACAAGATAAAAAAAACTTTTAAAAAGAGTTCTGTGCAATTTTAGAGGGACAAAAAAGAAAAAAAAATTGGCAAAAGTATACAAAAATTAAAATAAAGAAAATAGTTTTAGAGAATATTCTCTTATAAGAGTAAAATGCCTTTCATAACTTAACAGAAGCATTTAGAAACAAGAATTTGTGAAGAAGAAAAAAGAGAAGCGTGAAAAATGTTACATTAATTACGAATTTTTTAAGGCTTTAACATGCAGGTGTCATTTTGCCGAGAGAAAGCAAAATAAAAATGTGTCAAAAACCTTTTAGTTTTTCAAAACAACAAAAAATAATAAAAAATTTAAAAAAAAATGCTGGGACATATTTATTTGTGAGTATACTGGATACAAATAGATTTTACTTGTTTATTTATTTTAAAATAGACAAACCCGGGGCAAGTTGACGATGAGGGTCAAAATGAAGAATATCGTTATTGTATTTAAATTTTTAGACAATAGATTATAGCTATATTAATGGATTAGTAAGGAAAAAATGTGCGAGAGACCTTACTGACTAAATCAAAAAATTAGATAAAAAATAGAAAAAAATAGAGAAAGAGCTTCACCCATTGTTGATTAAGTGTTTATTGTTTGAAGATCCTGCTATTCTAATTTGCGTACGTGGTAAGATAAGGTCTGATGAGCTTAAAGTAAGTCACATTTATTTTCGTTAATTGATGTTTAACATAGCTTATTTATACAGTGTAGCATATTACTGACTGAAGTTCAATCTAATAAAGTAAAACCACAGTTAGTAAATCTCTGCCACAAGGGGTAAGATGATAAACTCGTCATCTATTGCGGAGAAAATTGTACTGCCATGTTAAGGTTTCCAAGGTACATCGCTTATCGACTGCAGGCATTGGATTTTGCATTTTCCGAACCTATAAAACCTTTTTTTTTCTCGCCATTCCGTCGATAATGCATTTGTGCTACATCTGAAAATCATTTTATAAACGATCTAGTTAAAGGGAAACTTATTTCTCAACTCCTTAGCATTATTTACTGTTATGTTTTAATTAGGTATTACGCAAAAGTTCTAATTAGCCATGCTAAATGCTCCGTTATTAAATATGTTTATTTCACATTGCCTCAAATGAAATCGTCATGTTGCCCCGTATTAGGGCAAGATGATGAATAATTTCATTTGCCAAAAATGACTTGATGTGTGAGGAAATTTTAAAATCATTTTCTTTTGTTAATCATATAGCTTTAATAATTTAGGTTCAAGAATTTCAGTTAGTAAATGTATTAGTTGACTTTTTTTTAAGCTCGTGAAAAGTTTTAAAAAAAAACTGTTAAGGTCCCCCCTTGAGTGATCTTGCCCCGTGTTTCCCAATATATCTAACATAAAATATCATGTATGATGACTGGAGACTGATTAATATGCAAATGAACATGTGCAATAGCATATTTTTGCCTTTTGTATATTTTGAAGTTAATGCATGCACACATATTATATTAAAAACGGCAAATTTTCTAAAATAACAGCATATTTCTGCGTTTTTCATTCACTTTAAAATTAATTTTTTCATAAAATAAAGGATTACCAAAAACTTACTTTATTCTTCATAAAAACAGTTTTTACCCGACTGCGCGTGCGCGACGCAAAGGAGGGTAATGTGTTTATCAGTCTATGTATGTATGCCCGTTTCTATGTGGCGTTCTACAGGCTAAACGCCTTGGCCAATTTTGGTAATTCTTACGTCAATCGATTTGTATTAACCTTGGGAGTGTCACTAAACACATGACAGTAATCAAAATTCTCCATATCAACAACCAGTTGCCATTTTGTTAGTTCGGGATCGGGTCGCACGCAGTCGCTGTGTCGCTCACTACCTGCGTGCGACACAGCGTGAGGCAAATGCAGGTAGATTTCACTGCCTGAATTTTTTGTTTACTAGCGTCTACTAATTGGGGCCTCAGTGGCGGAGTGGTCTAAGCGATTGCTTCTCACACTTGAGGCGGTGGGTTGGACTTCCACCCTCGCTCCGGATGCACTTTCCCCTCATTTGTTTTTGTCGTGATTCAAAGGACTGGGTTTCGCTAACGTGTACTTTCGCGACAGGCTTCTTTAGTTTTGCGAGAAAAATTTGACTGACGATGTTTGCTAGCTCGCGTCATCATGAGTTATACAGGCTGTTTATGGTAGATAACAGAGTAGCAAAGCAAGAGACATTAAGTTAAAAAACCATTTATTGGTTTATGTTACATTCAAAAATAAGAATATGCTCACTGAGCTGATAAATAAATCAAACTTATACATTTTGACCCTGCGTCAAATTTGACCAACAAACCATTAAATCAATTGAGCACATTTCCAACTCTAGAGTTCGTGCTTATATACGTAGAAAAACAACTACGCCACCTAGGTAATTTACATATTGTTGCACTTTCAGTTCGAATACTGTCATTCGGCCCCATCGGACTGAAAACTAAAAAAAAAATAAATAACAGAACATAACACAAATTATAACTGTTCACCATACAACATGGTCAAGAATTTTTTACGCCTTTGATTTGTAAACGGCTTCGTAAAATAATCTGCACAATTTTTATCTGTTGATACAAATTTCAACTGAAAATATTTTTCCTTTAATAAATCTCTAAAGAAATTATACTTAATGTCAATATGACGAGTTCGTTTGTTTTCGATTGGAGAGTTTGCAAAATCAATCGCAGCAGTATTATCACAAAATAAAAGCGATTCATCAAATTGAATGTCCAAATTCGAAAGTTCCCTGCAAATTCTCGTAAACCACAATATTTCTTTAGCTGCTTCTACTAGAGCAATGTATTCCGACTCCATCGAGCTAGTAGCCACACATTTTTGTTTAGCAGTTCGCCAATTAACTGGTACATTATCCAAAAATATTATGTTACCACTGATTGATTTTCTATCATTTAAACATTGTGCATGTGCTGCGTCAGAATAACAACTTAAACGAAATTTTTTAGCTCTAGCCAAATCTAATCCTAACGATTCTGTGTCTAAGACATAATTAAATAACTTAACTAAACTTTTCCAATGATCCATTAAAGGATTCTGTTGATATTGAGAAAGTACATTCACAGCATACATTATGTCCGGCCTTGTGCGGGTCGCTAAAAAAGCCAAACACCCTAACAAATTACGATAAGGCAAATTTAATGCAACTTGTTCATCCAAATTCTGATGATCCTTCGACAAAAATTCCTTTACGATAGGTAAACTTACAAAACTTCTATTAATCCAACTAAATCGTTCTTTTAAAATTTTAATATAACTTCTTTGATGTAAGATTAACTTATCATTCCGCTCGAATTCAATTCCTAACAATTTAGAAGTTTTACCTAAGTAATTTAAATCAAATTTTTGTTTCAATATATTTACAACATTGATAATATTTGATTTGCATTCACCAAATATAATTATATCGTCTACATAAACAAGTAACAATATATTTTTACTCTTCAGCATGTAAACACAATTACACCAATTTAATTTAACAAATCCAAAAGAAAGTATAACTGCATCAAATGTTTGAAACCATGCCCTTCCAGATTGATGTAGCCCATAAATAGCTTTATTAAGTTTGCAAACCCAATCTGGTCGTTTTGAATTTACAAAGCTTGGGGGCTGTTTCATATAAATTTCATGCTTTAAGTCCGCATATAAGTACGCACTTTTGACATCTAGCTGGACATCTTTCCATTTTAAAATCACTACAAATATTGTGAAAAATAAACGTATAAGGGATATGTCCAGTACTGGGGAGAATACTTCTTCGTACGTTTCAGACCCCTGTGAGTACCCAAGTGCGACCAACCTACTTTTGAAAGACTTTGTTTCACCTTTACAATTAAACTTTTTAGTGTACACCCACCTACAACCAATTATTTTTACATTTTTATCTGGTGGTGGTACTAAGTCGTAAACTTTACGTTTTTCCATAATTTCAAGTTCATGCTGCATTGAACGTTCCCAATCTGCAGATTCTAGACAGTTTCTCGCTTCAATTACATTTTTAGGAATAAAAACTAAATTGACCTCTACTTCGTCTAAATTTCCAGTTGGCTTAAAATTAAAAAATTCTTTATCAAATAATATGTTATTTGTTTTACAAAATTTCCTCACATTTTTGATACAATTGAACTTATGATTATCATTTTCAAGTTTGTAAAACACATCTATTCGCGAATTATCTTTTCTAGGCTGTTCGAAACGGATCCATTTCCCCTTTACTGGATTTTTCAATTTCGATCTTTTTCGATTTTCTGAATCACCTGTACTTTCACTTTCCGATTCTTCAGAAGTTTGTTCCTGCCTAGACAAATCTTCCGACTTAAATTTTGATTGTGAATGTTTTAATTCAATTTTTTCACTCTCACTATCACTTGAACAATCCGATTCATAATCGTTAAGTTTTATTTTTACATTAGTAACATTCTTTAAAGGTACAGAGTTTTTTATGCCCAGTATCGCGTCCATTGCTATTTTAGTCTCATCAAAGTTAACATGAATTGTCTCGATAACTTTACCATTAGAAGGAAAATAAATTCGATACCCCCTTGTGTTTACGGCATAACCAACCATAACACCCGGTTTTCCCTTAGGTGATAATTTATCCCTTTTTTGCTTAGGAATGTGAGCGTAAGCCAAACTACCAAATACTCTAAAATGTTTGACTGAAGGTACATTTCCATACCATAATTCAATAGGACTTTTGACTCTTTTTCCTACAGGAATTCGATTTCTTACATGAACGTAATGAAAAAGCGCTTCAAGCCAAAATTTCTTTGGTAACTTAGATTCGATTAACATTGCCCGAACGGCATCCATTGCGTAACCATTAAAGCTTTCGGCAAATGGATTCATTTCTGGCGTCATGATAACAGTTCTTTCATGTCTAATCCCTCTTTCTTCAAGAAATTTCCCAAATTCAATATGACAGAATTCAAGTCCGTTATCACTACGAACGCATTTTAATTTACAGTCAGATTGTTTTTCCGCTAATGAAATAAATAACTTAAACTTAGAAAACACCTCTGATTTTGCTTTTAAAGGATAGATCCACACACGACCTGAATATTCATCAATTATCGAAAGATAGTACACATACCCATTTTCTGTTTTAACAGGCGACTTTCCCCATACATCAGTGTGAACTCCTTCTAACACCTTTTGAGCCTTCACTGTGTTTGATTTTTTAAAAGATGAACGTTTAGATTTTGCTTCCTGACATACATCACAGATACTCTTATAAATTGGTATCTCTGGTAAATCCCTCACGGCCCCACTCTTTGAGATCTGGTTCAGTTTATGATAATTACAGTGTGCAAAACGTCTGTGCCAAAGTTCAATTTTCTCACTAGAAGTTACGTTTGCTGTAGGGTTTCTCAGACTATTTTCTTGCCAAATTGGTTCAATTTCATAGAATTGATCCCCTAATTTAAATTCAAACCACTTGCTACGATCCGCAGAATAAACGGTAGCTTTACCATTTCCACAAACAGTTTTATAACCATACTTATCTAGCATAAGTCCTGAAAATAAATTTCGCCTCAGATCTGGAGCATATAACACGTCTCTCAAATTAACTTCTACAAATTCCCCATCACATTTCACATGAAATTTTAACGTACCAACGCCTTTAATCGGCGCATGAGAATTTCTAGTTGCAACAGACATATTTTGTTCTTTAATTTCACGAAAGTCATTTAAATGAGTTTTATCGTTTACGAAGTGATTTGTGGCTCCAGAATCCAGGACAAAACCTGTTTTCAAGTCTTTTACAAATCCTACATTACAATCAGAATCTGAACATTTGTTATCATTTGATATTACACTCAGATTTACGTTAGATTCAGTAATGCAACCTTTAAAATTCGGTTTCAGACTTTTGTTCGATTTGTTTTTAGATTTAAATTTAAAACAATTACGCTTTAAATGTCCATAAAGACCACATTCATGACATGGGCCTATTTTTAAAACATTATCTCGTTTTAAATTATTTTTCTCAAAAGTTAACTTTTGTGTGCTATTTTTACGGTTCTCATATTTTGTTACAAAAACAGAATTTTCATTTTTACCCTTGTCATAATCGATTAAATTTAACCTACTATTTTCTAGCAGCAAAGCTTCGGAGATTTTTTCAACAGTAAAATCTTTATCATCTACAGTATACAATTTCTGAACAATTCCATTAAATTCATCAGGCAAGTCTCTTATTAATTGAAAGCATATGTATAAATCATCTATTTTATGATTACTTTCATTACAACGAGTAGCAGATTGTTTAACCCTCCTAATAAACATTCCAATATTTTCATTTTCGGAATTAAACTTAATACGAAAAAATTCGTCTAAATTTCTCACCAATCTTGCTCGGGACTGCATGTCGAAATTGTCCTTCAGAATTTTCCACGCTTCGTGTGAGCTTTCTGTGTCATCAATAAGTTCTTGGTATCTTTCTTCCAAACAACTGTAGATCAGAGAATACGCTTTCTCGTCTAGTCGCTGAAACTTGGCCATTTCCTTCGGATCCTTTCCATCAGGTTTCACTGAATCTCCTGTAACAATTTGCCAGCTTCCAACTCCCATAAGCGCCGCCCTCATTTTAGCTGCCCAACGTCTGTATTCACATCCGTTGAATTTCTCAACCTTTATCCGGATGTCTTCCGTGTCTCCAGCGAAGTCAGCCATTTTCCTTTTTTGACAAAACGGCAATAAAAAGTTCCAAGTAGATGTTTTTACTCTCGTCAATCTACTACTTTTGTCTCTGCTTGAAGATAACTATTATTGCGTTGCAATGGCCCCATAACCATTGCTAGATAACAGAGTAGCAAAGCAAGAGACATTAAGTTAAAAAACCATTTATTGGTTTATGTTACATTCAAAAATAAGAATATGCTCACTGAGCTGATAAATAAATCAAACTTATACATTTTGACCCTGCGTCAAATTTGACCAACAAACCATTAAATCAATTGAGCACATTTCCAACTCTAGAGTTCGTGCTTATATACGTAGAAAAACAACTACGCCACCTAGGTAATTTACATATTGTTGCACTTTCAGTTCGAATACTGTCAGTTTATATAGCTGTGCTGTGGGTGACTTAGTTCTCGCATTTTTGCTAAACGTCAAGCACATGTAGCTTTAAGCCGAGTTAGGTCCCTAGAGGGACTAATTATCTGTAGTTTAAACCCACGAAAGTTACTTATTAAACCTCACGATACAAACAAACTCTCTCAATGAAATGACAAGATTGCGAGTCTTATAATCATAATGACTAAGTCAATGAAAATTAACAAAAAAGTGTAAAATAAAATTAAATATTAAATAAAAACAAAAAACCCGACTGCGTAAAAACCAAAAAAACTAAAAAGAAAAATGTATAAGCCCAGTAGTTTAGAATGCTATTAAGTACTATAAAATAACTGCACCATTGAAAACCCCGTAAAATTTGAATGAGCCCCGACTGATGATCCTTCTATTCTGTTTTTGAATTTATGATATTTCTTATCTGTGTACGAATATAAAACTATTTCAATGGTGCAGTTATTTAATAGTACTTAATAGCACTACTGGGCTTATACATTTTTCTTTTTAGTTTTTTTGGTTTTTTCGCAGTCGGGTTTTTTGTTTTTATTTAATAATTAATTTTTTTTTAAAATCGGACGACTTGTGGGTTTTTCTCGTGTTCTCCTTTTTGTGCATATTATCGAGAAAAATTTAAATTTATCGTCAAAAACATAAGAAATGCAAGAATAGAAATGCACTTAAGGGAGTCAGGAGATCCGTTGCCCAAACTGGCTTTAAAAAATTAATTACATTTAAGGGCGTAGATTTTATTGTTTCACGATGAAATTTGCCGAATATACAGCATACACCCTTTGCTCCCCCCCCCCTCCTGGAAAAAAATTGAAGTGACGGACCTGAGAAACGCCATTTGAGGTTTTATTCAGATTTGAAATTTTTTACTTGTGTGAATAAAAAAAATATTAAGGCATATTTTTTGAATTTTTAGTGCATATTTTAGAAATTTTTAGTGCATATTTTTGAAATTCTTAGTACATATTTAAGGAATTTTTAGTGCATATTCATGGAATTTTTTGTGCATATTCGAGGAATTTTAAGTGCATATTTAAGGAATTTTAAGTGCATATTTAAAGAATTTTAAGTGCATATTTAAGGAATTTTTAGTGCATTTTTAAAGAATTTTTAGTGTATATTTAAGAAATTTTTAGTGCACATTTTTGAAATTTTTAGTGTATATTTTTGGAATTTTTTGTGCATATTTAAGGAAATTTTAGTGCATATTGAAGGAAATTTTAGTGCATATTTGCATGCACATTTGGATGACTTTACTACACACCTAATCTGAGCTCTATTGATGATTTACTGCATTTTGGATCGATTGCGCTAGCCCCATAATAAACAGAAGAAATTTGACTAACTTTATTCAAGATTTCATTCAACCTTGTTCCTTAATCGCACTTTAACTACAAGGCGTTTCGTTTCAAAGCACCGGAAATAGTGAAAGGAGAAAATTTTCATTTGAAAAAGCTACGTTGATTAGCCGCTTTTATTCCTGGAAGAACTGTGTCTCGAACGAAGGCGAGGAAGAGATGAAAAATGAGAGTTTTTCTCCTTTATTCTGGGCAAAAAGGGAAAAATGATATATGGAAGTGATGTCACAATTGCGAGCGCAAGGGAAAAAGGAATATTTCCCTCATTTCATGCGTTTCTTTTATAAAGATGCCTGCAATATGTATTTTTTATTTGAGGCTGTAGCATCGATTGGTGAGAAGTTTTACGATGCACAAACATTTGTCCCATTAATAAAATGCAGGGAAATGCGAGTTTGGTTACTTCGTTTAATTGCTTCATAATTTCAGGAGCAATAAAATCAAAAAATTCATAATCTCGAAAAAAAAAGAAGAAGAAAGAAAGAACAAGAAAAAGTAAAGAAAAGAAAAAAAAAGAAAATGAATTTGTTTTCGACAAATTAAACTTTGGCAATCCAAGTTTGCAGCTGCGTTTTAAAAAGTTTTTTTTATTACTATTATTGTTACTATTACTATACATTTTTTTTTCTCTTCGTATTTCTGCTATCTTTACTTGATTACTCCATGCTTTTAAAAGCTACAATTTTGCATAAATTTCGATTTACCCTTATCATGTGAAAAGAACACTGATGAATGAAAGCACTTTAAACGAAAAAACCCACGCAGTAAGAAGTGTGCGTATTGAAAATACTGTTTAATACTTTGTGTATTATTTAAAAAAAAGAGACACACTCATCTTTAAGCAGAGAAATGAAAACGAGAAACATTCTGAATTATTCAACTAGAAATCTTTATAACATAAAAAAACACCTTTATTCGACATGATTTAAATACTCATGTAGCGTTCATAATTACCGTACCTGAGCGTTTAAAGTTAAATACTAATAATATGCATTGTGATTGCGAACACAGATTAAGTTTGGAGTTACGCTTATCAAGATACATCTCAAAACAAGCTTCAAGGCGAAGTCCTTCTTCAGATTGCAGCAAATTCAATTTTCTTTACGATCCTCACTCCCCCCGAGCATTTTTTTTTTTTTGAGCAATCAAGATTGCTTATTGTTTTCATTTGACTGTTTTTGCGTCCTATCATTTTATTTTCCCGCCAGCACCCTCTGCAGCATCACCGTCGACCGACCTCACGATGCTGCTCCTCTAGCGAAAACCGTCTCCAGGTTGCGCCCATATCCTACACTCACACGCATACATACATACACCTGCAAACACACATACACACACACTCATGCCTAAACACACACACACACACTCATGCCAGCACACAGACACAATACACACGCACACACCTACATACACACATGCACACACACTCATGCCTGCACACAGACACAAACACACACGCATACATACACACATACCCACACACTCATGTCTAGGCACAAACACACATCCCTACACATACACACACTCGTGATTGCGAAAAACATAATTTGAATTCAAGAAGCCAAAATTCAAATTAATTTTTTTTTTTAGGAACAGCAAGCAATAAATTTTCTGTGAACTCTTATTAAGATAGTACGTGGCAACAAAATGACTGACCATGTCAATCATAATACTTCATAAAATGAGCAACTGATATTTAAACGATAAAATAGTGAGTGAAGGTTTTAAATTTTCGTAAAAATAAATCATATACGTAAAAAACACGCGACGAGAGAACTTTGCTAACGTAAATCATAGGATCAATGGTGCCCCGATAGGAGGCCACTTGAGGTCACTGTGACCTTCCAAAAATTTCCTTATTTGACAAATGTTGATTTGGCAAAATTTGGATTTGTATTCTGCAAAATTTCATCATTCGACGAAATTTGGAACTTCATTCGGCAATATTTGGAGTTCCATTGGGCAAATTGAGAGTTTTAGCCCTCCCAAAAATTTCAGCTCGGCGCCTAGGATACTCAGCCACAGGGTTAAAATACTCAAATGTTCTTTTTTAAAGGTTCTTTAATGATTTTCTTTACTAATAATAAAGCTGAAAGTCTCTCTGTCTGTCAAGATCTTTGTCTGTCAGGATCTCTGTGACGCGCACAGCGTCTAGGCCGTTCTGCCGATTTTCATGAAATTTGCAACAAAGTTAGTTTGTAGCATGGGGGTGTGCATCTCGAAGCGATTTTTCGAAAATTCGATGTGGTTCTTTTTCTATTCCAGTTTTAAGAACAAAATTATCATAAGAAGGACGAGTAAACTACGAAATTATCATGACGTGGAACCGTAACATGGGCACAAGCCAATTGGCGAGAAAATTCACCTCGCATTATTTTAAATATACAGGCAAACCAAAAGATCTTTTAATTTTCTATTACGGGCAAAGCTGTGCGGGTACTACTAGTATCATCATATAATCCATTTATTCCTCCCAAGACACTTAGTTTTAAAAAAGAAAACTAGCGATCGTTTATTAACAAGAATAGTTCAGCGTCTCAAACACTCTCCTTCAAATGCCAGAGATATTTCCCAGAAAAGGACTCAAAATTAATGTCCGTCAGTAAGAATATTTCCTCATTGTTCGTTATTAAGCGGCTTATCGCAGAACGTCCTGCATTGTCAGTCCTTTCTGAAGAAGCGGTTCTATTACAAGACGAGCAGCAACAATTCCCCTCAACTCATAATTACCGGAGATGAGAGCAGCGGAGAACGGTAGCAACAAAGTGAGATAATTGCGTCTATGGAAGATAAGGATCAATCTAAGGACAAGAAGGGGGAAAAAAGGCGGAAAGGGTATCTTCATTGGTTTTGTAAATTAGTATGGGAGATGCGTATATGTTGTATACAGAGTATAGGGTAGACCGGGGTGCCTTTTTTTACTTCCTTTTACCAAAAAGGAAGTATTGTAATCGCGAAAAAAATTTCACTCAAAAATCGGTGTTAATTTCCATTTTGCTCGATCCCAAATGAATATCTATTTTTTTTTCAACCCGACCACCCGTGGATATGTGCTTAAGAACGTATAGACACCCGAAATATTCATTTTGACTATACCCGAGTTAATTACAACGAGTTTTCTCGTGACCTATGTATGTGCGTATGTACTGTTTAATCACGGATTGTATGGAAAGGCAAACATCCGGTTTACACGCGGAAATGGAAGCATCTATTAGTTTTCAGGGATGTCAGACTTTGCAGACGTATGTTAGCCTCTAAATTAAGCAGAGTCTCATTCAAATGAGCTGAATACGCGCATAAAATTTTTATTTTTCCCCTCATTCAGATGGAATCGCCTTAACTGGATGTTTGCCAATTCCATACAATCCGTGGTCAAACAGTATCTCGCATAACTCAAGAACGGTATGTCCTAGAAAGTTGAAATTTGGTACGTAGAAATTTGGATCCTAGTGGGATCTAGTTTTGCACCTCCCTTTTTGGTTGCATTCGGATGCTCCAAAGGGGGTCTTTAACACCTTTTTGGGGAGAAATCATTATTAATTTCAACGCAAACTCAAGTGGTGTTATCATTTGGTAAACACTTGGCAATATATCGTCAAGCTTTTGGTCGCCCAGTTATGTCGCCAACTTGGTTACAAATTTGGCGTGGGTTTTCTTTTCTTTTCTTTCTTTCTTTTTTTTTTTATTTAATCTGGTTTCAATTTGGCCACTATTAGCGATATTTAGAGTTAACCATTGAATCAGATTAAAATTGCCAATATTTGGAAAATTAATCCGCATAAAACTTTTTTTTTTTTTTTTTTGCTTCGGTTCGCAACAAACTTGGGGTGAAAATATTTGAAGTGTTTCTTTGCTTACTTCAAGTAAAAGGTACTATTATCATTAAATTAGCGTAAAAGGAAGTCATGTGATGCACACATCAGCTCGTTCAAAACGAATTATAACTGGAGAGCCAACAGTCATATCATATTGATTCTGCTCTCTAGCAAATATACTCACAAGTTTTTAAGCATTGGTCGAGCTTCGGTCTAGCATGCAGAAAGAATAATCTGTTTTCTACCAAGTCGAGTAAATTTTGAGTTTAACGTTTTGAAACTTATTGTGAATAAATAATACTTACTTAAGAAAGAACAAATATATAAAAATTAGCAGAATTTTATCCCTTTTTGAGAATTGTACTAGTATGAACTGCATAAAAATAAATCCAAACTTGATGGCGGGCAAGTTTACGCGTTGACGTCTGATCACCTTCACGCACGTTCTTTACTGCGTCTTACTTCTAAACATGTCCAGACGCTTTTTTCTCTCCGAACTGTTTCAAAACTTTTTGGTATTATCAGGCTATTTAGTTATGAAAATCGCCATTTAATTTTTGATTGAGTTACTAATTCGTATCTTAAAGCTTACAATCATGTAGTGCCGTCTTCATGCTCGTTCGGCTTTTTCTTCATACACTATTCAGTCTGTAATAAATTTGCTTCATTTTCACGATGGTAAACCATTATATTTAAAACACTAACAGAACCACGTTAGGTCTCAAAATAAGTATGCGTAAACGTGACGGATTTGGACTCAAAAATAATTTTTTAACGGTTAAAAACACAAGCTGAGCAACAACTAAATATACAAATTCTGACTCCATTAACTACTTCATAAAACCGCAATGTCAAAAATTTCCGAAGTTAAAACATAACATTTAGAAAATTCATTGAAAAAAATCCTCATAAAGGTGCCCCGATCTACCTTTCTTATAGAAATAATGCAATGCGCTGTACAGTAGGGTGTATCAAAAAATACTCTTTTTCGAAATGCCATCTGTCAAGTTGATAAAAAATTTCCCCTACCGACCCACATCTTACACAAAAAATTTAATCACAAGCAAAAAATATTTAGGTGTCCCGCAGAAGGCTTAAAGTTTAGAATTTTCTTCAAAAACAAATTTTTTCTAAACATTTTTTGAATAACAGAAAAAATTTCAAAATTTTTTCTAAGTGAAAATTCTGAGTAATATAGCTTGGGAATTATCTTCAAATAAAAGGTTTTGCTCTCATGCGGCATTTAGGTTCCCGAATAGTACGCGAAAATAAGGATTTTTTAGAAGTTCAAGTTAGAATGTTCATAAATGTATTATCTTTTATTTATTTATTATTATTATTATTATTTTGCAAATATTGGTTTAAAAATTTCTTTGCTAATGAAGAATTTTTGATTCATTTATTTATGTTTTATAGAGATAAAAATTATTTTAATGTATTTTCTAAATATATTATAAGATTAGTTTTGTGAAGTTCAACAAAAAAAAATAATAAAATAAAATAAAGGTTATAAAACAATCTTGCAAACACACATCGTTTTCATTTTATTACATAGAAGTATGTTATTACAAGAATTAAGTATGAAAAACTAAACACCAAAAAAATATGTAGAATATTTTTTGTATATTATCATATAATATTAAGCTTTTTCCATATTACCGTTTGTCAACAGCTCTAAAAGAATGCGTGAGTTTTGCTGAAGGCTTTTTCAGTACACCATTTGTAGAGCACTGCAAAATTACATAATAAGCAACTATCGTTTGGTACATAAAAGTGTGCAATTCGTTTCGACGGGATTTTTGTTCAAAACAATTTTATGAAAACGCGGGCTGTGACTCCACAGCAGTTAGTTTTACGAAGTTTAAATAATTGTGGAGATTTATCAAAAGATCTCTACAAACCTCATGACCTTCTAATAATTGTTCTAATATTTTTCTTTTCTTATGGGAGACATGCTTGGCTTTTGTTAAAGAACAAAAAATTTCGGTCTTTGATTTGTGTACTGCTGTATCCAATTTAACTACATTAACGTTGACCATTGTATCAGTGTATTTAATTCATTACAGCAGGGAGTGAACGTTAATTGGTTTCACCAAATCACAGTCGCAGTAAATGTTTTTCTATAACTTCGTTAATTTTACCTCTCATTTAAAAGAGACATTCAAAAACTTGAGTCGCTTAACGTACTGTGAATCATCCTGTGTTTCATCTAAGTTTCTGTCGCCTCTTTGCTGAATATATTGCAGATTAGTCAGCTAATTCATCCAACATAATTTTCAAGGTACCCGCCATTTATAATATCAGCTTCACTGTGACAAAAACATCGGCAGGCACTTTCTACAGGTTAGAGAGCATAATTAATGATAGATTTTTCATTGCTTTCTTCATCGGCAAAAAATAGTGCGCACTTTTGATAAGTTAAAGGTATTGATTGTTTTCCTCAAGCTTACTGAAGCATTCCAACATTGTATTCTGGCTACTACAGCGGTTTTGCAAAATATTTTTTGATTCGGATAAAAATTTTTATTAAGATGTGGGTCGGTAGGGGCAATTTTTTATCAGCTTGACAAATTGAGTTTCGAAAAAAAGTTTTTTTCGATAAACCCTACTATACAGGGGCGGACTGGCCCGCCGGCCGATGCGTCCTCCCACCTATGAGCCCTCAAGCCTGAACACTTTTTTATTTTTTGGTGCAACTTTATATATATACTAGCAAAAATACCCGGCGTTGCCTGGGTTAGCAATAATTATACTTGCATTTGTTTTCTGTTTTAGGTGAAAGAACTTAAAACACACCTTTTTGACGTTATTTAAAATCTAGCTTCTTCCTTACTCATAAAACTAAAGTAGCATTAAGTAAAAAGAGCAAAATAGTACTCATTTAGAAACGAAAACACGAAATTTAAGCGTATACAAATTTGAAGAATTTCCGAAATATGAAATTAAACTTCACATGTTTAAAAAGATTTATCAAGTAATACTTTTTTTTTTTTACATGGAGTCTTACCTTCTCTGTATGTCTATTGAAGAACGAACTGTTTAAAAAAATGTAGCCGCGCGCCCGTGATCCCCTTAAACTTGCTTAAGTTATTTTGGAAAATTTTAATCATTGTGGGTTCTTGGTGCGATTTAAAATGTTACTGAATTTTCGGGAATCGTTTTGGGATACCTTGGATAATGCTTCCCTTCCTTACTTTGTAAAACGGTATATTACTATTTTTTGTTAAAGATATATTGTCGCTATATGCTAAGATACTTTTGGTCACCATAAAATGGCGCTAAACAATTTCATCCGAAATGTTTCCAAAATAAGTAGTAAAATTTGGCGATGGTTTGAATTTGTGCACAAAGTCACATTAATGGAAGTTTTTGTGCTGTTTATGGATTTGCCTAATTTAGTTGCTGGATTATTTTACAGTAAAAAAAGTTTTAAAGATTCTTTGATTGACGATATTTTGTTTACATGGTGAAAGCTGACAAACATTATTACGTAGTCTTTGACTTCAAAAACCGCGACAGTTGAAAAAACTGCCAAATGCATCCGCTACTGAAATCTTTCTGCATAAATTTTGGCGAGGTTTCTGCTGTTAGATTGGATAATGATTAAAAAATCCAATCAGCACAAATAATTAAAAAAAACCCATTAATTACACTAAAGTTCCGTTTAAATGGAAAATAATCAACCAAATCTAGTTATTATTAGCCCATTTTGGGGGGAAAAACGTTACTTTAAGATTTGACTTGAGAAAAGCCTTAAACAGTCGGACAAAACACAAAACATTCAACAATTCTAACTATGAACTGGGAGTTGAGATGATACACTAAATAATGAATTGGGTTGACGAACATGGAAAAAAAAAAGCTCATAACTCGTTTTTCATACAACTTAGAACTTCTTAACAGATGCCATCTTCAGCAGAAAAATAAGCGCTTTCGATGGATACATAATTTTAATATGTGCAAGTATTTTTTCACCGTCATATTGGGGCATTTATGCGAAAATTTGGACAAATTAGAATAAAAAAGGAACTATCAATCGGATTTTTTTCGAATTGGTCTACAAACCTCCCCAGTACCAAAAAGAACAAACGGTGAAAGTTTCAGCCAAATCTGCCGGGTAGTTTCTGAGATCTTAGGGAACAAATTTACCAAACTCCATTTTTATATATATAGATATTTTTTATTTATTTATTTTTATTTATTCATTTTTATTTATTTATTAATTTATTTATTTATTTATTTATTTTTTGCGCTAACAAATCTGTGCGACTTCACTTCGTTTTTTTTTCCTTTTCTTTAAACTCGTAAACCTGTGTACCACCTTTTTATCTTTTGTTTTCTTTTTTCCCCCTTTTCGCATTGCCTTTTTTTTTTTTTTTGGTTTTTTTTGCACCCTTTAGAGGCCAATGTCGGCTTTTACTCATACTCAACATTAATTTGTCTTTTTCTATACATTTTTTAAATTTTTATGTATTGATTTAATTATTTTATTTCGTTCTATAAAACGGGAAAAAATTAAGTTGTCAGAAGTACTGAGTCATTAAAAGTTATGAGTTATTAAGTCTATATTTATGTCAAAATGTCCGATTTTTATTTCAGCATTATGCCACTGTAATACTATTAAATCACGAGTGGAGCAGTTAAAAATAGAGAAATTGTGGATCAAGGTTTCGCCGAATGACATAACTCTGGGTAGATTCCGACCAACTACTCCCGTGTTGAGTTTTTGTTCTTCTAGATCAGTTCAATCACCTTTCTTGTTTTGCCTAAAACTTTTTGAGCAACATGTATACTCGCATATAGACAAGACATAATCGAAAACGATGTAATTTCCTGTATTCGTCATTTCTTCCTCGAGATAATAGTTGAAAGAATTTAAAAAAAAGCTGCTTTCATTGAGTCGATTGTGTAACACAGGAAGTTTTTAACAATCGAAGCGTTCTAAAAGCAGAGAATAATTGCATCATGAAAATGAACCGATAAATTACGGAGAAATTTTCAGGTTCGCATTTCAAAAAACAATTTATTTTTTCCATCTTTTCTTTTCTGCTATTTTTAACCCGTTTACAAAGCCTTTTTTTTTTTTTTTTTTGAAAAAAATTTGCAAAAATATTGACACAAAATTTATCGTGACGTGATATAAAGAAGAAAATATATATATATATATATATATATATATATATATATATATATATATATTAATTTGAATTTTTGGCATCTTGAATTCAAATTATGTTTTTCGCAATCACGAGCGTGTGTATGCGCGTGTGTGTTTGTGTAGGCGCATGTGTGTGGGTGCCTGTGTGTGTAAGTGTATGTATGCATGTGTGTGAGTGAGTGCTGTGTACGCGCGTGTGCGTGTAGGCGTTCGTGTGTGTATGTAGGTATGTGTGTTTGTGTCTGCGTGCAGGGATGAGTGTGTGTATGTATGTGTGTAGGAGTGTGTGAAGTCGTGTGTTTATATGTGTGTGAGCGTGCGTGTGTGTAGGACATGGACGCCTCCGATCAGGAGAAGCCGATAGCTCAGGACCGAGGGACAGCCGCGCCTGGAGGACGGCGGGCGGTGGTGCTGAAAAGGCTCTGGTCCAAGCTGAAAAAGGAACCGGAACATCAATGACTGTCAAGTGAGAACAATAAGCAATCGTGATTGCTCAAAAAAAAAAAATGCATCACAATTTTTTCGTTTTTCACTTTATTTAGTGTCCTTACTACGCATATTAATTTATTAAGGAAATTGGCGAAAATCCATGCAGCAATTTTCATCAATGATACAGAGAAATGAGGGGTGGGGGAGGGGCGGGACTCAACGTTTACGCGACGCCTCCAACTTTTGTCCAACATACATTGTAGTATCCGGACTGCAACCTTTGTCACGACCCAATATTAGGTCGTGGAAGTTGAAAAATAAGTCGCGACTTGCGACTACTTATGCATATGAAAAGTCACTGTATTTATAACTTTGTTTTACTGAACTACTTACTAAACTCGTACTATCATCTGTATACATAATAAGCAGAATTAGCTTTATAGCTCTGACTGAGATTAAAATTACTACTGCCAATTTATCTAAGAAAAAGCTTTTGAAACAAAACTTTTTTAAGTAAATTAACAAGAAATAAATACGAACTGTTCATTTCCTGGTCGGTCTACTCATGTACTAGAAAAAATTACTTATATCTTTGCTAATAATAAAGCTGAAAGTCTCTCTGTCCGGATCTCTCTCTGTCTGTCAGGATCTCTGTGACGCGCAGAGCGCCTAGACTGTTCGGCCGATTTTCATGAAATTTGGCACAAAGTTAGTTTGTAGCATAGCGGTGTGCACCTCGAAGCGATTTTTCGAAAATTCAATGTGGTTCTTTTTCTATTTCAATTTGAAGAACAAAATTATCATAAGATGGACGAGTGAATTACGAAATTATCATAACGTGGAACCGTAACATGGGCACAAGCCAATTGGCGAGATACGAAATTATCATAACGTGGAACCGTAACATGGGTGCAAGCCAATTGGCGAGAAAATTCACCATACATTGTTTGTAAATATACAGACGAACCAAAAGACCTTTTAATTTTTCTACTACGGGCAAAGCCGTGCGGGTACCACTAGTAAAATATAAATGTAGCAAACTTTTCGAAAATCCTACAAAGGCTTCGGTGACCCGAAAAAATTTTTTATTTCAAATTTCCTCTCTATCATCAACTTTTTTGGTATACTTGGCATTTTTGGTGGCCCTAGATGAGAGTCAATAAGTTATTCTGGTGGTACTTTTATTCTAAGAAGCTAAAAATTTTATTTTATAGCATTTTTTAATTTTCATAAAAATTAGACAAATATTTAATTTTTATTAAAAATTATAAAAGAATTTTTAACGTGCTAGTTATTTATTTATTCTGACTAAAACTTCATTAGAAAATATCAATTTCTTTGCTTCTAAACAATTTTCCTAAAAAAAGACTCGGAACGTGTTAGGATACCTACAGGGTGATTATAATTAAAGTTCCACTTTCAAAACACTATAAAAATTAAACCACTGGTCAGAATGACGTCAAACTTCAACGGAATATTATCGAGGAAGGGGGGAACTTGATGACAGAAGAAAAAGAAATAGTTCGAATTTTTAGCAATAGATTGCGCTGTAAGCATCATATTTAATAGTGGTCGACTACAAATGACAAATAAATCAAACATTTTTACCTAAGGTGTAAACTATACGTTAAAACACCGTACTACTCAGCGTGCACGAGGGTATTGGTGTGATACTTTTAGTTAAGTAAGCCCATTCAACACAGAAAGGTTATATCACATTGGACGGGGCAAAATGGTTTTTAATTGTCCTGAAGGCCGAAAACCGCATAAAAAGCATCAGTAAAAATCAAATCAGTCTTTATTTTTCGTGAGACTGGCGCAAAAAATGTTCAATAAAATGTACCCCGTTTTCTGTAACAAGTTGAAATCGAAAAACAGCATGTTCTACGACTGATTGAAGTGTTTCCTGGGTCACGTTTCGAATGTGTTGCGTAATGCATGCCTTCAGCTCAGCAAAGTTTGCAATCGGAGCACTGAACACAACAGCTTTCAGATATCCAGAAGTCACACGGGTTAAGATCAGGTGATCGGGACGGCCAGGTCTTTCATTGAGACAGTCATAGTGAACTTCTCAGATGCGAAACGAGGAAAAAAACGTGTATTTCGCGTTTTTATAACAACCTCAATGAATCGGGCACATTGCACTGGAAATCATTACTTAATTTCAAAGCAATATTTCTTAATTTCTTACGGAAGAATCTTTTATTATGAAGTAATTCGCCTATTTAAACTGCTCTATTATCCCAACAAAGTATCACTAGTTATGTAATTCAAATTTACCCCAAATGCGCGTTTGACATGATTAAAAGGAATGCTTAACGTAAATATAGCACAAATTAAAAAGGAACTAGTTTTATGAACATTCACTCACAACTTTGTTAATGAATGTCTTTCATTGATTTGTGTTCAATATTGGATTAAAAACTGATTTTCCGTTTGCCGTTTTAACCAACTTCTTGAGTTTATGTTCACAACTGTATATTTTTACAGTGCACTTATCTATTCCTTAAGCAATATCATTTTTTTTCTTTTTTTTTAATATTAGATCGTTGATGCTTCTAAAATGAAGAAAACGAGCTTATGTGTGCATCACATGACTTCCTTTCACTCCAATTTTAATGTCATTTTCCCATTAATGGCAATTTTAATGTGATTCAATAGTTTACTCTCTAAATATCACCACAGGTGACCAATTTGAAACAAGATTTAAAAAAAAAAAAAACGCCAAATACGTCGCTAACTTGGCGACCAAAAGACTGGCGATATATCGCCAAATCATAACATCACTTGAGTATACATCGAAAATAACAATGATTTCCTTCCAAAATAGGGGCAAAAGACCCCTTTAAAAACACCCGAATGCAACCAAAAGGGGAGGTGCATAACTAGACTCCACTAGGGGTCTACGTACCAAATTTCAACTTTCTAGGACATACCGTTTTTGAGTTATGCGACATACATACGCATATCCGCACATACATACATACGTACGGACGTCACGAGAAAAGTCGTTGTAATTAACTCGGGGAATGTCAAAGTGATATTTCGAGTGTTGATACGTTCTTAGGCACTTATCCGCGTGTGGTCGGGTTGAAAAAAAAATCATCATTCATTCGGGGGTGAGCAAAATGGAAATTAAGGCCGAATTTGGAGTGAAAATTTTTTCGCGAATACAATACTTCCTTTTTTTAAAAGGAAGTAAAAATGGATCAGCTACTGATTTTCAGTTTACTGTTTTGACTACCGTACGTTGTATCTATGTTTACTACTGAAAAATGTACGCTGAGCACTCATCTATTACTAAATATTATCAAAGAAATTCTGAAAAGATATTTAGGTCGCTGACGCTGCTAAAATGTAGAACACACAGACACTGAAAAAATTGCACCAACTATTGATTTTTAGTTCACTTTCTTACAGTGGTATGATGAGTCAAAGTTGACAGATGAAAAAATTGACTGAGCAGTCATCTATTCCTAAAATAAGATCTAAGAAATTTTTAACAGGAGTAAGGTTGCTGATACTGCTAAAATAACGTATTGAAAAACATTGGGTCAACAATTGATTTTTCGTTTACCGTTTTAACTTCAGTGAATGCTGAGCCGATGTTTACAACTGAAAAATTTGACTGAACAGTCATCTATTAATAAAAAGATCTAAGAAATTCTTAACAGGAGTTAGGTCACTGATGCTGCTAAAATAACAGTGAAAGAATATTGGACCAACATTTGATTTCTCGTTAACCGTTTTAACTGTAGTAGAGTGATGTTTACAACTGAAAAGTTTTTGGGAGTGCACTAATCGATTCCTAAACAAGACCAAAGAAATACTTTAAAAATAATTGGATTACTGATGTTGCTAAAATAACGTATTGACAAATGTTAGATCAACAATTGATTTTTCGTTCACCATTTTAACTGTAGGCAGGGCCGTCGAGAGAGGGGGGCAAGCCTATGCATTGCACAGGGGCCCGTGAGAGATTGAGGGGCCCGCGAAGCGGGCCTAAGATGAAGATAAATCCCCCTCCCCCTTAAAAAAAACTTTTTAGTTTGAAGGAAGTCTTTCTCCTAGAGTTAAGATTAATAGTTACGATTATTAGTTTTCAATCGAAGTGAATTCAGTGAAAGTGATGAGGCTCGAAGTGAGAAATTCTACTTGTCCTTATCTTCATAGCCCACTATCGACGCCTTGAACCAAAAATAAATGTGACTTTTTTTTTTTTTGCGTGAATTCCAAGGCTAAAAAAAAATTCCTTCTTTTTGAAAGCTAAACAGAATGTTAGTGAAATGGAAAAGGGGCAAAGAAATTTAAAAAAAAAAAGACTTATAAATATAAGCGCTTGCATTTTCAGCGTTCGAAATTCAAAACATAGGCAAGCAACGCAGTTCGATGAAAAGATTCAAAATGTGAGTTGATTTAGTTTTGAGTACAGTGATACAAATTGAAACTAGTTCTAGTGTTGTTTCTAGACTAAAACCGGGAAGGGGGCGATTGGGGGGCACTTTGAAAGATGTTTCCTTATCAAAGTGTATAGAACGCCCTTACATATCTAAAAAGGGCACAGTTATGTCACCATTAATTAGAATCAGTGCTGGATTTACCTATAAGCAAAACAAGCTATAATAACTTAGGTCCCCAACTCTCGAAAATATTGCATGATTCGATCCTAAAAAAAAGGAAAAATACTTTTAAAAATGAATTTCATTTTCAAGTGCTTAAAACCCTAAAGAACTTGGGGCATTTCAAACTTCTTCAAATGCGAGGAGGGGAGAAGGGATGCCAAAATGTGCATATTCAGCTCCTCGCTACATTCTGCATCAAAAATGTAAAAAAGTATGGTTATGACGTTCCTGCAACATATTGCTTGCTTGAGATACATTTTCGTGACCAGCATGTTCACATTTTGCTATTTATTTAAACTTGATATTCCGTATTTTGAAAGTTATTTTGTTATTGCCTGCTTTTGTATTACTTCTACTGCATACTGTCAATCTGTTTCGCATGAGAAAAATTACTACACTACCTCTATTCCTTTTCGTTTTCTGCACCAGTTATTATTTAAAAATACAAGTAGTGCAGACTAACAGGGGTTTCTTACTAAGTTAGAATGTATAACTATACGAACAAGTATTAAAATAACAGAGATTGGAAAGTACAAATGAACTGCTTTGAATAATTTTAATTGTTCTAGAGGCCTTGAAAATAATTTAAAAAGTTTCTGATACTGCTTGAAAAGTGCTTCAGTTTTATTTCCTATCAGTTGTATAAAGTATGATTTGTGCGAATGGTTAAGCTGTTATTTCCACCATTTCTTTTAAAGCATATCTTAATCTTGATCGTTTTTCAGTTAATTCAGTGTTCCGTTTGTTGGTGAGTTGATAAGGGATGATAGAAAATTAATTATACAGAAAGTCGATGTGAGCAAGTGACAATGCGTCATCGTTTCTCCCTCGTCGCTCTTCCTCTCTAACGATTAATATCAACGATTCGTCGAACCACGAGCAGTTTGTATTTTGTATTGTCTTAGTTTGCAAAAGAGTGTAAAGTTTAAGAAATTTTTGTTTTCCTTTTCCTTTCCACATGTTGTAGTTCCTATTATCCCGTATAAGGCTTCAAAATGCAGAATTTTTCAGTGTATTTTTCAAAAAATTTTCCCGGGGGAGAGACCCCCGGACCCCCTAAAGTTGGAGATATTCTACCCTCAACTCAAAGGAGGAGATCCCTGCATCATTCTCCTGATATCCCTCCTCCTCCAAGGAGGTAAAAAAAAAAGACAGACAGCAGAAATATTTTTTATTTATTTAATTATTCATTTCTGTTAAGTACACATACACACGCGCGCGTAGGAAAAGACACATCGTAAAGAAAAAAATATAAAATGGCCTGTTTTGCTACCGATATAAAGTTGTCCGAGCTACAAAAAGGGTCCCCCATACCTGAAATCGCAAATCAATTTTAAATATTTATGTGAAAACGGAGCCTAGAAAGAGGAGGTTAAAGATTAAGTAAAAAGTTAGGGGCCCTGAAGAAAGTTGCATAGGGGCCCATAAATCCTGTCGACGGCCCTGACTGTAGGAAACGCTGAGACGCTGTTTCAACTGAAAAATTTGACTGAGCAGTCCTATTCCTAAACAAGATTCAAGAAATTCTTAACAGGCCTTAGGATAGCTAATGCTGTTAAAATAACTGAAAAATATTGGATCAACATTGATTTCTCGTTTACCGTTTTAACCGTAGACGCTGTGCTGAGTGATGTTTAAAAATGAAAAATGTGGCTCATCTATTCCTAAACAAGTTCAAAGAAATTCTTGAAAGGAGTTAGATCGCTATTGGTGCTGAAACAACGTATTGAGAAGTACTGGAATCAATAGTTGGACATGTTGTCTACTGTTTTAGCTGTAATATGCTGAGTCGATGTTTACGACTGAAAAGTTTTTGCAGTGCACTCATCATATATTTCTAAACAAAGTCAAAGAAATACTTAAAATAAGTTAGATCGCTCATGCTGCTCAAACAGCACATTGAAAAATATTGGATCAACAATTGATTTTTCGTTCACCGTTTTAACTGCAGTAAATGCTGAGTCGCTGTTTACAACTGAAAAATTTGACTGAGCGGTCATCTATTCCTAAACAAGTTCAAAGAAACTTTTTAATGGAGTTAGATCGTTAATGGTGCTAAAAAAACATTGAGAAATACCGGAATCAATAATTGACATTTTGTCCATCGTTTTAACTGTAGTATGCCGAGTCGATATTTACAACTGAACCACAAACAAAGTCAAAGAAATACTTAAAATGAGTTAAATCGCTGATGCTGCTAAAACAGCACATTGAAAAACATTGGATCAACAATTGATTTTTCGTTCGACGTTTTAACTGTAGTATGCTGAGTCGAGAAAACTTTTGAATGCCCTTATCGATTCCTAAAAGTTATCAAAGAAGTTCTAAAAATGAGTTAGATCGCTGGTGCTGCTAAAATAACGCATGTGTCTGTGGACACAACAAAAAATAAAACTTTGACTAAAATTTTAAAATGATTGAATGCATTTCGGTTAAAAAAAATTTTTAATGTGCATCATCATTACACTGTTGCACACAAATTGCAAAATCTTTCTTTCCGGCAAAAGTTTGCTTCACAGCGGAATGCATTGCAGCAAATTAGACATTCCAAAACAACAGCTGCAACGCGAGAAACCCAACGGGGGCTCTCTTCACCGCCACTCCCCCCAAAATACCGATAGGCGAAAACGACCTTGGAAAAGTTGAAGAACCCCTTCCTCTCTCTCCTCCACCCCACCCTCCTCCCAACTTACAGGTAAGAAGGGAGAAAAAAAAATCACCGAGATATCAAAAGAAAAGAAACACCGATTGCAAATAGAGAACAGCGGAACCCTCTGTGCAGTGTTTGTTTATCTAATATCGTCTGCTGATTTTGAAGGAAAAAAAAACTCTCAACTCACCGGCTTGCTCTGTTTGGTGTGCCTTCCTACTGCCCGGTGGAGTTACGGCTCTTTTAGGCATGTGGTCCAACGCACTCAAACGCACAATAACTTCATCACATGGCGGCAATCCGCATTTGAACTCCCCGTGTTGTGTGGATGCATCAGCGTTCCCAACTTCGGTCTGACGTCACTTCTCCCGCACTGATGACGTCACGGCCATCGATTCTCGCCGCGCCGCGCGCCCGCCTCTTCTCCGACATGCGCTGACTTATCCGACATTTTGGTTCCAAAATTGTCGGGCGAAAAAAATAGTACAGTTATTAGACCCTTGTTATGTTCCTCGGAAATGCCGCGTTCGGGTAAATCGAAACCGCGAAAATTGAGACCTATAACTAGTGTTAAAATAGGGGTTTGGTTCAGTAGATAACAAAATACTTCAATCTAATAATGACTAATTGTATAATAAGTTTAATGTGTAATTATATCGATTTTTATACACAACATGCATAAGGAAAGCGTAAATTAATATATTCTGGGTTTATACAGAGGAGCTGGCAATGATAGTCTTTTGGCAGTCATTAAGAATTTTTCTCTGTAATTCTTAGCATTGCATTAATGCATTCCATGATTACTTGCGTTATTTCCATGATAGAATCTTCCTTCACTAACAAATCAGAAAGATCATTTCTATTATCTAGGAATGGCTCAAAGTTTTCAATGTGAACGTTTTTGGTTGTGCGTTACCGACGTCGGTATCCTCGTTGGTTTTGGCCTCCTTTGTCACTCCTAAAAGCGCTTCTTCCAGTGAGTTCGGAACTTTGTGAGTTTAATAACTTTACTTCTGGAAAGAGCTCTGGAATCAACCGCATAAAATGTCTCCAGTGGCCCAAGCTCGATTATTAGCACCCCAAAATGCAGTTGATTACGCGTAATATGCAATCTTTAGGAGTTTGGATTTTGAAAGAGGGGGAAATTTTATCTGTTTGCATTGCCGCATCCACGTAAAACCGAAACTCATCCGCGTAAGATAAATTAAAGGTGTCAAATCTTAAACCGCGTAAAATAAACCCGCGTAAAACGATGGTTTACTGTATTTTTACAAAAGCCTCATTGTAGAAAACTGGTGTCCAAGCTTTAGGTGAGTCGCCTGATTGATGTTTGGTTATTTTATTCTGTAGATGAAGACGATTTAATCAATACAAATAAAAAACAAATAGGGTCTGAATATGAAGTTTATTACAGTAAACATTTCTCGATACATTTTTGTTGAATTTGTCAAATAAGTTATTTTTCTAGATTCACCTTAAGTGACATTTTACTTTAACATCAATTGTTTTACGACAAAGCAACCAGCGAATTTTATAACGTATTTATAAATACTAGAAACGAGTTGGATCCAATTTTGTCTTGGAACCAAAATGTCGGATTAGTCAGCCTGTCCTTTTTAAGGAGCTCTACTCCGACGAAAATCGCGCATTTATTTATTATACGGAGCACTGATGATAGTTGTTAATTAAAACGGCCTGATTGCGAAGTTTGAATTAGGAGACGGAGAAAAGTGCTGAATATTCATGGAATTGGATTTTTATTAATAAAGGATTATGTGATACGAAAATGAAGTTCCAAAACTCTTTCTGAGCGTCGTTTAATTGCTTTTCTCAAGTTTCTGATTTTTTTCCCCATCGACATAAAATAAATTTATATTATGATGTGGAGTTGCGTGAGAGCCCAGTTATTTCCTCAAAATTTTTGGGGATTTTTTATACATTAGACCAGCGTTCTCCAAAGTTAAGTAAATGTTTCACTAGGGGAGAGCATTTTGATTTTTTTCAGAGGGAAATCCGTGAACGAGTAATTAATTGCTTTTACTTTTAATGACTTCCTCTTTTGCATTTCAATTTAAAAAAAAAATCCCCATGTTCTTTGGCATAGGTGGTAAGTACGGAGGTGGGGGGAGAAGCAACTGCCCCCTCACTTCCAAAAGTAAAGAAGCTTTATCCTTTCACTTTTCAAAGTTACACATTAATGATCGATTAAAAATGGTTTTTTACAGGGTGGGTTGATTTTTTCCACGAAAATGAAAAGTATAATTCCAAATAAATGGACAGTTCTCATGTTATTTGATAAAAATCTAACTTTGAATTGGCAGGAGGAAATCTAGGTTGCCACCCGTCCCGATTTCTGATGTCATATCCCACATTTTTTGAGGTCATTCACTCAGCAATGCTAAAAGCCAATAATATAGCACAATTTCACCGAAAAAAAAAATAATAATTTGAATTTTGAAATCTTGAATTCAAATTATGTTTTTCGCAATCACGAGTGTGTGTGTATGTAATAGTGTGTGTTTGTGTGAGGGGGGGTATGTGTGTTTGTTTGTGTAGGCATGTGTGTTTGTGTCTGTGTGCAGGCATAAGTATGTGTTTGTGTGTGTAGGTGTCTGTATGTATGCGTGTGTGTGTATGTGCTTGT
Source organism: Uloborus diversus (assembly GCF_026930045.1). Taxonomy (NCBI): domain Eukaryota; kingdom Metazoa; phylum Arthropoda; class Arachnida; order Araneae; family Uloboridae; genus Uloborus; species Uloborus diversus. The sequence continues at coordinate 207,970,156 of NC_072732.1, read as the reverse complement.
GTGTGTATAGGTGTATGTGTGTGTATGTAGGTGCATGTATGTATGTGTGTATGCATAGGTGTCTGTATGTATGTGTGTGTTTAGGTGTCTGTGTGCAGGAGTGTATGTGTGTAGGTGTGTGTATGCGTGTGTGTGTAGAATATGGACGCAACCTGGAGACTGTTTTCGCTAGAGGAGCAGCATCGGTAGGGGCCGGTCGACGGTGGTGATGCACAGGGAGGCGGGGGGAAAATAAAATCAAAGGACCTCAAAACAGTCGAGTGATAACAATAAACAATCGTGATTGCTCAAAAAAAAATAAATAAAAGAGTTTCAGGGGCTATGTATATCCTAGCCTCCCGCATTTCTTCTGCCCCCTTCCTCCCTTTTTTTGGTGCACCAGCAGCCTATGTCTTTTGGGGTCGTCCACACATATTTTGAGAGTGTAGGCGGGCCCGTAAAATTGTAAGAGTTTTTGACAGTTTTATTAAGTTTCTTTATGGCTGTTTGCGAAAACTGGGAGAGAGGGGATAGCAAGAAATGTGACAACATATATTTTGGTTGGACAAAAAACCCTTTATTGTAACAAAATGTTCTGTAACACAGCGTGACTAGTGACAAGGGTACAAGGGAAGTAAATGGGATCAAATAAAATTTAACACTGTGTGACAACGAGTAAGAGAGGGTGTCAAATACGCAGAAAAAAAGTGAGACATCATTTATGGACTTCGAAAACTTGGTTAAGTCTAGTTAAATGTCTTATGTCGGGTCGAAAAAAGTTCCTGTTTTTGGTAATATGAATCATATTTCCCTGGGGCATATTAAGTTTGGGGAATGATTTAAGAAAAGGGTAGGGAAACACTGAATTGGTTAGAATTTAGACTTTTAACAAGTGTGTTTATAAGTTTCAAAAACTATTTATAAGGCTTCGATCGTTAGTTGGTTAAAAATTAAACCCTAATCATAAAGCTAAATGCAGAAAAAAGTAATCACAATCAAATCTACAGTATAGTAGAAAAAACTAACGACAAACTAATTAAAATAATCAACTAGTTTAACTTCTGGAACTGATAACCCATTTAATCAATAAATGCCAATCGCCCTTTGTTCGACAAAACAGAACAACTTCATTTATTTATCCGGACTAACTGAGACTAGAGACGTACCGAGTACTCGGTAACTACTCGGTACTCGGCCTACTCGGCCAATTTGCCGAGTACTCGGTACTCGGCCAAATTCTGATCAGATACTCGGCCAATACCGAGTAGTTGCAAAAAATTTAATATTGTCCAAGACAGATACTAAAATTTATAAAAAAAGAGCAAGCATTATATTCTGCAATCATTTACAGTTAAAATTTATAAGTCAAATTTAAATTTTGAGAACAATGAAGTTTGTGGAATAAATCTTTATTTTGATGTCCCCAAAGTTAATAAAACTTATTTATTAAAAATTATGCAAAAAAGGTATGTATAGAAAATATGGAATTTTTATATTAAAAATTAATTTTTGCTACAAACAAAAATTAGTTATAAAAATATAAATTACCTTTGCTTAAAAAATAAAAGGAAATAAAACAACGTTAAAAGCACACTGCAGGAACACTGCAGACACGTGTTTTGGCATTACAAGGAATTTCTTTTTCAATGCACAAAATGGGAGCTCGTGGATTTAAAGGCATCCGACAAAAGTCGGATTTTTTTGTCGTATGTCTTTACATTCTTTAGCTCACATGTTATGCACTGAAAAAGACGTTCCTTGTAACGGGGGGTCAGAAACACGTGTCTGCAGTGTTCCTGCATATTTGTTTTATCTGCTTTTAAAAATTATTTATGTTTGGCGGACTAGAACTATAATTGATTGGTATACAGTGAAACCCCTTCTAACGGGCACCCCTCTTATGCGGACAGTTTTTAATTCCCCAGTTCCAATGCAAATAACATTATTAAACCCCTGTCCTGCGGACACCTCTCTATTGTGGACAAAAAAAAATGTCCTGTTAGTGTCTGCATTAGTGGGATTTCACTGTAATTTGTTTTAATTCCAACTTGATTAATCATACCTTTTATTTATTTATTTTGAATTTTAAAAATAATTTTTTTGTAAAATTTTTGACACAAACAAAATTGTTTATATAATGCGTAATTAAATTTCAGCAGGAATTTAGTTTTAAAAACTATTATATGGACAAGGAGGTTTATACTACTATTCCAATAAGTTCAAAATTCATCACATGTGTGTCGGTGGTTCTTCTTAAAACATAATTGGTACTTGGTAACTCGGCCGAGTAGTGAAAGGCCGAGTACTCGGTAACTCGGTACTCGGCCGAGTAGTGAAAGGCCGAGTACTCGGTACTCGGCTACTCGGCCAAAGTGCTACTCGGTACGTCTCTAACTGAGACCAAAGGCAATCCGGATAAACGAAAATCCGTATAATCAGGGTGATAAGCAAACACATTCTTAAATAAGCAGGCTAACTTTTTATTGCAGCTAAAAAACAATGCTTTGAAACAAAACACATAATACCGTTCCCCCTCAAAATATTTATGGTTCAGCTGCATTGGAGTCGGACTGATACTCCAGGTAGGCCATGTTGTTTGTTAGATTAGTTGTACATTTAATCAGGAGATGTATGTTTAATCAAACCAAGAACAAAATATTTAGCGTATTAATAATTCCGTTCTTGCAATTATAGCTAACCGACTTCAAAAAAGGATTTTATGATTTCGTATTGCGGCTTTTTATGTATGTTTCCGAATTATTCTATCCGAATTTATTCTTTTTTTTTTTTTTTTTTTTTGGAAGAGTATACTTCCCAGATGGTCCCATTGTAATTTGGTCTGGATCTGATAAGAGATCTCGGAGAAATCCAAGAAACTTTAAATTTCATACGTCACGTTCACGTGGCGTTGCTGTGATCGGTGTATTTTCACACCTAAGGTTTTGACTTTCTCTTGAACGGTATTAAATTCTCGCGGCACATGGATGATTAATTTTCGCAACGCTGTGCCGCCTGTTAATTTTTTTATTATAGGTGTTACTAATGTATTTATTACTGAGTAGCAAAGCAGTAAATTAAATATATTTTGCTACTTAGTAGTTGAATCAATTACCTTAACACTTGTTTTACTAATAAATAACTTTGTATAGGCACTAAAATATAAAGTTCTTTATTTAATATTCCAGTTTTTAAATATATTTAGTGTTCATTGAGGGGGAATTGAATACAGAACACCCCTCCCCCCGATTTAATTTATATTCTTTAATAATATACATTATAACTGTGTATGATTTCTGAAGTTGGACCAATATTCTAGATTTACTATTTCACGATTCCGCCAATTCAATTAGAAATTAGGGTTATATTAATTAGCAGGCCTCATAAAAAGGAGGAGGTTCTGAACTCGTCGGATTTGTTTTTTCTTTGTACAATGTTCCATAAATGCTCGAAGACACCTGTACACAGGGGCGTGCACAGGGAGGGGGGAGGGACACCTTTTGGCCCGGGCCCGATTCTGAAGGGGGTCCAATATTTTTAAAACTAAGGGTGAAATATAGGGGTAAACAATATGGAGAGGGGCCCGGAAAAGTCATTTGTGATGGGCTCCAAAGTTTCTGTGCACGCCCCTGCCTGTACCAATAAGGAAAATTCTTTTTTTCTTTGAAACAGTATACTTCCTCGGCGGTCTAATGGTAATCAAGTTTAGGTTTAATAAAATTGAGGGAACTCTTCAAATATCATACTCACATTTAAATCGATTTGTATTTTATTAACTTTGTATATCATCTCACTTAGTCAACCGGTTTTCATGCTTTTTTTTTGTTTAGGGGTGGTCTAACTTAGGTTCCAAATCTTTGATTTACCCTATTTGTTCTTTAGGGAAAAGTTAAGGGTAAAACAATAAATTTCATGCAATTTCCCTCACGAACGATTAAATATAAAACCCATTGATAAACAAAGGCCATAAAACAAAGGTATATACTTTCTTTACCTATAGTTAAAGAAAGTACTAAAAAAATATATTATTAAGAGTAATGGTAATGAAAATTTCGAATTAAGATTCTCCGAAGCAAACATAAAATTCATTCTAGTGGAATTTTTAATTTTCATCTATAGTGGGGCCATGTGAAGAAACATGCTATTTTTATCACGAGTTACATGACACGTACTGCGAAACATAAATTAATATTTACATTATTATAATTCTAAAATTTACCATTTTACAAATTTAAACTTAAAGCGATTTCGGTTTCTTTAGTGACTCGTGCATTTGCTTTCGGAAAGCAAACTTTGATATAGTTGAACTAATGATGAAGACAATTTTTTTTTTTACATAGTTACGCATTTGAAAAAGCCTTACTTCACAGTTGTTGGAAGTCTCCGAGACGCTCGCCGTGTTATTTACACCACTAAAAGGCAAAAAATAAATTACTTTTAAGTAAAAAAAAAACGCCTTCAAAAAATACCCAGGAACTAAAAAGCAAAAAATAACTAATTACACTTACATTCTATTTCCTACCCAAACATAGAAATGAAATTTATTTTACAATTTCAGTACAAAAATCAACTAAACACCGAATTATAAAATAAGCACTGATTTAAATTACTATACGATGAATTATTTGAAATACCTAACTGATTATATACGATCTCTTAATTTTTAATAGCCTTTTGAAGTCGGGGCCTCCAATAAACTACTACCTAACGTAACTGAGTAGGTTTAGTTTTAAAGACTAATTTCGCGTATAGTTAAATTAATGTTTAATTCATTATTGGGTGGGTTATCAGTTACGTTATGTAGTTGTTTATAGGAGGCCCCGACTTCAAAAGGTTATTAAAAATTAAGAGATCGTATATAATTAGTTAGGTATTTCAAATAATTCATCGTATAGTAATTTAAATCAGTGTTTATTTTATAATTCAGTATTTAGTTTAGTTGATTTTTGTACTGGAATTGTAAAATAAATTTCATTTCTATGTTTGGGTAGGAAATAGAATGTAAGTGTAATTAGTTATTTTTTGCTTTTTTGTTCATGGGTATTTTTTGAAGGCGTTTTTTTCTTTTATTTAAAAGTAATTAATTTAAAATTATAATTTGAGTTAATATATATACTTTTGACTCTACACATTTGATCGAAAAAAACCGGAGATAATCTACTGTACTAACTCTACTTTAATTATAAAACCATTTAGGAGAAATTAACTGCTACAAAGTTATCTCGAAACTTAGAATAACTTTGAACCGTGAAAGAAGTGAGTTGTGAAATAAATTATTTTAAGGAAAGTAGTACAACTTTAAACCAGAAAAATACATTTCTAAATGTTTAGAAACACTCCATTTTCGTTTCACAGTATATCAAGAATTCTTTCATTTATAATTAGCATAGAATATTGCAATGTAAGTGGAGAAATTTCAGCACCATTAAAAATAGCTTCCAAACTGTAATTTCAGATTTATTGAATGATACAATGAGCTGTGTATAGTGCTGCCAACTTATTTTCTGAAACAGAAAGCAGAAAACTGATTTTAGAACCTTGCCTTCAGGGTACAGCACTGGTCTTATTTGAGAGAAAAAAGTTATAACCTATTGGCTGAAATAATACAGAAAGCAAAGTTTCCATGATTACGCTATTTGAAAAATAAGTACATATCGACTTTAGCTTTAGGATATTTAAGAGAAAGTTTCAATGCAAAAGATCAAGTGAAAAGAATGCTAATGAATCGCAATATTTTATAAGTTATTCTGCAATACATGAGGAAACCATGAAAAAATAATTATCAATTCAGTAAGAAATATGCGCAATTGTAATATTAAACAATTTTTAGAGAGCGTTGAATTGTTACGATTGTTATCTTTATCAGGGTTCGAAAATATCATGCTATTTTCGAAAATATCAGATATTTTGATATATATCGGATATTTTGAGAAATATAAGATGTTTTCAATCAGCACAAACTCAAGTCTTCAAAATAATAAATACATCCTCAAATCACTTTTTATTTTCTTATATTGTTATTATTATTAGAACATGCAGACTTAAAATTAAGGTTTCTTTCATTATTTATTTCTAATATTTCATTTAACATTCTTATCAATTTGAATGGGATTAATTTAGTATTAGCTGTTTTACTCATTTTTCTTCTGTTAGCTAGTTTTACACAGTTATATGATTCAGAATTAAAAAATATGCATTGGTCAGTGCACAGTCATAAAACATTTCTCTTTTTCTGACGAACGTTTAGTATTTAATTAGGCACTTTTGATATGAATTGAAATTGTTACATTACTTATTTTTTTATGAATATAAAATAAAAAAGGAATATTATATTACTTTAGTAAAGTCAGACCAAACAACGTAAGTAGAAGCACCAATACATCATAAAAATATAGCATATAAGTTTTTGGTTATTTTCAATAATAAATGAGCAATATTACAATGATTTATATAATTTTATATTGAAAATATACCAAGTAAAAAAATAAATATAGAAAATATCAAAATATCGTGATATTTTCAAAATAAATATCGGATATGTATCGTGATATATATCATGATATATACCGACTGATATATATCAGCGAACCTTGATCTTTATGAACTAAAACGAGTTGTCAAGGGAAGGCATTAGCTTTTTAAAACAAAATTACTTGTTCACGTGCCTAAGCATAATGCAGCAGAATTGAACCAAAAACTCGCAATTTGAAAAATAGTTTAAAAGATCATATTCATACTAACTTACTTTTGCATCAACTCAAACATAATAATTTTAATGTGGTAAATAATCACAATTGTGGTGAAATACAAATATGTGCAATGTCACAAATATGTACAACATCATCTTTACCACTAAAAATATTAGTTTAACTAATTACATTCAGGGACAATTATTCTTTGTGCATTTAGGGCAAAACTAAATTTGAGAAACACAAATCAAAGCACCCTCGTAACCCGAGTCTTCCACGGTCCACCTATTGAAAGCCACCGTTCCAAATCAATGAAACCAAATCTTTGATATCAAGAGCAAATATAATCATTTTTCACAACATGCTATATTTAACAGAGAAACGAAATATATTTTTTGCTAAAATACAACATTTTGCCGATAATAATTGCTCAAGTTACCATTTCTGATATTTATCAGTAAAAAATGCACCTTAATCTTATAAACTTATAAGAGAAACATTATTTTCTTATCTCGCATTGACTCCAATGATTGATCAAAAAAATTATCTTTACGCTTCATCGATTGGAACTATATGGATTTGAAATAAAAATCAAACGAGATGAAATTTCTTTTCTAAAACGTTTGGAAATATGTTTTCCCTACAGAAACATGGAACGAAAGTATTTGACATTGAAGGATTAGCAACTTATAGGTGTCAAAATATGTGGAGCATTTATAGCTTCCAATGTGATGAAAAAATAGCCGGTTTTTAATGTCTACAAATGAAGCGGAACTCGGTTTCCTATAAAAGTACAGCTGATCAAATATCAAACCATTGACTTCAGCAATTGTCTGCAGTTGAACTAAACAAGCTTCAAAATGATGAAAATTGTGGTAAGTGGCAGTTCAATACATTTGACTTATAAACTTCCTTAAAGCTGAAGATATCAGCTTGTTTTATAAATGGAATTATTTTAGAATGTGTGTTTTTTTTTTTCTTAAATTGGCGAAAAGTTTTGAAAAACGTTACAGAAATGTATCCCAGCGTATAATTATTCAGTAAAGTGCATTCAACGCTCAAGGCAAATTTTCAAAATTCTGCTTGAAATTTCTAGATGTAAAATACGAACAAGAAAAGCTAAGTTTTATGAATAATAATTTATGAAATATATTTTTCATATCCTTAAAAATGTCAAATTTAAGTTTTCCAGTCCTTAATATTTTAAATATGTATTTATCAAAAAAAAAATCCTTAAGTTTAACTAAGAAAAAAACCATCGAATAATACATCTCAGCTTAGTATTTTTTGTTTACATTGCGAGTGAAATGTGAACATGTTCCAAACATAATTCATCAAATATTGACGAAAGTAACGCTACATGTTTTTTTTTTCTTCTTCTTTTTCTTTTATGTGAGAATGTTTCTGATTTTTTCTACGAATAAATACCAAAACAAAAATTCAAGAGCGTTGATTCCTAAACTAATTGAATGGTACAGTTTAAAAATAAGTTTAGGTTTCCAAGGAAATATGAACTAGAAGAGAAATACTTTTTCACAAAAGAAAGAAGTAGTAGAATCTTTATTTTTTTATGTTAAAATTTCATAAGATGAAGTAATTTATAATCTTGTTTCCGAAATATTTTTTTGTGAATAAATTATTTAACCGAAAATACAGGTATGCTTAAGACGAATTTTGAAAACCGTTCTTTGCATTACGAGTGAGTTTTCAATGCGGAACGAAATAATTTTTCAAGTAAAAAAAAAAAAAATAGTGTAATGAAAAGTGTAATGTTGTTCAATAAAGTTAAAGTTTAATGAAAAAAAAAGTTAATAATATTGTGTGTGAGCAGGGCCTTGAGACTAAATTTAAATAAAAAATTGAATTTGTTTCTGAAATTTTAAATTTTTCATAATCAGGGATTGCAGTCAAGTTTTGAAACACTGCTTTATATATATATATATATTGGGCAAAAAAAAAAAAAAAAAGACGCTAATAAATCGTAATATTTTAAAAGTATACTATAATAAGTGAAGCGATCTTCAGAAAAAAAATGCATAAATAAATAAATCATATAAAAATATCTATGCATCAGTAAGAGATTTGCACACTTGTAGCATAATGTAAAAGATACGGTTAAAAAATTGTTTTATTAAAGAAAACGTCATAGCTGAAACAACAAAAAGAAAAAACATTCTACATGAATTCATATAACTTTGGTCTTTTGTACAAGAAATTCTTGAGAAACAAAAGTTAGCATAACTATCTCTTACACAATCGATCTGCTAACTTACCTCTAGCACAATTGATCGTAAGATAAATAAATACCTTTGTGCTGAAAGCTCTTTTTTTTTTTTTTGCATTGAAAAGGGTGTTCCTTGTAGCGCCAAAAACACGTGTCTACACTCTGCAGTAATCTGCATTTTGTGCTTTCTAACGTTGTTCTTTCTTACTTTAGAATTGATCGTGTTCAATGCGATCGAATTCTATCTACCAATAGCGCAGCCAGAAATTACCGTCTCCCCACCCGGAGGGTAATTTCTCACTTGGCCATTGTTAGGTAGAATTTGATAGAACCGAGTACAATCGATTGTGTTAGAGTTGAATGTGCCCCTAAATCTCTTTGATTCTTCTTTTTTTTTTAGATTCTTGTCCTGGCTCTCGCTGCCTTTGCTTACACATCTGTAGTAGACGTCATTCCCCATCACAGCAGGCATGGGTATGGCAACGGAATCAGCAGCCGATATTTCAGAAAGGCTCAAGGTCATGGCTATGGGTATGGACTCGGATACGACGGATATGGATCTGGATACCGTGGCCTAGGACTGCAAGGAATTGAATATGGTCGTGTCGGAGCCGGTTATGGAGGATACGGATATGGAAACGGTAATGAAGGTTACGGCTATGGAGGATACGGTTATGGAAACGATTATGGAAGATACGGATACGGATACCTTTGAGTAGGGTATGCTGAATAAATAGGAGCAATTAAATCACGATGACTCTTTGTTGATTACATCTGAAAATTTTCTTCTGTGATTTATTAAACACGTTTCCCTACACTTTAAATAAAAAATTCAAAAAATCTGAATTTTTACTTGTTTTTATTTCATTTTTATATGTATAGAATTAATACAGCAAATTACTTTTAACTAGAAAAATCTAAATCCATACACTACTGTACACTTTTCCAATACATTACTATATCCTGGTTACAATTGCTTAGTTGATGGTGGACTCGCTCATACTGAACCTGAATACCAAGTTCTTGGTCTGGAACTAAGAGGCATGATTATCTCTAACACAGTCGATCGTGTTCGAATTCTATCTGGAAATAGCACAGTCATACCATACTCAGGCTACAATTGCTTAGTTGATGGTGGACTCGCTCATACTGGACCTGAATACCAAGTTCTTGGTCTAAGAGGCATTATTATCTCTAACACAGTCGATAGTGTTCGAGTTCTATCTGGAAATAGCACAGCCCTACTATACTCAGGCTGCAATTGCTTTGTTGATGGTGAACTCGCTCATACTAGACCCAGAAACCAAGTTCTTGGTCTGGAACTTTAAGGCAACTTAAGAGGGTAGGAAAAATCTAAAGTAGTACTTATTACTTCACCCGAAATATCTTTTGTAATAACGTGAGGTATAGTACCATAAAAATATAAAATATAAATTCAGTCCTTTAAGGTGATTTGATTAAGGTGAGTAACATTGAAAAGGAGTGAAGTGGCAAAAATATAATTTTGCAGGAAAAGAAAAAAATATGACTAGGAGTTTTTTTTTTTTTTTTTTTGGCCACATTTAACTTTTTTCAGCGTCAATTCCTCACTTATAAAAATTATATTTGTCAGATTTTGACAGTGCAACGAGTTTGTTGTACTTTTTATTACACAATCATCCACGTGTTTCACAATGTACTTCAAAACAGAATAGCTTTGACCGAAGAAATTTTCAGTCTATTTCCTTTCATGAGCCAGCTGGGAATTTATCGTTGGAAATACTGTTTCGACATTTCCGCAGTATGACTGACCATACGGAGGAAAAAGCTTTCTCATGATTACAATATTTTACTATATACACAAATATTTTGATCTTAAGGAGTCAAATACGGGACACTCCAGCATTTTCAAAGGTTTGAGCCGTAACTTTATTTTACCAATCTAAAATAGGGACAATTCTAATTTTTTCGGACTGACATCTATCCTACAGCTACAACATCTGTTCTACTTGCAGTACCCTAAATGTGCAAACAGGTGTCTTGTCAATACTTGAATTTATAATTCAACTGACGGACGAAAAAATTGACTTTTTTTTTCCTCATGGAAAAGTTAACTTTGAAATCTTCTTTACTAATAATAAAGCTCAAAGTCTCTCTATCTGGAAGATGTCTGTGACGCGCATAGTGCCTATACCGTTCGGCCGATTTTCATGAAATTTGGCATAAAGTTAGTTTGTAGCATGGGGGTGTGCACCTCGAAGCGATTTTTCGAAAATTCGATGTGGTTCTTTTTCTATTCCAATTTTAAGAACATTTTCTCGAGCAAAATTATCATAAGATGGACGAGTAAATTACGAAATTATCATAACGTGGAACCGTAACATGGGCACAAGCCAGTTGGCGAGAAAATTCACCGTACATTATTTGTAAATATACAGGCGAACCAAAAGACATTTTAATTTTTTTATTACGGGCAAAGCCGTGCGGGTACCACTAGTTTAAAATAAATAAATTATAGTGATGGTAAAACAGAGAGACTGAAAAAGATTCCGAAATAAACAATGGAGTCTTCTAAATATTTGACTTTGTAATTCAACTGACTCAGTGAGTAAAAAAGAAAAAAAAAAGAGGAACAGATGAAAAGAATCGAAAATGCAAAATGAATAAAAAAGATAAAATACTAATAGTTGAAAGACAAAACGACTGAAAGAGAATAACATTCGAAACAAGAGAAAGAAAAAATATTTAAAATAATGGGAAAATCAACTGTATAAAAAACGCTCTTACTTTGCTCAAAACGAAAACGTGATTCTGAACACAAAAGAAGAAATAGTAAAAAGAAAAAAAAAAAGAGAGAGAGAGCATGTTACTTGCTGGTGATCGCTGGAATCGTTAAATCTTTCTACAGGCATTTTTCTTCCCTCCGATCTCATTAAAAATCCAAGTATTCTAGCCAACTAAGGGGAAAAAAAAGGGGGCAAAATTAATTAAAATACAACAAACCCAGGAGAGAGAGAGAAAAAAAACAGAAGTTTGAAAAGAGCAAGAATACAAATTTTAGACAAATGGAAACTGAGGCAGAAACTAAACATGCAAGCATTTAACAACAGCAAACAACTTTTTCTCTCTATTCTATGGAGGGAAAAATAAGTTCCAATGCTTTACTAAAGAATATGCCTCCCAAAATTTTATGAAAAGGAAAAAGGAAAACTGCATAACTAAAGCGAAATTGGTGCGAAACATCCACAACATTATGTAGAGGAAAAACGACAACATATTTTCCGTGTTTGCACAAATGGCAACCACTTCGAAAACGAAAGGGTATCATTATGCGTTTGGATGTTGGAAATGGCGCAGTGCTTTAGAATAAAACCTTTAGGTTATCAATTTTTTTTCTTTTTCTGCATGAAAGATGATAAAACTTTATTATATAATCATAAAAAAATGAAAACCAAATTCTTCTAACCAAAGAGCTACGTGAAGTTCTTTACGCTTTTAGACTTTTATTGTATGCATACTGAATTCTGGATTGTTTGTTCTGATTCAAGTTTGGTTTTATGCGGAAGATGGAGAAACACGGCATTATCGAATATTTGGGGAAAGAAAGCCATAAATTTATTTGAAAAAATAACTTAAAAAATAAATGAACAGAATAAGCAAATTCTGATAAAATTGTTTCTCTGCCAGAGTAGTGACGATGCAGAGAAAACAATTTGCCTTAGTAACAATACTGATTTTAAAGTAAAATATAAAAAAATGTTTTTAAACGCTTAAAGACTATTTCTAAAAGCTTGGTTCGCTTTAAAAAGCATAAAATAAAATAGTGGCTCCCAAAAGTGTTCGTACACCTACGACTTTCAATGAAATAGGTTAAAATTAATATTTCGGATTAGGAATTTAATTATAAGATCTATGATCTATTTTTAACAAAACTACATGAAAAGTTTTAATAACATATTAAAACTTAATTTTAAAAAAAATCAAAAACCAAAAAGTGCCGGAAATTTTATGTCACAAAACTCTTTGTACAATTTAAAATATGTCTACATATTATTGAACAATCTAACTTTTCATAAAGTTATTATTTAGTAGAATGTCGTTCAACATCCACAACAACATTTGAACGTCTGCATTGATTTCAATGTTTTTTTTTTTTTTTTTTTTTTTTGTGCAATTTCTGAGTGGGGGAAACTGGGGAGGTTTGACCCACTTTTTAAAGTTTTTTTTTAAGTTTCCATAGAAAAAATTCCTAGTTGACTTTTTTCGAAAGAAAATATATCTGAGCAACTTTTAACATTGTTGTTTTTTTATCAAAACTTAAAGTTATTTTTTTTATTAACGATTTTTCTAGAGTGTCCAAACTGGTTCTGACTCGCCATAAGGGAGGTTTGACCTACAGAGGTTAAAAGTTATAAAAACCATACTGAAATGTAAATGTGTCTAATTTACTACTGTTATATGATACAAGCAACAATTATATCAAAAGAAAAACCATAAATTCATTTAATGACGCGAGAATATTTCACGTTTCTACTCACTGTTTGAACACAAGTGTAATCTTCGTTTTACTGTTTGCTTCTTTTTCTATATTTTTAGACATTTTCTTACTCTTTTTCATAGAATGTATTTTTTCTATCTCAGTTATGACAGGAGTGTCTGCCAAAATTCTAGATCTGATCCATTTTCTAGCTCCTTTGCCTTTTCTAGGTCCTGCTTTGGCAAATGGGTGCAGCTGTTCAGGTGTCACGAGTTTTGTGAATTGGATTAATAAGGGCCTGTGTAGGTTGAACATCTTAAAGTATATTAAACAAAGTAGAAAAGCAAATTTCAGTTGCGTTTAGTTTGATCAGAATTATGCACAAACAGGAAGTGTTTCAAATGACTACTATCTATTCTATGTAAAATGACTTTAATTACAAGCTAAGAGCAACATTTATTTCATTTGAACTAATTAATCTTACTTAAAACAGATAAAATAAAGTAAATTGTTTTAAAAACGTTTCACCATCAAACTAAATTAAATAGGGAGATTTCACCCGGATCAAACCTCCCTTAATAGCCATTTTAGAAAATATAATAAAAAACGTATTAAAATAAATTGTGGATTTTAAAAGTAAGTGTACAGGCGTTTAGCACATTGAACAGAGTATATAAAAAATGCAACTTACTTCTGTAATAGTGAATGGCAAATCGCACAGAAAAAGTGAACTTACAACGAAAAATTTTACTTTTTTTGCGTGAGAAAGCTATTAGGGGAGACTTGTACCTTGACCATGGTGTACCTTGCGCCATGCACTCTAATCAGCTAGCGCTTTTACTTAGTGAGGAATCACGGTACTATGTCAGCCATGACAGTCTCTCCACCTGCCAGAGTGAGTTCTAGGTTGAAACTCCAGCTTCTATGTGGACAGTGATTGTTTTGTGATTTGTGCAAACAAAAGTAAATAATTCCAGTGTTACTTAAATGAAATTGGACTTTAAAAGACTAGTGTTAGCCAATTGATTGACCATTATATCTATTGTCCATCTCTCGGTAAGTGTATTCAATATTTAGTCTTTACTTTTTACGTAGCTGTTAGGTTAGGTGTATAAACATGCCTCCTCGTGTATTTTGAAACCAAGCTCCATCTTGTACCTTGAACCACTGGATCAAAGCGCAATAGGTACAATAGGTTGTAATGATTTTTTTTATTTTTAGGTAGGATTTTATCATGCCTCGAAGTAAAACTGGAATCAAGAGGGTTCTAGTAAATGTTGAGACATTGCAAAATGCTATTGAAGCAGTAAGAAGTAATGATCCTGATTTAAAAAAAAGACTTTTAGAGAGGCCGAAAAAGTATTCAAAGTGAGCAGACCATTACTAGGCATATAAGAATGTTGAATGAAAGGGGGTCCAATAAACTTGAATACAACATAAGTTATGCTAGTCTCAAGGTACACGAGCATCATGTACCATGGACCAAATTACACAAAATTTGTGAAAAATATACAAAAATAGAAAAATATTTTTTTATAATTCGAAACATTTTTTTACTTATTCAAAAAGACTTGAAGTTAAGTTTTAATAACTAAAAACCACAAAAATCACACACATTTTTTTTTTTTTTAGAACTAAAAAGTTTTAGAAGTGGTCCAAGGTACAATAGTCTCTCCTACACCTGATTTCTTCTTAATTGTACTTCAAATTGGCTAAAAAATACTAAGTTTTTGATTTGATTTAATATCATGCTGCCCTCTAAAGCTCACCAGTTACAAATGTGTTTAAATATGAAAATGATGGGGTGGGTCAAACCTCCCTTGAGGTCAAACCTCCCCAGTCTCCCCTAAGTGTTCAACCACACTTCTAGTCTTACTGTTTCTAGCTCTGTTTTCATTTTAAAGCTGTATTTTCGTTATCTAGCCTCCAGATATCTCTAAATATGTTACATTAAGTTTAAATCTGGCGATTGAGGATCTATTTCTAAGCTTAAGGACATTTTTTGAGGCACCAGACGCAAATGTTGAAAACTGTATGCTTCTTATCGTTATCATGATAATAAACAAAGTTGCTTCCAATAACCAAATTTTGGTCTTATAGTTTAAAATTGTTTTTGTTTTTTTTAAATATTTAAATGAACAGCGTGATTCATTATTTCATCAAAAAAAAATTTAAGCTACCAAGCCCTGATGCTGATATGCACCCTCAGGCAAGAACACCTTCACCACTAATCCAACTAAGTTCTTAATATTAAATTCCTCATTTTTCCTTCTATTTACAATTATACAACAATTTAACCAAAAACGTTGAATTTATGGTTGTGTGTAAGTAAGACGTTATTCCAAAACGTTTTGAGCTTATTTATTATTGATTTTGCGACGAAAAGCGTAAGCTTTCTGTTTTTAATACAAACAAGAAAATTTCTGCGAGAGGAGGTCCCATTTAATCCAGCTAATCAGAGAACTTGGCGGACAATTTTAGGTGAAAATTAAACGTTATTTCATTAAATCCTCCAGAAACTTTTACAGAACTCAAATGTCTATTTTTCATAATTGTTTTTAACTGTAGATCTCCGATCACGCTTTGTTAACTTTGCCGGTTGACATTTTCTTACCTTGTTTTTGCTTCGATTCTTTTGTTTAAAGCATTTTATCAAGAACTTCGCTATAGAATGGTACAAATAAACTAATTTAGAGACATTTCAAACCAATTTACAAAAAAGCTACTGTGAAAAAAAAAAAAAAAAACAAATTTCGAATGGTGTTTGTTGTTTTTCACGAATAACAGCTATTTTTAAATAAAAAGCAAAATATTAGGGAATAAATAAACAAAATATAAAAGCCAAATGACTTTACAGTGTCAACACAATGCAATAATAATAATAATAATAATAATAAAAAACAACGTGTGATAATTTTAACAATGAATTTATGCGAAAATATTTCAGTGTACGATGACTTTTGTAGTGTATTTTTTGCTGTCTCTTCGTTTTTTGACAAATTTCAAAAATAAAATCAGGCAATGTTTTTAAAAAAAATTCTGAGTTTTATTTAGAATTTCATTGGAATGATATAGAAAAAAAAATTAGACTTCGTATTCGAATTCAGGATCACGTTATTTTTGTTTTGCTACACAATTTCAAGGTGTACGAACACTTTTGGGAGCCACTGCATGTGCGTTATTTCTTGATTACAGCATTCAAAAAATGTAGTTAATACCGTTAGATTTAGTTTAATTCTAAAGTAGCCATGAAAATTCAAATTAAAAAATTGTGAGACAAAATAGGCGGTGTTTTATTATATTGCCTATATTTTTTCTCTCAAATTTTTAATTTAAATTTTATTGGCTGCTTTTGAATTAACATAAATGTAACGATAATAAAATTAACTACAATTTTTGAGTTTTGTAGTTGAAATTAAAAAATAATGTACTTATATTTTATTTTTTACTTTTTAATGAGAACCAAGCTTATGTAATCTGTCTTTAGAATTAAAAAACATGTTTTGTCTTTAATTTTAAAATTCTTTCATTTTGAAGCTTATTTGAGGTGAAACTTCTTGAAACTTAAAACATCCTATCTGTTATCTATCTTTTTTGGAAAAAAAAAACCAAAACGGTTTGGATTTTCGTTTAATATAAATTTATTGTGCATAAAGACAGAACGGTTTATCCTTATTTTTACCACTAGTGGTACCTGCACGGCTTTGCCCGTTGTGGAAAAATTAAAAGGTCATTTGGTTCCTTTGTATATTTACAAATAATGAATGATGGATCTCTCTCCAATTTGCTCGCCCGCGTTATGGTAATATGATCGTCCATGTTATGATAATTTGCTCAATCAAATGTTCTTAAAATTGGAATAGAAAAAGAACAAAACCGAATTTTCGAAAAAAAAAAAAAAACGCTTCGAGGTGCACACCCTCATGCTAAAAACTACTTTTGTACCAAATTTCATGAAAATCAGCTAAACTGTTTAGGCGCTACGCGCGTCACAGAGATCCAGACAAACTTTGAGCTTTATTATAAGTAAAGATAAAGATTATCTGCTCTAAATATTGTAAGTTCAAATCGTATGCTACATTTGTTTGCTCGAATTTAAAAGCAATTCTGAACTAGTAAAAAATTAAAAACTGAATAGATGACTTGACATGAACCAAAGAAAGCTCGAAAACTGCATTATTTGAAAAGTTTAAAATGCTCAAAATCTCCAAATTGTTAGTTGCTTAAGTTCAATTAATCTTTTAATGTATTAACAAAACTAACTTTTTAATGAATTATTTTTCCATTGTTTTTGGCAACGATTTAAACCGGAAGTAAAACGCGGGTATTATGACAGAGAACGTAAGCTAAGAAATAGTCTTTAAAAGTATGCGAGAAAATAGTGAGAGACCGAATGATCATAAAAAAGTTAAATAATACTTTTTGAGAACAGCACACAGAAGAGAGCCTGGGAACTTTTGTTTGTGCAGGTTGCTTGACTTTGGCGATAAGTTATTTCAATCTGGCAAACCTTAAAAGCACTTGTTTCCGTGAGGCTTTCTTTTTCGTGATTTTCGAGAGCCCGTCTTAATCGCGAAAATTTAAGCCTTGCGATATAAAAATATCTATTTATTTCCCCTCGCCTCAAATAAATATTTATTTCCTTCGCCTCAAAAGAAAAATCAATTATCCAAAATTTAATGATTTTTATTGCAGCTACTTAAATCTTTACTAATAATAACGCTGAAAGTCTGGATCTCTGTCACGCGCATAGCGCCTAGATCGTTCGGCCGATTTTCATGAAATTCGGCACACTATTAGTTCATAGCACAGGAAGGAGCACCTCGAAGCGATTTTTAAAAAATTTGATTTTGTTCTTTTTCTATTCCAATTTTAGGAACATTTTCCTGAGGAAATTATTATAATATGGAAGAAAAAATTACCAAATTATCATAACGTGGAACCGTAACATGGGCGAGCAAATGAACACAATGTTAAAAATCTGTCCTTTTTTTGGTTTTTAGGATTTTAAAGTATGCTTTCATTGAGATTGAGATCAAGAAAAGAAAATTTTGGTGTGAACGTTAGCGAAATTTAGAAAAACATGCCAAATATTGCACTATACAATAATTTTTGCGATTTTTCAGTAAGGATCTAAAATCCGGAAAGGTCCTGGTCCCGAGCGTTCTGGATTTCGGGTCCTATACTGCAAATCAAATCATTTCATGAAAAAACCAACTGAAATCATACAACCAAAAAATGAATGAAAAGAAACGAGTTCATTTTTAACGATCTTTATTATACATAATAGAACAATATAACACAATTATGTTGTGAAACATAGCTTTACATCAATGAGGGGGAAAATAACACTTTTTGATATCTTTTATTTGATCTAAATTTAAACATTTTATAAAAAATATTTCATTTTAAGCTTTTTTCAAAAAATGTGTATAAATAAAAACATTGAACAAAATAAACACATAGAAGATAGGGTTTTATTAAATTAAGGATGTACAGAACAGCTTATTTTGTTATAAAATCATAGTTCTTTTAAATTTGTTTTTGATGGTTTAAGATCTTGATTAACAAATTCTGAAATTAAATGTTAAACAAAATGTGAAATACCTATACTAACTCTGGTTACTTCAAATCCATTCCATTAGATTGTCAGAAAGTGGAAATTCAGCAAAAGTATACAATTACGGTAGCCCTTAATTGAATATATGAATACAAAGTAAACTTTATTTTCCATATATTGCCAGTCATTACCAGTAAAATATTTCTTTTAATTTTTATGACACAACCTTAATGTACAAGATTTAAAAAATAACCGATGCAAAAAGTTAAAAAAATTGCAATTAACAAGAAAAGGAAATCGAAAGGAATACTAAAAAGAAAATGCCTAATAATGTATCAAACGGGGAAGAAAAAAAAAACATGTTTTCATGTAAAAAGCAGAAAGAGTCCCTTTAAATTTCAATATTTCAGAAGCTACTAGAGAAAACTACAATATTCATTTTCCTGGAGAAAATATAAGAAAAATAATATAATCTTCATATTAAATACAAAGGCAGGATTAGAAGACAACATAGAACAAATATATGCATACATAAAATACACCGGGTAAATGCATTTTGCTTCATATTTATCATCACTAAGATACATTTTACAAAACTACAAACAATATGAACTGATTTGCATAAATACACATTTAATGTGACTCTTTGGAAATGTTAGATTATGCCAAGCAATGTTACTTAAAATATTGCACAGACATTGTAAGCACTGCAGAAAAAAAAAATGCCCTAACTGCTCAAAAGCTAAATTAAGGGGGGGGGGGACTAATTTGCCATAATAGAATACTTATTAAACAGTAAATAAATGTTGCACACAAAATTTATTATAAATTGTGCTTTTTTTTCTGTTAAAAATCACACAAACAACTTTTTTACCAATCAATGGTTAAAGGGTTACCTTTAAACAATACTCAAGCTGACAGTTGAAACCTTTTCTTCCATTGCTTTCTGGAGCATGGGGTAGTAATTTTGATTAAAATATGTTACAATTATATACTTATTTATGATTTTTCACGAAAGCTCGTTTCTGTATATTTTTTTAAGTATAAGAGGAAACAGTTTCCCGTTTATATAGTTAAATAAATTTTATTTACAGACTTAAAAACTAGATTATACTCTGAAATATTAACCATTACAATTATTATTATGAAAGCAATTTCAGATGGAGATACAAGATTTATTTAAAATAGTTTACTCTAATTTAATTTTACAATTAAAAAGATCAACCAACAATATTGAAAATAGGAATAAACAAGAATCAGCAGCAAAAAAAAAAAAAAAAAAAAAAAAAAAAAAAAATTATTTTTAGTGTATTTGTATTAATTGAATAGCTACTATAAAAGGCACTTTAATTTCATGTAAAACGTATCCAAAACAATAAATAATGTTATAAAACATTTTAAAAAGTAACCTTTTAAATACTGTTAATCTGTTTCAATAATTATAACTAAATATTAATGCTATTTATTCTAAAACTCCTACATTAAAATATTATTTTACTTAATGCTCAAACTATGATTAGTTAAAATCAAACACTAGAAAATTGAATGAACTGAGCGGAAATCCCCAAATTTTTCATGACTCTTCTTGTTATTGTTATATTTTAACGTGATTATTTGCATACACATTTCACAAGTCCTAAAAATAAAATTTTGAAAAGATAAACTTCAACTGAAGCAACTTTTTTCATATCAGTATAAGACATGTAAAATAAAAATTTTATGAATACTAAACACAGTTTCATAAAACATAATTATAGAGAACAGGGTAAGATGTTTTATATTCATCTACTGAAGAGGCAATAGCTGGCCAGTAAAAAATCATTTTTTGAACACCTGTTTTTTGATGCATGTTTTATTTTTATCAAAATAAATAACTTAATTTAAAATGAAAGTAAAAGCAAATAATTAATGTTTCTGAACCATCTCAGAAATTTTGATTCCATAGCTAAACAAAAAAAAAAAAAAAAGCTTTGAAAGATTTAAGCATATGAGATAACAACAGATTCATCAAACACATAGATCTTTAAAATACTGTTATTTTTAATCTTAAAATTTAAAAATTAGAAATCAACAAAAACTCAATTGAAAAAAAAGTTAAAAACATAATACTAGGAAAGTTAAAATCGTACAATGAAAATAATACTGAGCTTGGCATATAAAATAGCAATGTTGCAATGCTGAAAAAAAAATTTCATTGCATGGTGCACACAATGGTGGCTAATTTAGAGGATATCACACAAAAATACATATTTATTGATTCCAAATATAAACAAAAAGTTTACAGAGAAGGAAGAAAATAAAATTTAAATTATTGAAAATATCACATTAGCTAGCATTGAAATGATCATTGTTAAACAATTAAGTACACAGACAATTATGCCAATACAATAAAATGAAAAAAAAAAAACATTAAATGCAAAATATTTATTGTATAAGTAATATAACAAATGATATAAATACAATTCATACATAAATACAAATTTTAAAATATTCTAACATATAGTCATAAATGCATTTAAAGTATTATAACAAAAAAACTAAAAACATTTAACACTCAATAAATACCTATTTAATAAAACATTTATATAGCTGAAATATTTGATAAATAACTGAAGAAAAATGTAAGTAAATTTTAACTAATATGACTAGTATTTAGACCAATGGGGAAAAACCTACAGAAGGGCAGTCCTATTAAGATGTTTATATTTATATTCTGCAGCAGTTTTAGGCAGCCCCATCATAGTAGGACTACAAATATTTGTTACACTTGATTTTTATTATTAGTATTATTATTATTTTTTCATTCACTTAACTTGCTTACTAGTTTTTTTTTTAATTTTCTGGAATAAAACTATTGTTATTTAAGCGAATTAATATTTAAAAAAAAATTCTCAATAGAAATGAAGAAATACAAGTACATGTTTCTGATATATGAAGGGTTTTGTTACACATTATATATAACTAGGAAGGAATGAGCATCCATCCAAAAATTTTCTTCAAACATTATTTAACTTCTCCTTTCAAATTTGTAAAAGAACATTTTAGATTGAAATATTCAACAGTAATAACATTTACTAATTTCTAAAAACAATATTGAGAAAGCTATTTATTGAACGAAATCATGAGCCATTTTTCCTTAGAAATGCTACTCCCTATGAAAATGTTCCTAAATACAGTACTAGTATACCCAGTAGAAAACTTTAAGGAAATATTCAAGTAGAGATTCTAAATGCACGCATATTTCTTTAATCTATTATTAAAAACACTTACCACATAGTGATATTAATCTACAATAGTATTTGTGCAAATAATAAAGATCATTGATGGTTTAGTGCAATCATGCATTAAGTAGCCTTTTGCTGAAATTTTGGTGAAAAAACTGCAATTACTCAAAGTTTGGTGTAGTATAAAAATATAAATTTGTATTCAGTAATTTTGAAACCTTGTAAAAGTATCGACTAAAGAGAGAAAAAAAAACTAACAATAACAGCTCTAGGCAATTCAATTATTTCCCAATTTATACACCAACTCCATTTTATACAAAAAAGCCACTTAATACATTTACGCACTAAACCACAATTATAAGAAAATAATGGACGAAATTGAAGAGCTTGGAGGTAGAATACATTATGAGCCAAAAAAAGGAATTCTGAGAAATTAACTTTAACATTTTCAGCTCTCTTTTCTTTTAAAACACAATAAGAAAGTTAGAACGTTTCTTGCTTAAGTTTCATAATATGATTATGAAAAAAAAAAAAAATAAAAAATCAAGATCTTTTTATTAAAACTTAATTTTTCAGCAGTAAATTTTCTTCTGAAATTTGGTTCTATCTAGCTCTGAATTGTGTAGATCTTACGTCTGTACAGAAAACATGTTCAATAGAAAGACTAGTAAGAGAAAAGAAATAAATTATATACTTAAAGGAGATTCAATTCCACATTCTTCTTCCATTTTTTCAGAAATATCACATAAAATGTTCAATTACACAGCTCTTCAATTCAAACAAAAGAAACATATTGATGAATACTTAAGGAATATGGCAAATTTATATTCATTAAAAATGCTTAATTTACTTAACCAAAAAAAAAAAAAAAAGAACATATGATACTTCTATATAATATTATATATATATAATTAAAAATTAAAGATAAAATGGAGTTACATCAATGTTATACTAGACGTTATATTAATAATTACAGTAACTTACTTATAAGATTTTTATTTTAAAAGAAAAGAAATAAAGTAAATATAAACAGACCTGTTTTTATAGGTGGGCATAGAGGGTGCATTTTTATGGACAAAAAAGAGTAAAGTAAACAGTTTGCTAAAATCATGAAAGAAATCAAGAGTAAAAATCTTAATGAGTGGGAGGGAATACTTAATCTCTAAGCAAAAAAATCATAATGACAAAGAAAATAGTCCTAACAAAAAAAGTGAAAAGCTCTAATGAATAAAGGAAAAAAAACTTATAAATTAAATTAGTAACAACAAATGGAAAATCCTAACAACTTGGGGGGGGGGGGAATCTAATGATGACTATTGAAAAAAAAGGGGTCCTAACAACGAGACTGATAATCATGACGAAAGAAAAAAACGTAACTAAGTGAAAATCCTAATGACTAGGGGGAAATTTAAAAGATAATGGAAAAGTCCTAACAACTCAACTGAAAAATCATACTAACCTAATCAGATAAAACAAACGACTGCAGAAAAAGTTCTAATAGCTAAAGGAAAAATCATAATGATACAGAAAGAAAGAAACTAAAGAAAAAAAAATCCTAACAACAAACAAAATCATAAATGAATTGGGGGAAAAACCAAGTGATTGTACAAACTCCTAACAATAACGAAAAAACACTATGAATGAGGGGGAAAACCTTATGGTTCTGGAAAAAGTCACCCTAAAAAATATCTAAAAAAAACATCTAATGAACTCAAAAATAAAATTTGTAAAATCAAGAAAATTTCCAATGACTGAGTGAAAAATATTAAAAACTGCAGGAGAAAACTGAAGAAGTGAAATAACTCAAATATTTCGAGAAAAAAATGAATAAGGGGGAGGGGGGAGAATAAAAAAAGCTTAATAAATACAAAGAAGTGTCTAAATAAGAACCCAAGGACTTCATAGCTATAAATGCAGGCCTGAGTATAACAATTTAACGTTTTAAATAAGATTATATACATTGCATCTTTCTATATAATTATAAAAATAGTTTTTATACTTCTAAATGGTTTGAGTTTTATTGGATTGTGTATGGAAAAATGGCAGATTGCACAAAATACTATTTCGTTGTTGTGATTTGAAACAAGTTCCCAAATAGTTAAAAGACGTGTAGACAACTGTACCAGCTTGATAAAATGTAAATGCTAATTTAAGATCCTTCAAAAACTACAATACCAATGAATCGATTAGTCTTACTATCACAGTCTAAAAATAAATAAACTTTCACAAATGCAGACAATATGTTCGATTATTATTCATACAAAAGTATTCTTTCATACTAGTCAGATCTATCAGTACAAAATGCTGCTACAAAGAATTTCACATTAACAAAAGAGAAGCCGTGTAATGAAAATTAAATAAATACAAAAAACATGTCATTACTACAACACATTTCTTTTCCTTTGTTTTAGAAGTTTGGAACAAATATATGTTTCTACACATCATTTCAGATGCTTAACAGTATGGTTATTTATGTTTCAAAAAAGAAAAAACACAAGATTTAAGAGCGAGCAACTTTTATACTGTTTACAATGCCTTAGGAAAATGTAATATCATAAAAATAACAACAACTAAATAAAAAAACAGTAAAGCCATTTCAAATACCATTAGGAACTGGAATTTTTCGTCATTTTAATTACTATATTACACACAAAAAATAGGCTATACTATATAATCTCTATATGGTTACATAATACATTGAGGAATATTTTCAAGCTAGAAATAATAATATCCAAAAAGTAACAATGGCTAAATAATGAAAATAATATAAAAGCTTGAATTTTCGTTCGCCTAATACTGTCTTGCAAAATGCAAGTTATTTCATATCAAAAATTCTATTTATTATTTTAAAAATCCTTGAGCATTTAAGAATCAATTTTCACAGTAAATTTAAAAAGTTCTGTTAAACAAGGAAACTACAAATTTTTCTATGTTAACAATGTGTAACACAGCATGCATTTCAGTCAATATAATTACCCTTTGTAAAACTATAAAATATACATTAAGATACATTTGAAACCAGTTCCAAATAGAAAATATTCTAGGTTTCATGTTTCCAACTTGTGAATAGTATAATTGTTCTACTTAACACTTATCAGATTCATATCTTAAAACTTTTCTTCTCAATAAATCGTTCATCAATATTACTGATTACTACAAAAATAAAAAATGAATTTTAATTGCAAGAAAATACTTTTATAATTACTTTTAGCTTTTTACAAAAAAAAAAAAAAAAATCACAAACCTGAGAACACATTCAGAGCAAAATATAATCCAAAAGTTGCTTCAGACATAAAGAGCTACTTTCTATTAATACCTATGTGATGACATGTACAAATACCAAATCTAAATGAATGCATTTCATTGCAAGTACACAGGGAAAGTGTTTCTTAGCTTTAATTGAAAGGTTTTATGCAATAACTCAGTAACTCCACAAAAGATAATTCAAGAGGCCTGTTGCTCTCTTTAACCCTACAGAGAAAATCATCGTCAATCTGGAAGTAATCATTCATAAAATCACTTTTCCATTTTCAATTAAAATGTTCTTGAACGCTTGGAGCAGTTGTGCGTAAAAACAAATAAATTAAGCTACGAGATATTTTCAAACTATTTTCAATAGATTATATAAAATCTTGTATAAATAATAAAACAAACTGTAGTTATATAATACTGGAACTTAAATACTAATTCCCTATTCACTGTATCTACCAATGCTTTAAAAACTAATAAAAAATTGTTTTGTTTTTTTGATGAAAAATTGTATTAAACACTACAGAAAAATAAAGATTAATTCATACAATGGATTATTGTGAAACATTAGTTGTTTCTTACTACTTCTTAGAAGTAAGTTTAAGCGAGAATTCAAGTTCGAATTCATGTACACACACATACTATTCATTCTTTTAAAAATGCTTATGTAAAGTTAAAAAAAAAAGGAAAGAAAAATATAAAAAACAGAAAATACATTCACAGCAGTTGACACCCACTAAATATGCTCTATGCAGAGCAACTTCTTCATAACTTCCAAAGATGAACAACATCTTTTATAAACTTCTGACAAATGTCTGTGGCAAATAGAAAGTAAAATCAATAAGAGTAATACACAAGCCAACATGTGTAATGCAGAGTAGTCGACTGCTTCAGAATGCAGGTAGAAGTATCTTCATGCACAAGAGGAAAATCTGCAACTCCTCATAAAATTAACTACTAATCAAATTTGTAATTTATGTGGCGAGTTTAACTCGTACATGTCTTAATGTCATTGGGATATATCCAAATATGGGTCTATTTGGATAATATGCAATGCAGTGAATATTTTTAAGGAAATTATCAGTTAAAAAATTCCTTTAATACTAAAAGAAAAAAAAATCAGCAAGAGCAGAGATTCTTAACTGCTGATCCGGCTGAGTCTGACTCAACAACTTGATCAATGATAAGAAAATTTTCATCTGTCTGCACTAAAAACACTTTCTTATTC
Source organism: Uloborus diversus (assembly GCF_026930045.1). Classification (NCBI taxonomy): domain Eukaryota; kingdom Metazoa; phylum Arthropoda; class Arachnida; order Araneae; family Uloboridae; genus Uloborus; species Uloborus diversus. Next base: position 207,943,550 of record NC_072732.1, on the reverse strand, counting down.
AAAAAAAAAAAAAAAATTATACAATATTTTTAATTCTAATTTTATAGTTATTACAATATGTTATATTCTAATTTTATAATTATTTATGTATAATACTTACAATAATTATTTATTTCAACTTTTAAATGTTAGTTTAAACAAATTATATTTGAAAACTTAGTCAATTTTTGTAAAAGTTCTTTAGGACCTAATAAAGTTTGTTTTTAAAGTTTGTTGGTTTGATCCCCTCATGTGTCCACTGAAGCATTTGCTACAGGTCCAAAGGTTAAAAGAGGTTGAGGAACTTACTTGGTTCTAGGACAATATAAACAAGTTTTCTTTTAAGTTTTTCTGAGAAATAGTCAGCAATATTTAAATTAATAAGCCTAAAAAACAGTTATCTCCCCAGATGATGACCCCCTGATAAAACAAAGAAGATGACTGGTTTTTGGTCTTAATGATTTTTTTTTATTTTACAACCTTTTGCGTTGTTCCTCGGCAACCTCAGAAATTCCCCACAATTTGAGTTATACCTACTGAAGATACTGAAATAAGATTGTTCATCCTGGTATTTTTTTTCTACATGAAAACAATTGTTTACAGATTTTACAAGCTTTCCAGATTAGGGCGTCTGGAATCTATAAACAATTGTTTGCTTTCACACAGAAATTTTATTTGTGCATAACCCACATTGGCTCCACCTAGCAACACATTTTTTTTATGGCTGTTGTAGATTACCTTTCACACCAGTTAAGTTGCATCATTTTGAACTCTTACAAAGAAAAAAAAACTAAGTTATTTCACAAAACCTTCCAATCAACTCTTCTACCAAAAGAATAAATAATATAAACAGAAGAGGCAAAAAGTTTTTGAACTAAGGTAGGGATACACAAGATCCCATATCGGATGGGGGTTGCAGCAGATTCCTCTTTGGGGGCATTGTAGGACTTTCCTTCAAGTAAGGAAACTCGGGGGCCTCACCACCACGGTTGGGGGAGGGGTCAGGGGAGTGAAGGGGCGTGGACTTTGGTGATGGTGTGGGGATCACATGACCCTTGGCACGCAGTTGTCTGATGACTGAATGCACTCGGAAATGCAGGATGGTCTCGAGGGGATACCCACGGTAATTGTGCCTAAAAAAATTAAGGTGAAATTTAACAAAGAATTATAGGTCCCAGCTATTGCATGTGCCCATGGGACCTGTCAATGGTCACTGAATCCAAAGCAGCCCAAAATTTACTGGTAGTAAAATTACTAAATAAAATACAGTAACACATCGTTATATTGCGCTTTTCAAAGGACAAAGAAAAAGCGCGATATATCCGAAAGCGGAATGTAACCGAGGTTATTAAAAATAGTTATCGATCCAACACATACAAGTAAATTAGCATTCACTCTTTTTGACATGATTTTCAAATGATTTCGATATAGTTCACAAATTTCACCTGTATTGAAACTTATACAAGATTTAAATTTAAGTAAATTTTCAGCGTCAATATGAAATGGCAAATGAAGATTATCTTCATTAGCTACAGCCTAATATGAGTGAGCATTCCAATAACTTCTTATTCCCAGTAGACTTCCTAATCCCTTCGATTTGCAGTAGAAAGGACGTGTAATTTAAAAGTAACCAGATTGTTTAGAGAAAACTCTTTTCCCCGTCCAGAGCATTCTTCCTTTCTTTGATTCAAATCCTGATTTGTGCAACCAAGCACAAATCTTTTCTGTGCTGACAGGTAGTCAGAGAGGGCGTATGTCAAGGGCGCCCATATGGGGGGGGGGCAAAGTGGGGACTCAAGTCCCCCCCCCTTAGAAATTAGAACTTCCTTGCTTTTAGTGCTTTTTTCTTTGCAAAAATGTAAAAACATTTCTTCTCCAGCAATTAATGAATAAGTTATTAAAAATGTCAAATTTTAATAATTTTAATCTGTACTGAAATCAGTTTCCATGTTGAAAATATCCTGCTAAACCATGGGGATAATATCTGAGCACCCCCCTAAAATTTTGCGTATGGGTGTCCATGGATCCCAGCTATTGCATGTGCCCATGGGACCTGTCCCTGGTCACTAAATCTAAAGCAGCCCAAAATCTGCTGGTAGTAAAATTACTAAATAAAATATAATTTTTTTTTTAAAACTCTCTTCTATAAGCTTGGATTGCACTAAAAAGTATGAAATAAACTAAGTATGTGATTCCTTGATTGCAACACCCAAAAACTGAATGTAATCTTAATATGTGTATGTTTACTTTAATTCTAAAGCAGCCAGTAAAATTAAAATTAAAAATTTGAGAAGAAATGGGCGGTATGCAGCTTTGTACGAACAGCTTTTATTTTACTGCCTATATTTCTTCTGAAAAACATTCAGCCCAACATATACTCATACATGATTGCCTTGAAACTGATTTGTTAAATTCATTGACAATTCATTTATTCATTGTTTATGGCAACAACAATTAAGAAGCGGAAATATTTTAAATTTATAATTATTATTTTTCATTGTTGCTGCAACAATTCAAAAACGAAGCAAAATGCAGGATTATGACAGATATTGTAAGTTAAGAAATCGTCTTTAAATATGGTTTTTTTTCCTTCTTTTTTCAACAAAAGCTCAAAACCACTGCTACAGATGAAATGAATAACTATTTTTGTCAAACAAACTAACAATAGTAAATAATGTATATCAAGGACAAATTAGCATATCGACTGCAAATACACGTTTTGAGATAAAATACAAAGAATTTAGAATGAAAAGTCATCCAAGAAGAGCTTCGATGACTTTTCATTATAAAGCTCACTTCATTTCATTGAAAAAGGGGTTCCTTCAAACCACAAAACATGTGTCTGCAATTGACTTGGTCATTTGTGCTTGGTAAACATTGTTTACTGCTGTTACATGTTTGACCAAATATTACTTTTTCAATTACAACTAATATCTGAAAAATGCTAAAAAAATAATTAAAGCAATTTCACTTACCTTTTTGTTAATATAAAGGGATTAGTAGGTATAGTGCATTTAGAAAAATATTAATTTTAAAATGAGTAGTATTATTGAAACTTTGCTGCAATTTCTAAACATATATTAAAACATTTAATTGTCTCCTTTGGCATTTTCAAAACCAAATAGGTCAACTTTGAGCAAAATATTTCTTGCGAACTACAACGGTTTTGTTTGAATTATTGTTAATGAAATTAAAGGAAAAACTGTTTAGCCTATTATCTAAAAGTATTTCTTTTCTATGTATCAGTAAATTATATTCTCTACGCGCGCGCGAATATTACAATGAAAGGAAAACTCTAGAACGAGATAAATTGAACAGAGAGGATTCAATGTATTCAGTGAATGACTAGTGCTCTGTTCAGTGCAAATATACATAGAAAACAAAAGGAGTTCCAGAATAATGAGTACACTAACATCAATAAAATGCAAAAAAAAAAGTAAAGTAATAACAGAATTATTACACTCTAACAAGCACATTAGAGTGTAGATATGTGTTTCCTTTACAACAAATTCTTTAAGGTTATATCTTTTAGTGATGAAAGGAGTTTCTTGTATTTCTGAAACTCCTTGATGAAATTCAATTTTCAAACTTCTGCATAATAACATGCTATAGTGCAGCATTTACTACATTTATAATGACGACATGAAGTTAAAAGTGTATCTTTACGTAAAATATCAAAGGTAATTTTATTTCGATTTTTAATGTTTTTCACAATGGTGAAAATTAAAAAATATATGTATATTTGTGGTTAAAATGGATAGATCAACAAATCATTTTTCTTCCTTTTTAGATTTTTATTGCTATTTGCTTTTAATATGCTGGTTTAATACTCTGGAATAATCAAGATTTGCCATAGGGGAGCAAAACTTATAGGATGTTGAATGTCTATATTGCATTTAAAAGTAAATAAAAAATAAAACCCATATCCCACAAACAAAATATTCTAAATATCTGAAAAGCAAAAAGACAAAAAATAAATAAAACCATAACACATAAAAAAGAATATTTGAAGCACACTTGAAAGGATCAGATGTTTTTCAGAATATTCTACAGTCCCTTTGTACCTAGTAATAAAATAATAAGTCTCCAAACTGTTCAAACACCTAATTTACTTATCTTGAATTAAAAAGCAATAAGAACTTCAGCTGTTCAAACTGTTTTCCCTGAAATTGATCAAAGAAAATAATTCTAACATACCTTGCACCCTCCAGGAGCTCTTTTGCTTCATTCCCATTGGCTTGATTCATTTTGATGAGACCCAGCTCTGTCATAGCAAAAGGAACTATATACATGTCTTCTTTTATTCTCTTCTCACTGGAGGATATAATTTATTTAAAACATGTTTCCATTATTTAAATGAGATTGCATAATAATTAAAACTATAATAATGTCGACTTATGCATAATGAAATACTTACAACCAGCAAGGGCGCACTGTGCCTCCTTCCCCCAAATACGAAATAAACAAAACCCAAAGAGAAAAATACCCTTCAAATTAACCCTCCTAAATATTTCAATGGCACTAGTTATGGGTCTGACTAGCAGATCCCATGCAGGTAACAGCATAGAATAGGGGTGAATTGGAGTTTGTTTACCTTCTACCTTGGTGAAAACAGAAAAATATTGTTTACTTCATCATCATGTTGTTCTTCCTTTTGCATTCTATGAAACTTTTATTGCTTTCTTTAATTACATGAAATATTGACTCGGCCGGCTATTTTACATTTAGAGGAGCTTTTGTTAGTTTAATGTAGTTGACAGATTATTTAACACTTTAATGGAACTTTAAATGCTATTTAGCAAGGTTTTTTGCAGATTATTTCAAAATTTAATGGCTGGATTCAATCATTTAGTAGAGAACTTTTCATTTGTTGGAGCCTTTATTCTTGTTTCATTGAAAATTAACTAAAAAAGAAAAATCAACTACTGTTATTACGATCCATTTCAAATGAAAGATCCTTTAAGCATACATGAGTGACAAACTAACTCATGCATGGTTTAATTTTACACTGAGCAAACAAATTAAACAAATCATTTTAGCTTCCTTCCTTCAATTTTTAAATTTACAGTTTTTAAGCAAGTTATTGCAAATACATGTAATCTATAGTGATCATCGATAAAGCATTTCCCCTTCCTTGCTTTAACCATTACATTTTTACCTTTTCTTTTACAGCAAATTATTAAATCAATATTTAATGCCAAGAAAGTACTTTTATGTACTTGCATTAATTTTTATTTAAATCTTTACTTTTCCACTTCTAAGCACTACTTTTTACAAAAAAGATATCCATAAAGAACACTAATAAGTAAATAAAATGATTCAATAAAATACTGAGAATATAGGAATAGAAAAAGAAAGAAAAATCTGTAATGGCATACCATGAAATTATTTCCCTGAAACAATCTTCTGCTTGCATATTTCTGCCAAGATTTGTATAACATATGCCTCGCAGAAGCAGAATAAGACAATAATCATCCAAAGGTAAATTTTCCACATCTAAGTTACAAAATAAATACATACATTTTTAATCCAAAATAATATCACGCCTCTATACTAACATTTTCATTACAGTTTAAATGAATGAATCATCTAATCCTCACTTCATAATATTTTTGAAAACTCTGTTAAAAATTAAATTTTTTACCCAATAATTATGCCATAAAAATTAAGTATTAGAAAAATACATTTCATTTTATACAGCACTGCATTTTAAAATAATGAACACATTTCTCAGCAACATGTATCTGGTCAAAAACAAAAGGTGTCAAAATTAGTTATATCGCAAAACGACAAAGTTAGCTATATCACATTTCAAAAGCTATTTTCATAAATATATTAAAAGGTAAAAAGTCACCTTTGGCATCTTCAAGACTAGAAAACACATTGTTGACTCTACATAAAATATTTTCAGTGAGCTCTCTTGACTTTGCAATCATGGGGAAACTGTTCCATATGTACACAAGTTCCTATTAAAGATACATCTTTGGTTAGTTTTGAAACAAAAATTGAAATACTACATGTTTCACCTGCATTGTTTGGAGTTTGTGTGACTCATGATTATACTTTCTTTTTAGAGATAGTTCAGAAGTTAAAAAATCACCTGTATTTTTAGCATCAACAAGATAAGTTATTATCATAATCAAAACGATTATTAACATTCTGATTTGCAAGATAAGAGGTAGTATGAGAATTGTAATGGTTTAAATGAACACATTATGAAATAAATTTTACCATTAGCTACTATGTTTCACCAATTACGTCCTGATAATAGAGTAAGATAGAGAAGACACGCTATATTAAGAAATTGAAGGCAGAAGTTGCACTAATGTATCCCAAGATCCTTCGGTTCTCACAAAAGATCTTGGGATACATTTTGATTCAGAACATTCATTACTGAATCTCAATTTGTAGTTAATTTAAGCTGATATTGTTGCAAGTTTATGAAATAACATTAAAACATAAACCAATCCAACAGCTCCTTTATTTGGTCGCTTCACGAGATTGGTTTTCACCAACCTAGCAAAGTGACCATGTTATCTTAACCCTGCTCATTTTTGCACCAATGTATCCCATAATACGGGCTTCAATTTCAAATTTTCAATATAGAATCGTCCTCTCTTGCAAATTTGTTTACTCTATCTGCAGTCTAACATTTTTGGCTACATTTTCATTATGTTACACATTTAGCTACTTACAGTCAGCTAATAGTTAACTGACTATATTTGAAGCCCAAGGTATATAATTCTACAAACTACCCTCAAAACTGAATACTCATACTGTAATATTTTGTAGTAAGTCAGGAATATTGTCTGTTACTATATATTCATAACAACATTCTTATTAATATTATAAAATTATTTTTAAGTTCTATTATAGCTCAGAGCAGTATTTGCTTATATAATGTTAGGCCTATTATTTTCTTCCTATAAACATTTTTCATGTACAGGAAGAGCAAGGGGAAACATTTTATATCACTTAGTAAAAACAGTTAACAACTGCACATGAAATCTTTCAGTGATAAGATAACAGTGAGATATAAAATCGTTATGAAACCTAAGATCAAGATTTTACCAAAGAAAAAGTTGAAATTGACCTGACACAGGCCAACTGAAAATTGTATAAACAATTGATGTAAACTTTTTATAGATTGATTTTTCTCCAAAAAAAAAAAAAAAAAAAATTGTGCAAAATTAGAAACATTGTTGATTGTTATGCTTTACAAGTAAGTACAAAATTTCACATAACATATTTTTATGACCAGTCTTACATGGAGCAAAATGATTAATGTCTGCGCTTTCATTTTATAGCAGGGGAATGTGGGACAAAGTGAAATAGTTAAGATAACTTGCCTTTTTCAAAACGAACAATTTGGAAATTTGTTTTGAAAATTACAACACATAAAGAAATAAGAGTATTTTATTATAAAACTTGCAGCAAATTATTGTTTTTTTATTTTTGGCAGTAATTCTGCACCTTCAAAAAAAAAAAAACTTCCACTATTTCTTTTTTTTTCTTTTTTTTTTGCATGGGATAAAGTGAAAAATATTTTTTTTAATGAAATATTTTTGTAATAAAATATTTTTACTTGATTATAAAAAGTATTTTTCCTTGAATAGATAAATAAGCAAATAATTGAATAAATAATGAAACAATAAACAATTAAATAAATTAACAAGAGAAAAAATAAATAAGTGAATAAAACGGCGAATGAATAAGAAAGTAGGTGAATGAATGAATAAATATATGAATAAAGGAATATAAATGAACTAATATCTAAGTGATTTAATAAATAAATAAGTAAATGAAATTTGCAATTTCACTTTGCCCTGCCTGTACTTGAAATTGCATGATACATTTACCAAAAGATGTCTAATATGAACTAAATAAGTACTGCACAGGATGTCAGTAGATATCAGTTAATGCTTAAAATGTTAATCACAAAAAAATTATTATTTTACAATAACAAAAGGTATTTTTGATAAAGGCAACATCATGTTTTAGGATTTATATAAAGCACTTTTTAGTGGTCTCTCGACAAGCATGACATAATAAGGGGTATTATCATTCTTGTACAATATCGCTTTCCACCTTTAATCTTCAGGATATTTTTAAGCAAGATTCTAAGTTACTTTTAAATTAAAAAAAAGCATCAAGAGTAAGTTGTATTGTAAAAAAAAGGCCAAGCAGAAGATGTACTTACAAGTGCAGGAACAATGAGACGGCCTCCTTGTGTGACAAATTTGTTTGACTTTCTGACTACATATTTCTCTAAAGGTATCGATTTTCCAGCCAAACGCTGTTTCAAGCTAGGGACTTTTCTGAAATTCAAAAGAAAATTAGCAAGAAATGTTTTAATTTCATTTGCAAAACTTTACACAGCACTACCAAAAAGTATCTTTGAGCATTTAAATTAAAAACAGACTATAAATAATGTGCAACAATTAAACAAATTTTCAGCGCAACTATAAATGTTAAATTTGTGCCACAGCACATTGTAAAATAATCCGATATAATCATTTTAAGATTTCAAAAGTACAAATCCAAATTTCAAAATTAAAAATTTTAGATTAATAGGGGACTGAATTTACTATCTATATTTATGTTTCCAAAACCTAAAAACTGCCAATAATGGGGGGTCTTTGGGTCCTCCCCCAGAAATTTTTTTAAATTGAAGTCAAAAAAATGCAATGGTAGGCTATTTTGGTAAAGTTCAGGGAAAGGAGGGGTTCAGGGACTCCTACATCAATTTTTTCAAGCTGATGGTCCCAAAATCACAATATTGGGCGACCTTCAAAAGCATTAGAGAAAGGGGGAGGCGCTCTGGACTCTCCCCGAAATTAAAGCTTTAAAAACGAAATTGTACTCCACCTTTCACAACATTTATACGCTTTTTGAATGCATTATCGAAGGAATGGAGTTCAGGAGGTCTCCTTCGGCAATGTGTGGAAATTAAAGTTCCAAAAACGCAATTTTAGACTATGTTGGATAATGTTAGGGGTAAAAGCGTTTGGGGGCAACCCGCCATTAGTTTTTTTCCGATCGTAAACATTTTTATTGCAGCAATAAAATTGCTTGGGACATAAGATTTTCACTTTTGCAACTTAATTCAGTTATGATCGGAAGTCTACCCAAAGTAGCGCCAACAAACCAAAAAAGAAGGAAAGGTGGGGGAAGGGTATGCGTGATTAATTATAATAAACTACACAGTCTTCATTTGAAAACGAATTCTTTTATAAAATAGCAGGAGGTGAAAATAGCCATAAAAAAATCACTTCAGTGAAGTAGATACATTTTTTAAACGAGGTACAGTTTCCAATATTCATTAAATAGAAAAGCAAAAGGGAGACTGAATCCTCACTCCAGGGAGGGCCCCCAAAACACATCCCTCTTAAGGCACTCAAATATAGTCTAAAGTGGCGTTTTAAATATTTCAGCATCAAAAAATTTTTGGAAGAGAACTTCCGAACCTCTTTTTCTGAATTCACCACAAATATCCTAAATTTGAGTTTTAAGGCTTTAGTTTCTAAAAAAATTTTTTCTAGGAACAGTACCCTCCTTACCTATAAACATAACTTATGACCGCCTAAAAGTTTTAATACTATAATTTCGGAAACTTTTTGAAAGAAGCTTCCTACTCCCTTCCCCCTTAAGTCATCTAAAGATAGTCCAAAACATAGCTATTAAAATTTCAGAAACGGAAATATTTCGGGTTAGGCCGCGGAATATCCGCGCTCCCCCTCTCTTTGTGTTTATTAAGGGCAGTGCAAGTTTGTGTTTGAGATTTATTTTTCTATTGTAAGAGCAACTCCCCTCCTCACATCACCAAAGACAACCCAAAGTTTTAATACTTCAATTTCGAAAATGTTCCGAGAAAGACCCCCGAATTGCCCAACTCTTAACTCACTCAAATAACGCCAAAATAGCCTTCCAATACTTCAGCATGGAAAAATTTTCGGGGGAGAGAGTCAACCCCTCCCCCCGAACTATTTCCCCTAAGTTCACTAAATTTGACTTAAACTTGCGGTTCCCCCTTTTCACCACCGAAGTTTTAAGAATTTAACATCTAAAACTTATTGAGAGAAAGTCTTTGAATTCCTTCTTAAGTCCCTCAAAGATAATCTAAAGCTGAGTTCTGAATGCTTCAGCTTTGAATTTTTTTCAAGGGGGACCCCGAACCCCAAGATGATCTAAAGGTTCGCTTTTACGACTCAAAATTCGGAATTTCGCCTAAAGAGAGCCCACTCCCCCCCCCCCCCCCCTCTTGATATTGCCAAAGACAGCCTAAAAGTTTTAAGACTTCATTACAAACACTTTTCGGGAGAGGGTCCCAAATTCCCTTTCTATTAAGAAATTTAAGTTATAGCCTCAAATAGTTTTTAATACATCAGCTACAAAACATTTTCAGGTTAGAGCACCAAAACCATCTCTCATCAATTCACCAAAGATTGCCTAAATTAGTGTTTTTAAGACTCCAGTTTCCGATTTTTTTTTAAATCTCCCACTTTTACATCATTAAAGACAGTCGAAACATTTTCGACTTTTAGCACAGGGAAACTCCCGAACCACTCCTAGCTTCAAAAATGACTCAATTCAGTTTTTCGATATTTTATTATGAAGCCTTTGAGTAGCCACACCTCCTCCCCCTCTTAGATTGTCCAAAATACAAACTTTTTTGACCTCAGCATAGTGGGTTAATTTGTGGACTAACCCTCTTTGCAAGAACAGCGTTTTTTTCGCAAAATCGTGCTGCCGTTATTTTTCTCATTTCCTTTTCTCTCCCCCCCCGCCCCATATTCCCATTTTAGCGAATGTTAGATTGAAAGAAATTGGAATTTAGCCAGGGGTGGCAAATAGGGGGGTCAAGAGGGGGCGGTCGCACCCCCAAATTTTTTGAGCAGAATGATGGAAAATGGGTGATTTCAATTTATGTAAGTCGGAAATCAATATTCATTAAAGGAAATCTCGTTGGTTCTCAGCAACTATTTGATGAAACTCGACACACTCTCAGACTAGAAAAAGTGTTTTTCGTTATTTAGTTGATTGACTTAGAAATTCATGAAGCTGACTTAGGAATTCATGAAGTATTTTTGACTTTTTCAGAACATAGAAAACTGGTAGAGAACCATGGTTAATTTTAACTAAAAAAGTCACTGCCTCATATAGGCTAAATATTTCACACTTGTGTGCCCAGTGTAACGATGGTATGTCCAATAGGAGAGGCTCGTGAAAAGTGGTGTGGCAGCATGGTTTTCACAAGAAAATTCCTTGATATTTTACATTCACGTTTACGCTCATTTTTTAAGTGTATATTTATTTAATGAGTGTTCATCGCTTTCTTCTGCTAGAAACACGTTTCAGCTGCTCAGTACATTACAATGCTTTCATAGAAACTTCTTAAAAATTCATGTGATTATTGAATAAAAAAGACATATCAACCAAGTACCTCTTATGGGGCTCTATAATTATGCAATCGCGGAGTGACACAAGATAATCTTCAAGAGTTAAAACGGTAAAAACATTTCTCTATAACTTTAAAGTAGTGATTTGACGACTGGAAGAATTATTGCAAAACGATTCTTTCAATGGTGAAAAAGCTCATGCCCTTTAGCATGTACGACTTCGTTTGAATTGTTATCCAATTTGTTTGCATCGGAAAAAGGTTTTTGAAAAATGCTTTACTCTATCAAAATCTATATCTTCAATCCGCTATTCGACTATTCAAACCACAGTTCAATCTACAATTAATCTGTGCACCCTACTACCACAGTTCAATCTACAATTGAAACTGAAAATAGATTTTTTATAAATGTATATTTCAATCAATCGTGAAATATTTCAAAAAAATTCTTCCTCCAAGCCAATTTTAAAGAGGCGCGAAAAAAAAAAAAGGATTGGATTTTGAAAACGAAAAATAAAATGTTTCAACTGTGAGTAAAATTTTTAGCATGAGGCAAGAAAAGTTACAAGCAATATACCGACAGAATAGTTTTCACATCCAGAGACTGCAGCTTTGTCCTTGTTATGGACTCATAAGTCTGGAATAGTGAATAACAGAGCTGGAGGCAAATGATGTCTCATTGAAGCTGAGAGCGCCGACATGACTAGATTATTCAATGATGAAAAGTTTAAGCCCCTCACAGTTTTTGAAGTAGCCAGGGTGATTTTGAAGAGCAAGATATAAAAAGTGTTTTCATACATAACTTTGTGTTACTTCAATTATTTTTTAACTATTACAATCAGCTTAGCTAGTAGAGAAAGTTTTTTTAAATGTCTCAGGAGGTTAGAGAAATATTTTCGAAGCACAAAGGGGAGGGGGACTTTTCCATTTAACTGAACTGGCAAAACAGCACGACATTGGGCACTGATAGATTAGTAACACGATTCCCCTGCTCTTCCGAATTCCAAAAATCATGCATTATAACTTTTCCGAAAGGTATAAAAACTTTAGTAGCGAGATGTTTTGTATGATAACTTTTTAGTCAATGAATCAAAATTTTAATTGTTTCTAAACACTAATTTTATTCATACTAAACCGATTTTACGACAACTTCTTGTTAACTAATGTGTTTGGTTTCGCTTTGGGGTTATACATATTTAAGAAACTCGACCCCCCAAATGAAATGGTGAAATGTCGCCCCTGAATTTAGCGATTCCTCAAGTCTTAGAATATTTTACCAGAAACATGTCAAAAATGCAGGAACAGATTCCCATCAGAGTTTCAAACCAGCTTGAAATTCCCACTTTTTATTAAAATCTTTAAAGTCCATGATAGTTCCCATTTTGCCTGGTATGTGGACGCCTTTTGCTGTGGCGTTAACATTTCATCCCGTCAGCAATCACTTTCAATCGGTGATTCAGATCCAACTATAAGACATTTTTTGCAAAAAAAAAAAAAAAAACCCGAAAGGATGATCGAAAATAGAAAGAGAAAAGGTTATATTTTCAAATAGAGACGTTAAATTCGATAAATCAGGGAGAAGAGGGAAGTTGCAACCTATTAAATATTCATATTTTGGCTATTGAATATTGTTAATTGACCCTCAAAACTAAAAAAATCACCATCGCCGAATTTTAAAACACGTGGTTGATTTTTAATGAATTTTTAAAAATCCACGCGCAAAAGTGCGCTCTTCTGAAACGTCACGATCCTACGTTACAGGGCGCAAATGGGCAGCCTTCCGCCGAAGATCCCTTGTTTTCGCTAGGGACATTTTGAGCGCGCTGATTTTTTATTTTTTAGAAATTCAATAATCCTTTTGAACACACTATGGAGACCGGATTCGTTAAAGCACAATCTAAATAATCTTCCTCATGTAACATTAATGATGATATTCGAATATTTCCGAGAGGTTGAGAGGTCTAATGTTCTAGAAATGCGAGTAGTTAAAATCGAGGAGATAAGCCTTTTACGTTTCGTCTTCGAAGTCGAATGCGTGACCTTCGGCTTCTCCCCTATCGGAAGAGCGCATGACGTCACTTCCTATGCCATTTGACGTCACAAGCGCTTGAACTTTAAAAATTAATTTAAAAAAAACTACTTATCGTATCGCAAAATTTTTTTCACCTATGATGTTCATACATGTTACTCTATCATATAAAATTAAAATTGAAAAATCAAAAGCAGTGAGTTAGAAATAACAGAGCAACCTAAAAAAAGTTAAACAGCGCGAGTCTAATAGCCACTCCTATAAAAGCACGTTGCAAACAAAACAAGTCTATGTCCGAAAATCGAAAGAATGTCGATGTAAACTCTTGGTTATGGAACGGCGCAGTATAAAGCATATTTTGCAAACACCATTTTTCTTTTCTGAGTAAAAGCTGAAGGAAAGTCATCGAATTTCTTTCCGTCCTGACCTCCGTCTCGAAAATTTTGTCCAAGACGGAAATCCGTCCCGAGACGGAAGGTCTTGCACCCATGGTAAGCTGTTCCACGGTTCCACTACCCTGCTAAAATAAAAAATTTTCCTAATGTCCAAGTTAGCCTGAGATTTAAATAGCTTAAAACAATGATCCCTTGTCCTGTTTTCAGTGCTAAACTTTAGCCTGGTAACATCTTTCATTTTAATAAATTTAAACAACTGAATCATGTCCCCTCAATCCCTTTATTGCTCAAGACTGTACATTTTTAGCATTCTAAGCCTGGAATCTTAGTCTAAATGAGAAAGTATATTTAATTAAGTCCATTTTGAATTCTTTTTCTGTACTTTTAATTTATTAGGAATACTTTTCGTTCCTCAAATCAGAACATCTGAAGAAAAATAGGGTAGCTGAAGTGTGTAATAAAATACTAATTTAATTTTAGATAAAGGAAGGGGGGGGGAGGGGTCTAACTCCTCTCTTGAAGGTTTTTATCAATACTAGAGACAAACTCCATATAGCATAGATTCCAACACCAATTTTATGATGCACAGTTAACTATCACTTGTCTGTTTGGGTATTTGGCGGAGAGTTGAAATTTACTCTGATTACATTAAGAGATTTACTGGGATCATTTTTATTTCGTCTCCTCCCCTCTCTCTACCACAACTTAACTTCCTCAAACAAATGCATTTCATAGAAATTATGAACTTTCTCATTAATCTTACAATATGATTTAGCCTTGACAGTGATACAGAACCGGATCTGCGTACCCGCAATGCAGTGGGGGTCAGTGCAACCCTTAGTGCCATAGAGATACAGTGGGCAGTTAGGGGCCCTGCTAATTTTTTACAGGGGGAGGGGGCAAAATTTATAGGCCAGAGCCTGAAAGTGCTATATTTTTACACCTCAAATCAACAAGAAAGGTATTCAGAAACATTATTAAAGAAATCCAGTCACTATAAAATTAGGTCACAGCAAATAATGGTAAGCTTTATAATAAAATTGGCTTATTTTGTGAAAGCACTAACAGTTTTTACAGAATTCTTCAAAACTAAGAATGTTAGAAAGTAGACAAAGGCATCGGGTATTTATCTATATATACACCGGGCAGTCTTCTTAAAAATGGTTCAAGGTTTGTGGAGGAGATAGACTCCAATGTGTTTGGAATTCATTGGTTCCATCTCCAAGGATCTTTAATGAGCAGAGATATCAATAATAAATGGCTCTTTTCATTTATTTTTACTGATTAAGTAAAAATCTCACTACACTAAAAATTAATGTAAATCATGACAAATTAAATTCATGGCAATTAAGAATCAGAAAAAAAAAAGAAATTATCTTACTCCATAAGATCTTTAATAGTATCTTTAAGTTCAGGATTTCCTTCTTCTACCTGCATATAGAGTATTGAAGCGTGAACATAAGTATAAATGGCGGGCGACCATTTGCATTCCAGCCTCAGGATATCAGAACACTTGGCAGCTTCTTTCCAATCGCATTTGAAACTATAAAAATAAATAAAACAATAAATACACAGGGGTAACAAAAATCAAAAGAAATGCTAACGTTGTGCTTTCATAATGGAGAGTACTCAGTAAATTACATTAATTGACCGAGCTGGCAGTGTATTTCCTGTATAATGGAGAGTGTTTACTGTATACAGTAGGGCAATTCCACCCTCATGTGCTGTGGTGGAACATGTCATATCAATTAATATTTTAATTAAACAGGGGAAAGCAAAATTTTAATCTTTACATTTGATACACAGATAACCTAACACAGATATATTTTTATTAAACAGTTTGGTGATTTAAAATTTTATTTTTTTGCATGCGTCACAAGCAAGATCCAAAGTCAACCTCTTGTAACTTGCTTATGAATTAGTTAATATTTCACTATTAATACATAAAAATGAAAAAAAAAAGCGTAGATTTCGAAAGCAAAGGTTCTAATGTAAAGGAAACATTTCTTGAGAAACAATAGTTTAAACCATTGAACAAAATATGTATTGATCCATTTACGAAAAAGTAGTCCCTTTGTCCTGCATGTGACCATTCATATATTTCATTAAAAAGTAATTTAAAAAAGTAAAGAAGAAATCTTTTGCTCACGGAATCACATTTGTTTGTAATTTGTTAAGCAATAAAATTTTTATTATTATTACCCTTTAAAATTATTCTTTTTAATGAAATGTATGACGCGTCACATGCAGGGCAATTTTACTGTTTTAACAGGAATGGCCCAGTAGAGCTTCAACACCAAAAGTGCCGAACCCACTTCCATGAAGTTTTAATAAGTTGTTCAGCCATTGCTAAGGAACAGATATATTTCGTGAAAAGAACATTTTTATGCAATGAATTAATGAATGAAATTAAGTACATAAGCAACAGAGGTGGAATCATTTTTACCGTGCAAAATGTTACGGAATTCACCATAGGGGAAATGGGAGTGAAAAAAAATGCATAAATAAATTTCAATCGTGAAAATTTTTAGTCACTAAAAAACGTTGTGAAGTCTATTTTTCAGAAGTTCATTCAATTTTCTTTAATTAATTACTGAATAATAGTTCCTCACAGACCATGCTGAACTGTAAATATTTTTACTTTTCCTTTAATGTTCAGTAAACAATGATAGTTAAGCTTTGCTAAAAAGTGTAAATTACTACATACGTACGGCATTATGGACCGTATTTTATGTTATGTACATACACATAACATACACATAACATAAATGACATACTATTTTCTTAAACAGTATTTTCTTGGTTATTTTTTTTTATGTTTGACATATGTTAGCTAGGGAAAACAATTTAGTAGCAGGTAAAAGACAACCTCGAATTTCCCCTCTCTCTTTTTGCAGTAGGCAGGTTGATAGGGTTATTTTTGCCCTCAACATTCTTTCTTGATTTAAATTTAAATATTTTAATTAATAGTAACAAATAGTGCTATTGTGTTAAGAGTATATAGTTGAAATCAAGGATAGAAAAACAAGTTGAGAAATTTAAATTAAGAGCCCTTTTATTGCAATACATTCAACACTATTTAATGCATTTTCAAACCGCTACATCAGTTGAAATTAATTTTTTTGTGAAGGTATTAACGTTTATTGAAGTGACACTGATAAAAGTGACTTTTATCCCAAAACCCTGAAAACAAGGAACAAATTAGGACAGAACCAGTTTATAGTCATAAGTGGTAGAAGAAAACTTGCTTTTAAAATTGAATGGTTCTTTTTAAATTCATATCCTGAAACAAAATTGAGGGGGGGATATCCAACACCTTTCTAGTAAAGGAAACATTAAATTGCCACTGGATGAGAATTGTCATAATATATTTTATGTTTCATTATTTAAAGTATTCAATTGTATTTTTATCAATAGACACTTTGGATATCCATTTAAAAAAAACTTGGAATCTAGAGATAGCCCCAGAGAAATATTTCATTCATGTGTTATATTTAACATTTTCAAGCATAATACATAAGATATAGTTCAGTGCAAGAAAATTTATTTAAATGAAACTATTTCTATATTTTTTCATGGCCAATACTAAATTTTGCATTATTACTTTCTATAAAATGATGGCTAAAAATACACCTCCCCCCCCCACACAGAAAATTTAACACTTCCTGAAATCCAAGATAAATTGAAATTTTAGATATTTTCTACAATGACAATGAGCAATCTGTATTTGTTAGTAGTTCTGTGTTGATAATAACTTGATGATGGGAATAAAAACACAAATAGGGATGGGTCTGAAAAAAAAAGCACAAAATTGAGTATCAAAATCTTCCATATGTGGTGCAGTGGTTAAGAGAATGCTTCATTTTACTTGAACAACCTGGCTTTTCCCCATGGGAAAATTTTTATCATGTCCCTAAAGTTAAGTAGAAGAGTATGGTAGTTATAAGGCCTCAGGCTAAAAGGTATGGAGTTGAGGGGAAAATAAACAAACAGTCACAAGACAGAAAGAAATCTAAAAAAGAGAGAAAGAGTAATTCTTCAAAAAAAGAAAAAAAAATATTTGTAATAAATTAAGTCAATTTCAAATAAGAGTAATAATTTGCATCAAAACGGCTATAAGAAGTTTGTATTACAATCAAAAGTTTTTTTTTTTTTTTTTTTTTTTTTGCATCAAATACTGCTTTACATTGAAAAAGTGACTGCTAGAAATACAATGCATTAAAGTCATGATCTTCCTTCGCTTTTGAGAGAACATCCAATTAAATCTTAAACAAATAAATTGCAACTGAAAGTTTTCACAAGTGTAATACAAATATTTGTTCTTTGAAGAATTACATTTGCGAGTGGCAGTTAATTTTTTTTTTTTAACTTAACAAAATTTTAAAATAAGCCTTAATAATTCACTATATCAGGTGTTGTTGCAAAGGCTATTAATGACTACGCCAGTGATACACTTAAAAGAGTGAAGTAAAAGAAAAAAAGAGCAACAAGAATAAAGTAAGGGAGAGAAGTATAAATCAAAAACATTCTACACCATAAAAGTAAAAAATTAGGCTTGATTTATACAGATTATTACCTCTTTGAACACTAAGTTTAAAAAATAAAACATTCTAAGTATGAGAAGAAAGAAGTCATGGGCAATTCTGACACAAACTGCAGAAAATATGGCCTACATGTTTTCTAGAGTTACAAAGAGCCTTTTTATCAATGCATAAACTTGCAAAGTTTGAGATATAACTTGAGTTACAATACTTCAATATGCTCTACCTGCTATTACTTTTCAATTAAATAAATAGTATAAGAGGGAATGAATAAAAGTAGGAATTTGAAATCGATTGAGTAAAACTTTAAAGTACATATTAATGCATAAGAGGAGAGAGAGCGAGCGAGAGAGAGCGAGGAAGAGAGAATAGCTTTCAAAGAATACCAACAAACTCTTTTAGATCATTTGCTAGAATACTAACCCTCTTATTGGCTTTATAAATAAATTAAATCAACTGAAAAATCTCTTCTAAACATAGCATCAAGACCTACACTCAAATGGTAAAAATATCTCACCAGTGGCACCAAAGAAGTTCCCAGTAGCAGAGGTAATGAAATTGTTTCCATTCTTCTTGCACATTAATAGAAAGTTGATATGTCTTAATTGCCTGGAAAATACAATAAAATAGAAATGTAACACAGCAAGGGCGACCATATAGGGGGGCAAGGGGGGGGCTTGAGCCCCCTCTTCTTGAAAATTAGAACTTCCTTGCTTTTAGTACTTTTTTCTTTACAAAAATAAAAAAATATTTCTTCTCCAGCCATTAATGAATAAGTAATTAAAAATATCAAATTTTAACGACTCTAATCTGTCCTGAAATCTGCTTCCATGGGGAAAATATCCTGCTAAACCACGGTTAAAATTTCTGAGCCCCCCCTTACAATTTTGCATATGGGCGCCCATGTAACACAGGGTTGCCAGATTCAGGAACAGTAAATACGGGACAGGCTTCTAGGAATGCAAAAAGGAGGGGGGGGTTCATTTTTGAGATGACGCTGTGAGTTCAATCTCAACAAAGCATTAAACCTCACAAAATGTCGCCTATCAAGGTATAAAAATCGTTTTCATTGCGAATGACGACGCATGCGCAAAGAACAGATATATTTCCAATATTAGTAGTCAATGAGCGAAGAAGAAGCAACCATTCGGCTCCTCAAGGTCTGTCGCCAAAACAAAAACATAGAAACCAAATCAAAATCAAAACAATTTTCTAAGTTGCTGCCACATGATTTTCTTATTGCTCAGTATTTCTTGTTTTTTGTTTAATTTATTTTCTCCCTTAAAATAATGTCTCATTCTGTAAAATATTGTTATCAGCTAGAATACGGGACTTTAGCTGTCCTGTATGGAAGTTCCCCGGGACCTGGGACAATTTTTCTAAATACAGGACTGTCTCTTGAAATCCGGGGCGTCTGGCAACCCTGATGTCACACTAAACAGTTTCAAATATGCATTGAGCATTAATAGGAAATTGATATGTCTTAAGTGTAAGAAAACACAAAATAAAAGTGTTGTACAACTAAGTAGTTTCAAATATGTGTAGTAACAATAATAGAAAGTCGATATGTTTTTTTTGTCTAGAAAATAATATAAAACAAAAGTGATGTACGGTTAAACAGTTAAAGATGCAGATACTTTTATAATGTTTAAACATATGCAACAATAAATCTGAAATGCAGATATTGTATACCTCATCAACTTGTCCTTTCAATTGTTTGATCCTTCCAGATAAAAATATGAAAAGTGCTGCCTGTAAATAAAATACTATCAATGTAATACACTATTTTGCATTTGAATAAAAGTTCAAACATGTGTTAAAAATTAAAAATAAAAGTCAAGGAACAAAGTTATTTTATTTCCTTTCATGCAACAAAGTTTTTTAACCTAGCATATATCACCATTAGTGGGTTAAACAGAACTCATGTTGCTGTATTACAACTAATTGATCTCTTTCACCATTTAAATTGACTTATTTTAACACAACCATAAAAACTTTTGGTTCATTATTTTTACAAATAAATTATTCATAGTTCATTACAATAAAGCAAAATTATTTCTTAAAAGGACACAGCATTTAATATACTACAGCAAATCAGCAGTTTTTAGTCACAGAAAAGCAGCTACACTAAAACATTGATCATACCTAAAAATAAAGCTTTTTTTTCTATTATAATGCAAATGGGTTGCTTTACTTTTAAATAAAATAATATTTTGTGATTCAATCAACAGTCAATATTCACTATGTGAATTACAGTCAACTCATTAAGAAAACTTTATTTCAGGATAAATTTCAATAATAACCTTTAAAATTTCATATTTGCTAATAATATCAACATTTGAAAATACGATTGCTATTATGTTCATGTGAAAAAGGTTCAGCTAGACACAGATTTAGCACTGATTTATCTCTCGTAGAGGTCATGAATGTTTTGGGTATCATAAATAAATGCGAACACCACAGCCAAAAGTTACTCTTAATATGGCTATGTTCATTTGCTTGTCTACATTATGGTTCCACGTTATGATAATCTGGTAATTTACTCTCCATATTATAATTTTCAGGGTAAAATGTTTTTAAAATTGGAATAGAAAAAGAACAAAATCGAATTTTCAAAAAATCAACTCATGCTACAAACAAATTCCGTTCGTGCCAAATTTTGTGAAAATCGGCTGAAAGGTTTAGGCGCTATGCGGATCACAGCAATCTGGACAGAGAGACTTTCAGCTTTATTATTAGTAGAGATTAGTTAAATTACAAAAAAATTAAAATACAAAACTTAGCGTTTGATTTACTTCTAAGCACTAAAACTTTTTTTCTGTTTTATTCAATGGCACAAGGAGCCTGGAGGGGGGGGGGATCCTAAAACAGGGTCATATGTATGAAAATGTGACCAAACTAAATTTTAAAATTTACAAAGTACAGACAAAACGTGAAAATTAATTCATTTATTTTGGTGTTTTTGCAGTTAAATTTAAAAAGCCCACCACTTTTATTACCACTTTTACAGTCATTACAAATAATACTTTTATCTTTTCCATATGATTATTTTCTCAAATAAAAGCTTACTTCTGGATATCTTATTAGCATTTCGTTAACAATTCTTTCAGAAAAATCGATGTCACCATCACCACAGCCTAAAAAACAAAGTTTTAAAACAATTATTTAAAAGGAACAACTTAAAAAAAAAAAAACATATTGTGGCCTCAGAGCAACACTAAGACACCTAATCCCAGAAACAACACTAAAATATCCTACTGTTGCTCTGAGGTGACAATATATCAGGGATATCTTTACAAGAAAAATGAGAGTGAGAAAATCTCAGTCTCTGTTGAAATCAGAGAGAGATTTTTTTTTTTTTTTTTAAACAAAATTCCACAAAATCTTACAAGGTTGAAAGTCACTCGCCCCCATTTTTGCATTGGTGAAATTTATTGCAGAGTTCATATTAAAATTACAACTGAAAACTCAGGTATTTCCAGGCATTCACATCCTTTTTATAGTTAAAAATATAAAGTTTATAATAATTCATCTAATAAATTAAGAAATACTTTTTGATGAAAATTTTACTGAAATTAACCAGCTTTAAAATTCAGAGCATTTTTTTTTTTTTAGAATAGGAAAAATCAAAAGATTTTTCAATCACACCATTTGGAAGCATTTTTTTTTTCTATTGGCACAAAGTTGGAGAAATATTTTTGTAAATAAATTATAATTACAATTTGTGTAAAATTCTATTTTAAATAAATTCAAGAATAAAAATGAAGTTTTTTTTACTTCTGTACCAGAATAATTCATTTTGGCATTCATGATTTTTGTCGAGTCGTCATATTTAAATGAGCTGAAATTTTCACACACCTTTTCAAAATTTGTCTCATCCCATACTTTTTGAATAACTTAGCTTTCACTGTACTACTTAGTTGTTCTGGATGATTGCTCATCCGAATCAGTGGACATAACTTTAGCATAAGTCAACGTGTGGAAGAGAATCAGAAAATATAGGGTTGAAAGGAGAAAGTTTGAATTCACAAAATCTAGATTATGAAAATCGCTGTCAGTTTTTTCAGTGTTGTTTTGGATGTGTTTTTCTTCCTTTCTTTTTACATGCCATTACGGATTTAATATAACAAACGTAACAAAATCCTATATCATCAACAAAAAAAAAAAAAAAAATGGGAGAGATATCTTTTAAAAGTTCTTGTAATATTGCACTATACCAGGAACAAAGTATATTATATATATATATATATATATATATATATATATATATATATATATATATATATATATATATATATATATATATATATATTTTCTTTTTTTTGTTGAAACAATCAATATATAAGTCTTATGATGCAAAAGATTTCATTTGAATTTAAACATGTAATTTTTGATATCTGTTTCTCATTTAAGATATTCCATTTTCATGAAAGAATGCGTGCGTATTAAACACAAAAAATGACTTAAAACTAGGAAATTTTCTAATTTGTTAAACTTTACCCAGTCAACAAAATAATGAATAAGTGAATAAATAAAATAACAAACAAATACTTAAAACATCATTTTCATTAAAGGGATTTTTTTTAAAGTAAAATACTCACCAAAAATATAAGTCACTAGAGTATGGAATGTTACAAGAATAAGTGCACACAAAGGAGATCGTAGACTTTCTTTTATAGCATAGCCATCATCTAGCTCTTTTAATCCCAATTGCTAAAACATATTAAAATTATTAAGAAACTTAAAAAATAACCAAAACATAAAAAATGTAAAAAATACGAGGGCTGTTCAATAAATAATGAAACTAAATTTATAAAAAATACAGAGCAACTTTAATCGTCAAAATTTGCATGGTTTTTTTTAAGAATAACTTCTTCGGGACTAAATGTATTTATTCCAATGTTCTGTCCACTTCTTAAAAACTTGTAAAAGTTAAGTTTGTGAGAGCTATTTTAAAACCACCTCCCTAGAGTTTAGACATGCTTTGTTACTTTCAAAATGTTTGCCTCGTAATGGTTTCTTAAGTTGAGGAAACAGCCATAACTCACTGATATAAAATAATTCTGAGAGTTCCCTTGATAATCATAGCAGCAGTGTTAATCATTGTCTCTGTGATGGACGTTGAAGGTTGTCCCTCACGTTCAATATCTTCCATATTCAACTTGCCTTCCTCCCTTTCTTTCTTAAAAGCTTTATACCAGCAAAAAGTACTGACTCTAAATATTGCTTCATTGTTGAAAACTTTACGTATCATATCAAAGATCTTTAATGCTGATTTTTGCAGACAAAAACAAACTTTAATCGCATAACTTTGTTCCAATGACGCTTCCATTTTGTCAACTGGCTGCATCTTGTAGGCGCCGGCCAACAGGCTTCAATTCAATCACGTGATACTCAGGAACATGAGTCTGTACGTGCCAATTATCGGTAGCTTTTATTAATACAAACAGACATTTTTCATGCCACAAGAATTAACGTTCCGATGAGTGGTTTCATGGCAGTAAAATTAGTCTTATTACTTATTGAACAACCTATGTACAATTAAAAACAGCACAAGTATTTAGACATGAAAGAAATAAAAATATACTTTTGAGCGAAAAATATATACAACCTTATGTACAAAATTTCCCAAAAATTGCTGGTACATGTATTAGGGTCACAAGATGTCCTTTTTTCAAGGCAAAAAAACGAGTTTATGGATCTAAACTACAGAAAAATGTTTATTATGTGTATTAAAGACTTAAGTTTCTTTATTTGATAATGTTTCTTGGAAAAATGTAAAAAGTTGGTTCTTCTTCCGTTAAGATGCTAAAAACCCTTCATACAAATACTGCTTAATAACTAGGAGGGAAAGCATGCTATTTATTTATCAAAAGGATTTTTCAAAACATTAAAAAAAAAACATAACAATGATAAAATTGGCATTGTATTTTGTATCGGAGGTATTTTAAAACCTATGCAAGGTCACCTTAAACGTTTAACAAACCTTTGGCTTTGAATATTAATGTATTAATATTTTCAAGACAGGATAAGTAAATAGTATGAAATAGGATGTAATATATATTATCACCAACTTTTAATTCCATGAAATTAGTTTTCAATTTTAAATAACTCATTAAGATAGCAACCAATTCATGCATTGTTAATGTGCAAAAAAAAAAAAAAAAAAAAAACATTTTACAAACGAGAGATGAATGAATGAAACTAACAGTTTGAATTCAGAAACAACAGGAGAGACTATTATTGAGCTGGATAAGCTTATTTTGGTTGAAATACATACAATTAGTGTATTTATTGCACTAAACTATAACCACGTTTATAATGATATCTATCTCCAATTTAAAACTTCAAATTCAAAACTCACACGATTGCCAGAAAATCCAATAAATTCCAAAAGCTTCAAAACCTTCGTTGGGAGTTGGGAGATCATCTAAACAAAAAGGTGGGAAAATCAGAAAAATAAATATCCCGAACTTGACTTTTGTATCAAAATGAAATTGAAATACATTAATGAAGTTAGTTATTAAAAAGCAATACCAAATTAAAGGCACCAACACCCATTCGAACTCCACTTTCAAAATGTTTCTTTCTCAATTCATTTCCCCATCTTCTGGTTTCCAGAATATGCATACACTCTCTAAACAAACATAAGAGCGGATTAGTGCAGGCATTTTACTTTAAAAAAATTTTTAAAGACACAAAAAAATCAGAAAGAACAAATCCAGTTAAAATAAAAACAAAAACAGAGCACATAAATTTATACCAAATAAAAGAGTACCCCCCCCCCCTCCAAATGAAACAAAACAAATTAAATTAAAAATAAATAAGAAAAAATGAGGCACAGAAATGATAATTTTTATAAGTACAAAAAAGGTGAATTTCAAGAAAAAAATTATATATTTTATTTGACATTGTACAATACCTGTTAGAGACTCCTTTGATTAAGCTATGTTGTAGAATGGCTATTCATATTTATAACAACTTATTGATGTAAATACATGCTAAAAAGTGAGTATTTAGATTCTTTAGTAATCACTTATCACAAATTAGGAAAACAAGAATACTTACTTGTAGGAATGATAACAAGTTCTTATTCGCATGCTCCCTCGTACAAAATTTACTAAACTTTGGTCCTCAACAAAAGTTAAAATTGCTGTTAGAAGTAAGCATTCTGCATAGCACAATTCAGCATGCACTTCCTCTGAAAATAGAATAAAATATAAAAATTAATATAGGTCAAAGCCAAAAACTTTAACCAGATATAGTTTTATTTTAAAAACTTTTTTCTTATAGGAACTAAAAGAAAGTTTTATGAATATCTTTTCCATACGAAAATTACCAGAATAAGTATAAGCACATCTCATATATAAGTAGAATTATAAAACAAACTGGATTGGACCAATCTACTCTGCAGTCTGCAATCCAGTCTAACAACTCACGAAAAAACTGTGCCCTCAAGTGTCTATCATCACTTATGCTTCATTTTAAATGGAAAAGCAATTCCGAATGCACAATTTAAAACATTATAGACTAGTATGTTGTGACCATCACGAAACTTTCTTCTATATATTTCTAATGGTTTCTGGCCCCTCCCATGCTTGAGGAGCAATATTCCCAGAAAAAATAAAATTACGCACACAAAAAACTTGAGGACCGTCCCAATTTCCGAATTATCACAAAAGCAAGGCAAAGAGTGAAAATTGAAAGTTTTTTTAAAAGCCTTGCTTGAACCTCATGGAGCGATTGGTACCAAAATTGAACCAACGCTTGTTTTCATATAGGTTCACATTTGTTCCAAATTTCATCCAGAACGTAGCATTACTTTTTGAAATATAGCACTCGCAATGAAAAAGAAAGAACAATTGATTGCCCCACCACCTTTTCAGCTCTTGACGCCAAAATAAAAATTTCTTGAGATACAGAACTCACAATTGACGACAAAAAAAAAACGTTCTGTAGCTCAACCCCCGTTTGAGCTATTGACACCAAAATTGAATCAGCGCGTGTACCTGTTAGGGACAACATATGGACTAAATTTTGTTCGATTCCGCCAGTTACTTCCTGGGGAATAGCAGATAGGCATAACTCAAGAAACGTCCCATTGCTGCACCTCCTTGGAGGAATTCACGCCAAAAACCAATGGGCACAAGTTCACATAGGAGCACATATGTGTACCAAATTTCGTTCGATTTCATGTGGTAGATTTTGCTGTAGAGCGGCCACAAAAAAACTGGTCACACACATAGAAGACACACACACAGACAGAAATTTTCCAAAAATGGTCGAAATGGACTCAGCACACCTCAAAACGTTCGAATCCGTCAAAATTCGAAATTCGACAATTTGCACGAATGCAATACTTTCTTCTGTACA
Organism: Uloborus diversus; assembly: GCF_026930045.1. Classification (NCBI taxonomy): domain Eukaryota; kingdom Metazoa; phylum Arthropoda; class Arachnida; order Araneae; family Uloboridae; genus Uloborus; species Uloborus diversus. Next base: position 207,916,835 of record NC_072732.1, on the reverse strand, counting down.
TTAGATATAGTAGAAAGTAAAAATGAAGAGCCTCCATTTAAATCTTACTGCTTTTGGGAGGTCACAGTGATCTCCAAAAACTGTCCTAAGTTGGCAAATATTCCGAGATAGTGACACAACACTTTTGTTTTTATCCTTCTCTATGATGCCTAGAGTATCTTCTCCCTAGCTGTAAGTGCATGTAATGTTCATATCTTATCTTAAAAGAAAGAAAAAATTGGAACTTTTAGTTCACATTGCCATTGAAAATGCTCTTTGAGACTAAAAGAGATGCTTCCTTTTAAGAATTCAAAACTAAGTATTTTTGGTGTGGGAAGGAATGTATCACACTTTCAGATCACACTAATGCAAATGTTTTGGCAGTTTGCACTTCAGTCAGTAATATAGCTCAGTAGTTTGATATTTGAAATGCTAAACTCCTGTCTCTCTACAGGGGTCAACCCAGGCTTTTATCTTTTACAGTAGACCCTCATTTCACGCAGGTTTATGTTACGCGGTTTCGATTATACGCGGTTTTAGATTTGACACCTTTATTTTATCTCACGCGGATGAGTTTCTGTTTTACATGGATGCGGCAATGCAAAAAGATAAAATTTTCCCCTCTGCCAAAATCCAAACTCCTAAAGATTGCAGATTAGGCATAATAAACTGCATTTTGGCATGCTAATAAACGAGCTTGGGCCACTGGAGACATTTTATGCAATTGATTCCACAGCTCTTTCCAGAAGTAAAGTTATCAATCTCAAACAGTTCAGAACTCACAGGAAGAAAAACTTTTAGGAGTGACAAAGGTGGCCAAAACCAACGAGGATACCAACATTGGTGACACACAACTAAAAAGGTACACATTGAAAATTTTGAGTCATTCCTAGACAATAGAAAAGATCTTTCTGATTTGTTAGTGAAGGAAGATTCTATCATGGAAATGACGCAAGTGTTCATGGATGCGTTGATGCTCGTCAAAGAATTAAAGAGAAAAATTCTTAATGACTGCCAAAAGACTATCATTGCCAGCTCCTCTGTATAAACCCAGAATATATTAATTTACGCTTTCCTTATGCATGTTGTGTATAAAAATCGATATAATTACACATTAAACTTATTATACAATTAGTCATTATTAGATTGAAGTAGTTTTCTAATTTACGGAACTTAACCCCTATTTTAACACTACTATTAAGTTTCGATTTACATGGTTTTGATTTACGCGGCATTTCCGTGGAATGTAACCCCCGCGTAAAACGAGGGTCTACTGTATATGTAAGTTTTTTAAAGTAAAAGTATTACCTTCGGTATATAAGTTATAATCAGGTCTTCGTATCATTTTTGATACAGTATGCTTCTTCCTTTTTCGCTGGCAAACATCTACTGCTTGTTTTAAGGCCTCAGCAGCTTTTTCAATTTCTTTCTAAGAATTGAGAAGGATTGTTATTGGTGACATTTTATAGGAACTAAACAGACAATTAAAAATCAGCAATCAATAGATAAAGAATTTTCATAAAAGTTATAATTAAAGTTCCAATTATAAAGCTAAAATATATTAGGCACTTTTCTTATGCTGAGTGGGACTGATTGTCAATTGAAGGCTTAAATTGCATTTACAGTGGAAAGTAGCAATAGTAGTGTAGTAAAAATCAAGGGTTTTAAGTTATACAAAAAAAAAAAAAATAAATAAATAAATAAAATCAACTAAAACAAATTATAAAAAAATAAATCAAGTTATAATTTACAAGATATCAACTTAATGAATTGTCATTATTCATAACCTATCACTAAATTTCATTAAACAAAACTATACGAAAAACTTTTGATTCATTATTTAAACTGGGTTACAACATTCGATCTTTTTAGCATCGATATAAAGACAGCAGAACACTAGCTATCCAAATAAATAACTACTACGAATGGCTAGACGTACTATAAAATTCAAATGCTTGTAATTTTGAAAATGGATTATATAATGAAATGGTAGTGAATGAATGAGATAAATGTATTTATAATGCTTTTGCAATTTTTAAATTATTACAAATAAGAACTAGTCACACTACACACAAATATTTGTTTAGCAAACAATTCATTTTTGAAACACATTCATTTAAGCTGATATCAAGTTAGCTTTAAAAGAAAATATTTTATAAAAAAAAAAGTTTACTGAAAACAAAATGAAATTGTAAACATTGATCACCCCATACCAAAATTACAGATAAAACACTAAACCAAATAAGGACAGATAGGTCATTAATCATTGAATTATTTAACCTAAGTAATAAAAAAATATATATATATATATAAAACACTGCTAAGAATCTGCAATTTTTTTTTTCTCCCTTTGAGTTTTTAAAAATTAAGAAGTAGTGAAAAATTATTGAAGAAAAAATAAAAATAAAACTTTTACTTATTTACTTTGCAGATAAACACTGAACAAAAACATATAAATCATAAAAATAGGTATATTATTCCTAACATTCCCGCATGTTAATAAACGAATACATTCGAATACATTTGTTAAACAAATCTATTTCAACAAAAAAATGTTTAACAAATAAAAAAGGTTTGGAATATATAAAAAAACTTTTAGCAATGTAAATCATTTTAGAGGTACATAAATATGTCGCATTTATTTTCCTTTAGCAAAATTCTTTCCACCTTTGGAAAACAAATTTTGCATTCAGGATTAAATAAAGCCTACTGTTTAAAGTTCTAGATTAGCGGTTGTCAGCCCCAAACGGGCAACCATTTTATTGAAAATGGCTACCAAAAAAGTAAGTCTTAGTCGCCAAAAGTGGCTGTAATATGTTTCTTTATTTGTTTAAAAGCCATGTCATACCGTACTACAACAGCACGCTTCCAATCCTAAGATGTTCAGCACATCAGACCACTCCACCTCAAGAGCGGACCCAGGAAATTTTCAAAGAGAGGGCGATTTTTTTTTTTACTCTTTACTCTTTGGAACTTCAATTTCTTAAAATTTTTGGAGGAGTATACTAAACCCCATCGCTTACCCTTACGCAATCAGAGATGTGTTACAATTGTGTTTCTTTGAAAATATATTGAGAGAGCTTTCAAATCTTTCTCTAATATCATCTAAAATTCAGGTTTTGGAACTGCAATTTCGAAAAAAATCCTGTGAAAAGTTCCAGTCCCTATCTCTAAGGCTATAAAATATGTGCTACGATTTCGTTTTCAAGGCTTCAAGTATAGGAGAATTCTGGGGAAGAGTTCCCTTTCCCCTAACACCATTAAAGATCATCTAAAATTGACATTTTTGAAATATTAATATCAAAAATATACCCAAAGAAAGTCCCTGCACCTCGGCTCAAGGAGGGAGCGATCACCCCACTGCCTCTTCCTTGTATCTGCCCTTGCTCCACCTTGACAACATTCAGTCAACTCCCTTCAGGTTATTTATTATTTTGTGCTAAATCTATTTAAATAAAAAAAAAGGCTACTAAAAGTCAAAAGTGGCAACCATTTTTTGTTACTCTGGTAGCCAGTGGCTACTATCCAGAATTCCTAGTCTAGAGCTTTACTACTGTTTTAATAACCAATATTTTCTACTATACTGATTAATATCAAGCCCAGCAAAGAACAATAAAAGTACAATTAGTGATACCTAGTCTGAGATTAAGTTTTTTTTTTTTCTTTTCTTAACTCTGACAAATATGTATTGAATATACTTGAACTTCAGCTATCAATTTTCTGAGAAATAAAGAAAGAGAAACAGGTGTTTACACTTACACTCTCCATAGTCAGCAAGGCTTGCATAAAAAGCATGGTCCCTTTGCCTAAGGCGTGATAAGTGCTGACATGCGACCTATGGAAAAGGAAGCAGTCATACTCATTATAGAAAGAGATAGAGACATATTAAAAACTTCAAAGGTTCTGAAAAACCAATGGGTTGGATAAATATGAAAACTAAACTAAGTTCTCAAATTAAAAACTTGTAAAATTAGACAAATTTACTAGCCCTTGCCCCAGGCACTCTTAAGTAAGCACTGCACCCAGTTTCTTTTAAAGCAATATTCGATGTGCCCTGCCTTCAATTTTGCATCAGACAATAAATGAAAAAAAACTTTTTCTTCCATAAATTCAATTAAGAAAGAGCCCTTTTGTTTAAAATGGCGTGTCCTTTTATCAGGAAGTGCCCTGCCCTTTTTTATGATCCGGATGAAACACTACTTACAATAATACCTCATATCCACAGCATGAAAGCATCCTTAATTATTGAAAAAATAATAACAGTTTACTGCCTTTATTAAACATAAAAATGAATGGAATTACTTATTAATATTCTATTAGTAAGATAAAAGCATCTTCTTATATACATTTAGCAAATTACACTCAGTGAAAACTTACCATGGCACAAGACTATCTAAAGCTGCAGCAAATTTATTTTGAAAAAAGAGATCCAATGCTAACTTTGCTTCTTTAATTGATTCATCCAAACTTGGAAGACCATCTCTGCAATAATTAACACATTCAAACAAATATTACTTCAAAGAAAACTTTAAAAAAAAATGTTTAAAATTAAATTTATAAGTAAATAGTGACAAAAGACAAATTATTACTAGTAACAGTAATTTTAATTACTTTTACTTCATTTCAAGAAATTCAAGGCCATTTCACATGAACTTATGCAGCTATTTTTTAAGGAACAATTTATTGGAAGCCCCAAAAAAGCTTTCTTCACCAGTGGCGTAACCAGAAAACAATTTTGCGAGAGGGGAAGAATGGGTAATTTTAGCCTTTTTTTATGGTCAAAAAAGAAAAATCTCTGCATTTTGGGGGTGGGGGAAGATTTGGTATTTTATCCTCTTGGCTATATGCCACTGTTCTCAACTTCTTTCTCTCCTTTCTGTTTTTTGAACTGCAGAAGTTGTAAAATATTTTGAAATTTTCAGCATGTTAAAAAAAATTGCAAAAATAAAATCCTTTTTTGTAAGCAAGTATTGCAATGCTCAACATGAAGCATTATAATTCTCACCAGTCAATTCAATTACATACATGTTATAATTATGTACCATAACAAAGATTAGTCATGCTGCACATACTGTAGAATTTTGCACCTGATACTAGTCATTTGATAGGTTTCCAGCATTTCATATATACGTGTTTCCCCCAACTAAAAAAGGGGCCAGGTGCTCTCAGTTAAAAAAGCTTTTTTTGACAAATTTTGTTGAAAAGGTGCTTATTTTAAACTTTTGATACATTATATGCACCCGCACACAAAATCAAAGTGTTTCTTTTATAGTAATGTTTTTTTTTTTCTTCTTCAAACAATGAAAAGCTTTTACATGTTTAGCTTAGTTTAAAAAGGTATGCTCTAAATATTCAGTAAAATCGGACCTTAGTTTCTAGTTGAAGGTTGAAAGTTATGTTTCAAAGCCAGGCTTGTGTGAATTTTCACCTTTTGAAAAAAAAAAATGATGAAAACTTCAAAGGGGAAAAAAGGGTGGATCTAACGCTAACTTAAAATGCGCAGAGGGTAGCGCCATCCGAAAAAAGCATGGAGGAAACACTAATATAATATTAGTAAAGAGTATAGTTCAAACCTACAATATCAAATATTAGTATAAAAACATGCTAGTTGTTTCTGGTAATGGGCCATTCCACTGTCACGAGCGGGACAAAAATATGCTTCAATTTCATTAGCATTTCGTCTTATCTCTTAATATTTTAATGAAACAGAGATAAGCAATTTTTTAAATCTTTACATTTGATACAAAGATACTCCTGACACAATTATATTTTTATTAAACAATTTTGTTATTTAAAATAAAATTTATTTACATGTGTCACGTGCAAAACATCCAAAGTCAACCTCTAGTAACTTGCTCATGAATAAGCTGATATTTTTGCTCTATTAATACAGCAATGACAAAACAAATTATGGACTTTGAAAGCTATGGTTCCAATGTAAAGGAAACATATCTCATTGTTTAAAAATAATTATTTAAACCATTGAAAAAAAAAATGTATATGCCCATCCCATTGAAAATGGTCATTTTGTTCTGCATGTGACGGTTCCTATATATCATAAAAAAGAAATAATTTTTGAAGAAAGTTTTTGCTTAAGAAGTCACACATGCATTTGTGATTTCTGAAGGAACAAAATTTTGTTCATCATCCTTTTAAATTATTATACTTTATGAAATATATGAAGTGTCACGTGCGGGACAAAATTACCGTTTTCCGTGGAATGGCCCTAATAGATATAGTTTTGTCAGTTGTTTTCTAATTAAACAAGCTAACCAAAAAAGACACAGTAAATTTATTGTTTTATAACAAAGCAAACAAATAAATAACTCAGGAAATGTCAGCATAAATGGAAAATAAAATGAATGTGAGAATTATGGTATGAATGCGAAATTGTTTACAAACAAAGAAAATGTTCAGTAAATTACCGCCCATTAGCCAGGGCTAAAGCAGAAATACGTGAAATACACCGCCAGCTCAGTCATTTCCAGCCGAGGACACTCTTTGCTCCCTTAAGTTGTTTTCCATCTCCAGCTCAGTCACTTTCCTATGCCGGGCTGATGAGTGCTAACAAGCACGAAACTGCAGTCCTCGGCTGGAAATGACTGAGCTGGCGGTGTATTTCACGTAAAGAAAATGTTGTTTATTATTTTCACATAGTTTAGAAAGCAGTTAATATTCTGATTGTAAGAGTTTGCTATTATATAATAATCTATACATACTTGTTCTACATTCAATTGAAAATTTAAAAAAAAAATGGTTGTCTGACATTTACTCATAGCTAACAGAATTTACAACAACCCCTTTAAAATTAGAAGGAAAAAATTGTAATATGTTTGTTCTAAGGAGCCATTCATTAATTACATAAGGATGATTTTGGCAAATTTTGACCCCACTCCCCCCATGTAAGGGTATGCGAGATTTTTCACCCCACCCCCCCTCCATTCTTACGTAAGACTCCAATTTGTTTTTCAGAATAATAAAATAACGAATCTACCACTAACATCACAGGAACCAAAATTAAAATTACTATTATTAAATAAAACCTTTTTGTGTGAAGAAATATTTATCAACAAGTTGAAATCTAGATCGAATGTTTTTTCGACATTTTTTTTGTTATATGACGCAGTACTAATTAAAAATAAAACTTGCCATACATAGTGCGACTCTTTTTTTATATTTACACTATTCATTCTTTGTAAAACAAATAATAAACAGCTCATCCTAATACGTTTTTTACCTTCCATTTGCAAATGAAATATCATACCCCTCAAACCACTCAATTGCGCAATTTCAAATGTAAAATATTGACTTTGAAAAAATTACGTAAGAATGGGTTTAACCCCCCCCTCCACCCCCCCCCCCCCCAAAAAAAGAAAAGGTATGTAGAGATTTTTCCAACCTCCCCTCCCCCTCAGAACCTTTACATAATTAATGAATGGCCCCTAACATTAAAATTGACTCCTGATTTACAAATAAATCAGGCTCAAATAAGATAGAAAAGTCACTTAACACAATATGTTTTACTCAGTTTTATGAGCAGCAAAAATTTTAAATTGTTTAAAGCATCAAGCCTTTCCAAAATTCCGGAAATTATTGGACACTAATAGAGATATAACTAGAAACATAATTCAAAGTAAAAATATGTTTCTCAGTCACTAATGAAATTAAAACCATTATTTTACAATATAACTAAATCTTTATCATTTGCAGAACAGCTATCTTGTTTAATGTAATCCAATTACATAACTGAAGCTTAGAAGAATAAAACAAACTTATATTTTTATTTTTTTGGAGAAGTATAACTTTCCATCATACTATTTAAATATAACTAGCAATCTTTCTACAAAAAAAAGACATTGTAGCTTTTTAATGTATTAAAAATAGAAGTTACAAAATTAGATTTAATATTTTTACTTAAAATGCAACTACACTTTAAGAATATATTTGACAAATGGCATTTTTTAATTTCAAAATATTGATAAGATATGAACTTATATATGTTTAAAAAATTAACTTACATGTGAAATCCATCCAGAGCATCTTCAAATGCCTGAAAAATAAACAAAGCAGCATTACATGAAAGTATAGAAGTAAAATATCGTTTTAAAAAACGTCAATATGCGAACATTTTAAATTAAGAGGTGAATTTTCATCAAATGGTGCGCAAAAATTAAAAACTGATCAAATTTACTGCATCGAAATATATTCGATAAGAACATCAAACAAATTTTTTATTCTACATGCGAAATATGGAACTGTTATACAGATCAAATAGTCATCGGAAGTTTGGAATGCGCAATAGATTAGAGCAATAGATGGAAAATAAATTTCAGACAAGATTAAAGCGTGAATCCACTTTCATAAATTTATTCTTACCTCATTTTCACTGTCACTCATTTTGAGATAAGACACTTTATTCAATCATTGTTTGACTAGAAATGTCAAGATTCTTCAGAATACCGTTAAGGTTACACACTTTTGTTATTATTAGCAGAAGATACTTTTTGTAAGTTGCAGTTACAGTTAATTTCCGGCTCGCTCTCTTTTCAAGCTGATGAGGCATGTATCAATCACAGTTTTTACCGTTATACTTGAAATAAATTTATAACTAGACTAAAAACTTGATACTTGCATGATTACAGGACTTGAAATGAACTTGCTGCACACTCCAAATTTCGTCAAAGGATGATAATTTTGCCGAGTAGAACTCTAAAGTTTTCCAAACGGTGATAATTTTTCCGATTGTCAAAGTTTGCCAAATAAGGAAATTTTTGGAAGGTCACAATGACCTCCCGCGCCCTCCCATTGGGGCACCTCCGCACACGAATAGTGTAATAATGAGAAAAAAAAATTGAAATCGATAGCTTTAGGAACAGTATATTGGGAAATTCTTTGACGCAAAAATCATTTACTCTTGTGTCCCCGTTGTCGGTATATTAGAGTTTAAAATCTCCCGAAATTTTAAGGAAAGTGCCAAATTTAGAGACTTGCCGGGAAATCAAAGGTACATGCGATTTCACCGACAGTATGTGACAGAACATCCATCTGCAAAGTGTGTAAAAGATATCACCAGGGCCTGATTTAGGGGAGGGCAGGCTGCCCTGAGGCCTCCACTACAAAGGGGCCCATACAATAAAATTTTTACAAAATATCCTAACTTTCACGGGTCGAAAATATCAGATGTATACATATATATCAAAACATTCGGATATATATCAAAGTATCGGATATTTCAGAAAATATGATGATCTTTTCGAACCCTGATCATGGGCATCCACTCCTTCGAAGCCTCGGGGCCTCCACACTTCCGAATCCGGCCCTGGATATCACTCATTAAAACTCGCTAAATTTGGCAGTTTTATTAAATTTTCGGCAGATTTTAAGATTTTATATTTCGATATGAGGTCGGGGACACGAGGGCAAATAATTTATGTCTCCAGAAACATGTTTTAGTTCTCTTTTGGTTGCTACTTATTTTTAAAAAAAATTATTATATATATTACACAATCGTATGGTTTCCTCGTAAGAATAATGGGTTGCGTTCGGTGGTCCATTAGTAACTTACCGGTCGGTTGATCACATGACAAATAATGATGTCAGCTCCAATGCTTTAGCATGCGCTGACGTCATTAGCTGCATTAGCTGTCACGTGATCAATCGACCTGTCGCTACCGGTCGAACGCAAGCAAAGATATAGGGGTTTAAAAAATATACTACTTCAACTTTTTGTCAATGTAGCTCCGAATTTCAATTTTCGAAAAGTACGCTTTGAAACACCGAATTGCGTTCAACATTTTTAAAAAAAAGTGACTTCTCATGTAACTTTATTTCGAAGCGTACAATGTACAAAGGGAATTATTGAATTATGAAAATGAAAAAAAGCGGATTGATATTTTAAGCTCTAATGTAGACTTTTTGAAAATACTAAAGCAATTATAGCATTTGAGGGTGGAGCGCAGGGACGCACCACCCTTAAATGCTACAAAGTGGCCCAAGAATTTGGTTGAACAACAGGAAAGGTGAGATAAAATGGTTCATTATGTGAGATTCGATCAGATATTGTACCAGACATTTAAGACTCCGGAATGGGACTCTTCGGCGCGGCCATTTCGGCGCGGCCGTTTTGGCGCGGCCGTTTCGGCGCGAAACCCATTTCGGCGCTGCCGTTTCGGCGCGACCGTTTCGGCGCGGCCCATTTCAATACGACCTGTTCAAAAATCGAAATTGTCAGCATGTAAATCTGCCAGACATTGCTTCAAAATTCAAGATATCATTTGTTTTTTAAAGTTTTGTAAAAAGTTTTATGAAGTAATATTTTTAAAGGTGCATTTTGTTTTCTTTTTTATTATTAGTTGATAACATGTAAGTTTAAAAACATCTTCATAATTTTTCGAAGTAGATAAGTTAGGAAACAGCATTGACATTTTTCTATGAAATGTAAATATAAAACTCATTCAATTTAAATTGATTTTTTTTTTTCGTTGCTGATCATTAATTTGTGCACTTACTTAAATATCTTTTCTGTAAAAAATTTAAAAATGTCAACTAATAATAAGATGAATTTTTTATATTTTTTATTGGAAAAAGTAAACGTGTTGAGAAACTCACACGTGTAACCCTGCTCTCTACAAAGTTAAGTTCTGTAAAGTGCTTTGAACACAGGATAGACAAGAAAAAACTTTATTATGTAAAGATTATTATTATTTATTGCTTTTAAGTTTCATAAAGACTAATATAACGAACAAAAAATATTTTAAATTTTTTTTTAAATAAAAATAAAATATTTTGTGTCTTTTTAGTTCTTGTAACTGTTCTATAGCACTAAACTGTCAACTGACTATTTCGTAACAAAAAAAAGGCAATAATGAAAAATAATTATAATAACAAAAATTTAAAAAAAAAGTAATTTATAAAAAAATTATAAATTGAGTACAGAAAAATAATAGTGTTTAGAACTAACTTTAAAAAATAAATGATTTTTTAGTCAATAAAAAAAATCAAACAATGCCCTAAATTTACCTTGATGTCTGTACATGGGTTTGTAATAGTTAAGTCGAGCTTTTTGGTTAGTTTGAAACGTGTTTTCACGTGAAGAAGACTTATGAAATTATTTCCAATAGCTGCAGCAACAAAGAAGTAATCACCACAGAAACACAAAACGGTTCAGCATTGATAAAAAAATATAAAAAAATCGACAAAGAGGTAGGACTGGTACTGGCATTATTTGCTAATTTTGCAACATATTTTTTTTTATGTTATCGCAGTAAAACATACGTGGATCACATATGCCCCCTTTTTTCCCCCACTGTAAATTTTAAAATAAATTTTAACTAGCTTCTAGAGCGCTAAATTCACATTCTTCTTCCAGAAATCTTTTTCCTTCTTTGAACTAAAATTTCTGAAATTCATAAAGTTCAGAATGCAAAAATCTGGCGCCGAAACGACCGGCGCCGAAACGGTCAGCGCCGAATCGGCCAGCGCCGAAACGGCCGCGCCGAAGCAGCCGCGCCGAAACGGCCGTAACAAACCCTTAAGACTCCAACTCCAAATTACATTCAGAAATGCATATTTCTTGTAACATAAATGATTAGCTGTTACGGGTGAGACAAAAACAATAGAACTTAAATATTACATTTGAATAATAAATAATAAAATACAATTCTTACAAAATTGTTGTTGAGGCCCAACTTATCCACTTGAGGTTTTTTGCTGTCATTTTTTGAGAACTTCGATAGTTTCACTCTGCAAGGAGACAGAAAAGAAAACTGAATTTTGTACAGGCAAGACTGAACTTAACAATAAAAAAACACAATATCGTTTACACGAAATACACCGCCAGCTCAGTCATTTCCAGCCGAGGACTGCAGTTTCGTGCTTATTACCACTCATCAGCCCGGCATAGGAAAGTGACTGAGCTGGAGATGGAAAACCTCTTAAGGAAGCCAAGAGTGCCAAACAAACTGGTAGCTAATACAGAATTAGCGCAGACCAGACGAGTGATCGAAGCAATGTAATTTACTGAACAATATCGTTTGCTTGGCGCACGCATAGGCGGGCCGTCCAGGCTGCAGGGATGGGCCGAACTACCCTCTCACTTCCAAAAATAAAGAGGTCTTGCCCTGCACTTATCAAAATTGAAAATTAATTATCAATCGAAGAATGTTTTCTTTTCTTTTTTTTTTTTAAGCGCCTATTGACTACTTTTAGGTTGGTAAATTAAATGTTCAAAAGTCTAGATCGATCGTGGACCGATTTTTTCTTTATTTTTTGAGAGAGAGAGAGAGTGCGAGAGATATATATATAGAAGCGTGATTTAAGCAATATAATGATGTTAGAATCCCATAATAAAACTTGATTTAACCATAAAAATCAATCTTTTTTTTTTTTTTTTTTTTTTTGAAAATTTTATCTCCTCCCCTCATCACCAAAATCTAGAACGACATTTTTTGAGCTACAATTTGAAAATTTTCTGGAGGGGAGCCCCTGAACAGTGACGGATTAAACATGTTGCAAATTCGAGAGTCCCTTGGACCAAGGGGGGGTCTGCAGGGGATGGAAAAGTGCATATGATAAATGTTGTACATATTTCTGTCATAAACAAAGGGGTCCCCAAAAATGCAAACCTGTAAATCCGCTACTGAGCTTCCCACTTCCTAACATAATCGGAGATAATTGCGTTTTTAAAAGTTTTAATTTCGAAAAATGGACGGGGCAGGACCATCCCGAACTAAGATGTTTGGGAGGGGAGAACATCCTCAATTTGCTGAACGAAATTCCAATTTTACCGAATGATAAAATTCGAGCATGCACAGTGCACACATATCATACAAATATTACGTCTAATGAGAAGAAACAATAGGCATCATTAAATACAATTTACAAAATTTTGGAAAAAGAAAGGAATCTCGGTGTTACAATAGTCTCCAAAATTTGCCGAATAAAGACATATTTCAGAAGGTCACACAGTGACTTGTGATATCCCTGGGACGGGATACGTCACTGATTCTTTTCCCCTAACTTTACCAAAAATCGTCTAAAATGCATTTTTAGGAACACAAATTCCAAAGCTTTCCGGGGGAGAAACCACCCCGAACCAGTATATTTCTGAGCAAATACTATTTTTACGATTAGGCTCATATTCCTGATACTTAAAGATACAGCAGTGGCGGATCCAGACTATGGATTTGGGAGGGAAACTTTTTTAGCAGTTATGTTTTTTTTCGGGGGAGGGGGATATGAAATTACTCATAAAAAATAACCAGAAACATTGGGTTTTACAGCCTAGCCTCTGCGACTTAACGCTTCTTATAAAAAAAAAATGCATTACAGATTTTGCAAGTGCAATTCTCAGAAAGTAACTTAAACTTTTTTTTTTCATTGTTTTTTAAAATGCTTTTAAAAAAATAATATTTGCAGCATTGGTTCAATCAGAAAATAGTTTTAGTGCGGGCACGTTTAAAAATTTTCGGCAACTGATAGAGGGGTCCGGGCGGTTCACCCCCGGAAAATTTTTCAAATTGTAGTCCTAAGAACGGCAGATAAGATTGTCTCTGATGATGTTACGGGGAGGTAAGGTTCGAGGGGCCTTCTGCGGAAACATTTAGAAATTGAAGTTTTAAAAGTGTTATTATGGACGATATTTGTTGAGGGTAGAGTAAGAAATGGGACTTTTTGGGGCTGCCCCGATCGATTTTTTTTTTTTTTTTTTTTTTTTTGTAGATTAAATAAAAATTGCTTACTCCTCCCTTCAATTTTTCGAAATTGAAGTTCCAAATACGCTGTTACAGACGAACATTGATGATGTTAGAGGCAGTGGGATTCCAAGGCTCTCCCCAAAAATTTCGAAATTAAAGTCCTAGAAAACGAAGTTTTTAACCGATATTCAGTGATGAAGGATTTAAACACTCTCCAATTTTTCGAAATTGTAATATTTTTTCATTTTTAGATTTGCAAGAGAGCTTTCGGGCAGTTGTTCGGAAATTTTTCGTAATTGACATCTCAAAAACGTGAATGTAGACCATATTTGGTAACGTCATTGGCTCGGTAAGTTTTCAAATTTGAAGTTCCACAAAAGCAATATTAAGCGGTTCTCGATGTTTTTAGAATGCGTGATGTAAAGCAGTTATCCCCTAGAAAGTTTTTGAAATTGAGACGCTGAAAACGAGATTTGAGACGGTTTTGGCTTTGGGACTTCTAAACTGTAGCATTATGAAGACTTTATTTGTAGACCGACTGGGGGGGGGGAGAGGGGGGGAGGAGAGGATAAAAGAAATAGGGATTGTGGGATGTAATTAACTGATTGATAAATCACCACCGTTTGAAAATTTTTGTTTCAAGGTTCTTTTCAATAGAAATTTAGATTTTTTTCACGACATTCTTTTTTTCCCATTATTTAAAAAAAAAAAATCGTTTTCCCAAGGTTTCATTATGTTCTTCTCTTTAATTATAAGAAATGATTTTGAAAATCATTCTACTCAGCCTTCTGGGGCGGGGGGGGGGAAGCACGGGTGCTCCCTCCCTCTCTGTTTGCTCCATTGAACTGCAGAAGCTTTAAATATGATTTGGAAATGGCCCTAAATTTGGTAAATTGAATTGCGACTGGGAAGCTGTATTGTGCCATATCGATGAGTCTTTAAAAATAAGTCCGATGAAAAATACTTACTCAGTCTCCGAATTCTTATGTGGTTAGCTTCTCATTGTCTTATAACTTAGCATAACTTATAACGTATGACGGAAGAGTTTTTGTATTTTTCTATAACCATCTTGACAATCCTGCAGTGCCGGATCTTCTATTTTTTAGAACCGGAGCGAAACCTAAATCCTGCCACCCTTAACCATCTTCCGTTATTTTTTAGTTTATTTTTAAATATATTTGTGTGGAGGGGGGGGGGGGGGACATTCATCCAGTTCCCCTCCGTGGATCCGCTTCTGCTATTTTCAAATCGCTTTTCCTGGGGCTTTTCTTCAAGTTCAAGTTTAATAAAACAGAAGAATTTTCCTGCACTCTGTTGTGAAAATTTTTAGGTATATATGGGATTTTGAAGGGGAGGGGGGACATTCCTGTAGTTCCCCTCCGTGAATCCGCTTCTGCTCAAGTCTAATTACTTTTCCTGGTGCCTTAGTTCACGTTCTAAAAAACGGAAAAATTTCCCTGCACTCTGTTTTCTAAACAGTTTTAGGTACACTTGGATTTTTTTTTTTTTTTGAGGGGAGCGGGTGGGGGACATTCTCGCAGTTCCTCTCTTTGGATCCGTTTGTTGCACTTCTCTCTTCGCTTTTCCTGCCGCCTTTCTTCAAATTCAAATTTAAAAAAAAGGAAGAATTTTCCTGTGTTCTGTTCTGAAAACTTTTAGGTACACTTGGGATTTTTTGGGGGGGATGGGGAACGTTCCCCCAGTTCCCCTCCCGTGGATCCGCGCCTGAGATATAGTAATGACTCTTTACTGCCTCTTAAACCAGAAGTGAAACTTCTCCAGATATTTAAAATGCTTTTGAAACAATTGAGATGCCACCAATTTCACACACCCTCGCCTAATTTTTTGACCTCACGATGACCCTCTGTTCCCCTCTTCCAGTGATTATCTAAACCCTTATAAAGCCCTGGATCTTTCTCGGGAGGATCGAGGGCTTTAAACCCCTAGGCTTCCTAGAGTAACAATACCTTCGTTACCGAAGCTCTGCGCATTCCTATGGAAGGAACCCATATCAGCAGTTGGGGTTTAGAAAAGAGGGAGATTTGGGCAGGTTATCAAAAGGTGTAAGGATTTAAAGAGCATAGTTTAAAGTAAATCAGGAAAATACTATTAAAAGCAATCTAAATAAATATGTCTACTCCGTTAACTATTAAAACTCGGAGGCTTTCTCTAAAGATTTCATTAATGTTAAGGTTTAGAAATATGCTGTGATTTGTGTTATACGAAACTGTTTTGTTTCGATTTAAACTTAACAGTTCATAATTTTTCCATGATTATGTCTGAGCTTAGCCAAATAATCCAATTAGGAACAATTATAGTTTTTCATAGCCATAGTAAATAATTAATGTATAAAGAATTGCAATTTTTACTTTGTTCTTTACTTAATATCTGAAATAAGTCAGTAATTATTACTAGATTCTGACGACAAAAATAGTTCCAAAGCATTGAAATAACATAGAGTGAACTTGTACACACAGAGACAGACATCCTTGAACATGGGCGCCTTCATTTTTTTTTTTTTGTAGCCCTCGAACCTGTAAGCCTCTGTTTTTATTTTGTGTCCTCAAACCCATCAGCTTTTTTTTTTTTTTTTTTTTTTTTTTTTTTTTTTTTTTGCGCCCTCGAGCATACATCTTCCTTTTTTGCGCCCTAGGTTTATTTTGCGCCCTTGCTCCTAAACGCCTTCGTTTTTTCTTTTTTTTTTTTCGCTCTTACACCAAAGCACCTTTGGGGTTTTTTTTATGCCCTCGAGCCTGTGCGTCTTTTTTTGCTCCTTCAAAACTGCAATCCCCCCCCCCCTTTTTTTTTGTACGCTGCACACCTGTACGATTTTTTTCTCTTTTGCACCTTTAAACCTGAACTCCTTAGGTTTTTCTTTCGCATCCTGGAGCGTGTGCGGCTTGTTATTATTATTTTCCCCCGCTCTCAATTTCTATATTGTGAAAACTTTCGAATATCGCCAGGGGGGGGGGAGTATATGACACCTGAGCCTTTTTTATTTTTTGCGCCTTCGGTTTTTTAAAAAATTAATTAATTAATTAATTTATTTATTGAGCCTTCGGTTTTTTTCTGCGCCCTTTGGGAGTCAAGGTTGGCGCCCTCTTGAGGGACCCATTCCGCCCATGACAGAGTGTGCCAGTGTGCCCGGGACAGGCACACAGGACAGAGAGTAAGGCTACCTAAGAGGTAACTTATTGAAGAGAAGATGAGTGGTAAAGGTAAAAGCAACATATTTTGCCGTTAGGGGCCATTCATTAATTACGTAAGGAAGATTTTGGCAATTTTTGACCCCCGCCCTCCCCCACGTAAGGGTAAGTGAGATTTTTCAACCCCCCCCCCCTCTATCTTACGTAAGATTTCATTTCGTTTTTCAAAATAATAAAACAACGAATCTTACATCACTGGAATCGTAAATAACAGAATTTTTAAAATGAAATACTAAGCACTTTTCATAACGCAATCAAAAGGACAAAATAACCTTTCTGAGACAGAAGGGACAATTTAAGCATTCCTGTAGTTTTCGAAAATTCCAAGAAAATGACACCGCAACAGGGTTTCCAGATTTTAGAACAGTAAATACGGGACAGACTTCGAAGAGAGAAGGGGGGGGGGGATTTTTGAGGTTGAGAGTAATCATTGGCCATGTATTTTTAAGGGGTGATAAGCAACCATGTTTTAATAGCTTTCGGAAGAGTTCTCTCAATATGTTTATAGGTGAGCACATTTTTAGAGGAACTCTAACTCAAAGAATAAAGCAAGCAATGGAACGAAGTTCAGTAAAGAGATCGACGTTGATAGGAACAGGTGCTAATTAGTTTTTACTTGCCTTCGCTATAAGTTAAACGGTGCTATTGAAAAAAAATTCTTGTTAAATGTGACTGCTTTATCTGAAATAGTAGTGCAAGGAATCGTACAGCAAAACTTCTTTCTTAATGCCATACCAGCCAATGGAGAAATCTGAATGAGTAAAATAATTTTAATGCACCATTTGCAACTTATCGCCTACATTCATATTGTTACAAATCCTGTAAAAAGTAATAATTGTAGTAACGTAACCTGTAAATAGTTTCCCGTAATGAATATACAACCCCTTTTCATTCCGCTAAAGTATCCGACCCCCTATTTCCTTTTCTTTTCATTGATAAAATTTGATAACGGTCAACGCATTTCAAGAAGCGTGTGGAATATTTGAGAGATTTCTTTCGATGTTTATAAAGGCGTCCCACGTGATAAACAGGGGAGTTTCGATTGAGATTTCGAACTGAGAGCATTTTTGCTCTGTTTATTGCGAGGCATTTCGCTGTGTTGTTTTCGTATTTGGAAGTAAATACGTGTGTAAACGTTGAGTTTACGGTGTTGTGTGATAATTGCTTAATTGCTGATGAATAATTTAGCAGTTGTTGACGATCTTTCCTGTACATAGTGTAAATAAATTTCCTGTGCTTTTATCAAGAACTGTGTCTTCATTTCAAGAAAGTGGAAGTCGCACCGAATCGGTTACAATTGGCGCCCAACGTGGGGCTTCTTCTGGACTTTCTTTGAGTAAGTGTGACTTTGGACATTTTTTCATAAAGACTGTTTGAATTTATAGACTTTGTTTTTATGGTGATTACTCGCGCAATGGATGACCAATTAAAACAACTTCTGGAAGCAATTAATTCTGCGAAAAGCGACTTGGCTGAAAGTTTGGCGGCTAATCAAGAACAATTAAAAAATGATATGGCGGCTAGTCAAGAACAATTAAAAAGTGATCTGACTGCAAGTATGTTGGCAAATCAAGACCAGTTAAAAAGCGATTTAACGGTGCTGAAAAAGGACTTAGCGTCTAACCAAGAGGAAATTAAAAACGACCTTATTTCGGTAAAGACTGTGATGGAAAATAAATTTAATGACATAGAGCATCGAGTTGATGCTATTGAAGAAAAATTTGATACCGTTGAAAGCCGATTCAATGCTGTAGAAAATAAATTTGAAGAAAAAGATAGAAGATTTCATCTACTTAAAGAAGAGATCTTTAAGGACGTGGAAAGGAGATTGGCGACCGCGGAAAGCAGCTCTGTACAGTTTGGCGCTCCCACATCAGTTGCTCGACCGTCCATTAAACTTGCCACATTTGATGGGAAAACTTCGTGGCAGGTTTACAAAACTCAATTCATGATAGTGGCGGAAGCGAACGGATGGGACTATGCTACCAAAGCCTGTCATCTTGCAGCATCCCTGAGAGGTGACGCAGCGGACATTCTCCAGACCCTTCCGGACAGTCAGCGCCTGGATTTCGCCGCCCTCACATCTGCGTTGGAGCTTCGCTTCGGTGAGAAGTGCCAGAAAGATTTCAGGCGACTCCAGTTGAAGTCCCGTTTCCAGAAAACCGGGGAAACCCTGCAAGAGCTAGCGGCGGACATCGAGAGACTGTCTCATCTTGCTTTTTGCGACTGTCCTGCGGATGTTCGAGACAACCTGGCACTCAACTATTACATCGACGGGGTTCGAGATCCGGAAATCCAGAAAGCTCTACGGATGGCGGATGTCAAAGACCTGAATTCTGCTGTTGTGTATGCGATGAAGTTGGAGGCCGCCCAGCAAGCAACCCGTGTGGATCGCCATCCCATCCGAACTCTGGAAGCTGATGAGTCTGATTCCAGGTCGTCCCACCTCGCTGAACTCGAGAGACAACTCGGTGACTTGGCAAGACATCTGAGCAGCATAACAGCTCAAAAGAAACAAGAGCAGAAGTGCTGGAAATGCGGTAGTGAAGGACACCTGCGAAGGAGTTGTCCGGCTCGCCAAGCTACGCGAGGGAAGGAAATCACCACCACCAGAGCTCTGCAGATTTCCTCTTCTAGTAGTGGCAGTGATGGACTTTTCATTTACACCCATGTAAATGGGAATCCTTGCAAACTGATTGTCGACACTGGAGCCAATGTGACAATCGTTAGGACAGATGTGGCTCGTGAGTTTGGATTGAAACTGCTGTGGACATCGCCACGCGTAAGTCTCCAGACTGTGACAGGTGACAAAATCGAGATTGACGGTAAAGTGGACTTGGAAATAGTGTTTGGGAATGCCACCTACCATCATACGGCATTCGTCGCTAATATCACGGACCCCTTCATTCTCGGATTGGACTTTTTGAAGAAATATGACTTCACTCTCGACTTCAAGACTAATGAGCTGCACTCGATGAGAGAAGACATAACCGTTTTCCCTGCAGAAAGTGATGTAAAATCCGCTCATCAAATAATAGCCCAAACAGATTTATCGATTCCCTCAAGGTCAGAATCATTAATACCTGGCTCCATTGAAGAAACCAATAGTTTTCGATTTGAACTCATTGAATACCCTAAATTAAGCAATAGCCTAAAAGGAGTGCTGGTAGCATCTACGCTTGTGGACCTTTCTAAGGATGTAATTCCCGTGAGAGTCGCCAACGTGAGTGAAAGGCTAAGGACTATCCGGAAAGGTGAAGTGTTAGCAACTTGTACTCCAGTAAACTGCATCATTAGAAGAATCAATTCCCCCGAGACTGTGTCTTCCGAGTCCTTGACATCGAAGTTAATTGGGAGTGCGCCGTTATCGAAAGATCAAAGAACTGCTGCGGAACAATTGGTGGATGACTTCAAGCATCTGTTTTTATCTACATCGGAGGATGTTGGCCGTACGAATTTAACGCAGCATAGGATTTACACTGGAGAACACCCCGCTATTAAACAGCATCCAAGGCGACTACCGTTCGCCAAGAAGGAAGAGGTTGAGACCCTCCTGAAAGAGATGAAGGAGAATGATGTAATAGAACCCTCTTCCAGTCCTTGGGCCTCTCCCATCGTCTTAGTCCGAAAGAAAGATGGCTCCACCAGATTTTGTGTCGATTACCGACGGCTGAATGAAATCACCAAGAAAGACTCTTTCCGGACACAAGTGGTTTTCGACCCTGGACTTGAAGAGCGGCTACTGGCAGGTTGAGATACACCCTGATGACCGAGAGAAGACAGCGTTTACAACTGGACAAGGCTTATGGCAGTTTAAAGTGATGCCCTTCGGCCTCTGCAATGCACCAGCTACGTTCGAGCGTCTTATGGAGACAGTGTTAAGGGGACTTTCCTACGAATCCTGTCTGGTCTACTTAGACGATATCATCATCGTGGGACGCAGTTTCGAAAAACATCTGGCAAATCTTAGGAAGGTGCTGCAAAAGCTTAAGGAAGCCAATCTGAAGTTAAGCCCGTCCAAATGTAATTTGTTCCGCCGGGAAGTGAACTACCTTGGTCACATCATCTCTTCTGAAGGTGTACAAACCGATCCAGAAAAGGTATCTGCAGTCAAGAGTTGGAGTCGTCCCGAAGACATCCATCAGCTGCGAAGTTTCCTGGGGCTCTGCACGTACTACAGGAAGTTTGTAAAGGGATTTTCCAACATTGCACGACCTTTGCATAAGCTGACGGAGAGCAAGCAAAAGTTTGAATGGTCCAAAGAATGCGAAGATGCATTTCTACGACTGAAGGAGGCTTTAACATCAACGCCTATCCTCGCCTATCCTCAGCCTGAAAAATCCTTCATCCTGGATACTGATGCGAGCAACGAGGGCATCGGAGCTGTTTTATCCCAAGAAATTGACGGAAATGAACATGTCATCGCTTACTGGAGCAAATGCTTATCAAAGTCGGAGCGAAATTACTGCGTCACCAGAAAGGAGTTACTGGCCATAGTGAAAGCTGTAGAACACTTCCATCATTACCTCTACGGCCGAAAATTTCTGCTTCGGACAGATCATGCCTCATTAACTTGGCTTTTGAACTTCAAAAATCCGGAAGGCCAGATAGCCAGATGGATACAGCGGCTCCAGGAATATGACATGGAGATCAAGCATCGAAAAGGGTTATCTCACGGTAATGCTGACGCTTTATCAAGGAGACCCTGTCCTGAGAACTGCCACTATTGTTCCTGAATCGAGAAACAGTATGGAACGACTAGCCCTACCGCCTATCAGGTGACAGTGACTCCAACATCATCAGAACCTGATCCATGGAGTGATGACCAAGTTCGAAAAGATCAACTTGAAGACCCCGACATAAAACCAATTTTAGAGTTTATGGAAAGTGACAGTCGACGCCCTAGCTGGCAGGACGTTTCCATCTTCAGTCCTGCAACAAAAAGATACTGGGCTTTATGGAACTCACTCCATTTACGGAACGGCGTGATACACCGGAAATGGGAATCTGACGACGGCAAGACATCTAGGTGGCAGTTACTACTTCCCCGATCAAGGATTTCAGATGTTCTGAAAGAAATACATAGTAGTGCGACTGGAGGACATTTTGGTGTCTTGAAAACCCTCAATAAAGTTCGGGAGCGCTTCTTCTGGAGCAAGGCGAAGGATGACGTGGAGAAGTGGTGCCATTCTTGTGACGCCTGTGCTGCTCGTAAAGGACCGAAGAAGAGAAGCAGAGGGAAGCTACATCTGTACAACGTTGGAGTTCCTTTCGAACGAATTGGGATCGACATCCTGGGTCCTCTACCAAGAACTGCTGATGGGAACAAATACATTCTTGTTTCCATCGACTATTTCACCAAATGGCCCGAAGCGTATCCCATTCCAGATCAAGAAGCTACCACCGTAGCAGAGACTCTAGTTCAACACTGGATCTCGAGATATGGAACACCTTTGCAGATTCATTCCGATCAAGGGAGGAATTTCATCTCTGCTGTGTTTAAGGGCCTATGTCAAATTCTCGGAATTGAGAAAACTAGGACAACACCACTACACCCACAATCGGACGGCATGGTGGAGAGATTTAACCGCACAATCCTGAATAATCTCTCACTTATGGTATCCAGAAATCAAAGGGATTGGGACAAGAAGCTACCTTTGTTCCTGCTGGCCTACCGCAGTACTGTCCACGAGACTACCGGATATGCCCCATCTCAGATGCTCTTCGGACGAGAGCTTCGGCTACCTTGTGATCTCGTCTTCGGTCGTCCTCCAGATTCGCCTGCATCGCCTGAGGAATACATCCAGGATCTCCAGGCCCGGTTGGAAGACGTTCATAACTTCGCACGAGAGCGAATCAGCATCGCGGCGGAGAAGATGAAGACCCGATACGACACAAGGTCTACTGGACATGAATTCAACGAAGGCGACAAGGTTTGGTTATGGAATCCCATCCGACGGAAAGGTCTGTCCCCCAAATTGCAGTCGCATTGGGATGGACCCTACAAAGTCCTTAACCGACTAAATGACGTCGTAGTGAGGATCCAAAACTCACCTAATGCAAAACCTAGGGTTGTACATTATGTTCGGTTAGCCCCATACTATGGCCATAGTTCATGAGTATTACGTAAACAACCATGGTTGATAACATAAAAGTTGTAGATAATTTTTTTGCTTTTAATGTTTTGTAATATTTCTTGTTATTATTGTGTTTCCTATGCATTATTGGTTATTATTTAATGTGTGTATTTGTGAACATGTGATAGAAGTTTGGCACCCTTTCTGGGGATTGTACTGCCCGGGACGTGCAGTCCTTAGGAAGGGGGCAATGTTACAAATCCTGTAAAAAGTAATAATCGTAGTAACATAACCTGTAAATAGTTTCCCGTAATGAATATACAACCCCTTTTCATTCCGCTAAAGTATCCGACCCCCTATTTCCTTTTCTTTTCATTGATAAAATTTGATAACGGTCAACGCATTTCAAGAAGCGTGTGGAATATTTGAGAGATTTCTTTCGATGTTTATAAAGGCGTCCCACGTGATAAACAGGGGAGTTTCGATTGAGATTTCGAACTGAGAGCATTTTTGCTCTGTTTATTGCGAGGCATTTCGCTGTGTTGTTTTCGTATTTGGAAGTAAATACGTGTGTAAACGTTGAGTTTACGGTGTTGTGTGATAATTCCTTAATTGCTGATAAATAATTTAGCAGTTGTTGACGATCTTTCCTGTACATAGTGTAAATAAATTTCCTGTGCTTTTATCAAGAACTGTGTCTTCATTTCAAGAAAGTGGAAGTCGCACCGAATCGGTTACAATATCCTTTTGTGCAGCTAAGCTGTTAAGAACTTCCTTTATTGTTGAAAACTCATCGTATAGATCATCTACTAATACTTTATTTTCAATATGTAACTGTTCTACAATAAATGACAAGTCAGAAAACTACTTAACCCATTAAAGCCATTGGGCTTAAAACAAGAAGGGAATTTTTACTTCCTTTTACATAAAAGGAAGTATTGTATTCGCGAAAAAATTTTCACTCAAAAATCGGCCTTAATTTCTATTTTGCTCACCCCCGAATGAATGTTGGGGTTTTTTTTCGACTCGACTAAAGGTGGATATATGCCTAGGAACGTACAGACATCCGAAATATCCATTTTGACGATCCCCGAGTTAATTACAACGAGTTTTCTCGTGACGTCTGTATGTATGTGTGTATGTATCTCGCATAACTCAAAAACGGTATGTCCTAGAAAGTTTAAATTTGGTACGTGGACTCCTAGTGGGGCCTAGTTGGGCACTTTCCCTTTTGGTTGCATTCGGGTGTTTCTAAGCTGATCTTTTACCTTTTTTTGGAGGGAAATCATTGTTAATTTCGATGTAAACTCAAGTGGTGTTATAATTTGGCGGACAGTTGGCGATATATCGCTAGTCTTTTGGTCGCCAACTTGGCGACAAATTTGGCGATTTTTTTTTAAAAAAATCTGGTATTGATTTGGCCACTGTTGGTGATATTTATATCACCAACAATTTTAAATGGGCAATTTTAATATTGAATCATATTAAAATTGCCAATAATGGGAAAATGACATTAAATTGGAGTAAAAGGAAGTCATGTGATGCACACATCAGCTCGTTATCTGTGAAATCAAACTACTTTCTCATGTAATTCACAGCTGTTTCAAAAATTTCTGGTATCCCTCAGTCAGGCATTGTATTTTTCTACCGTCTAGATGTTTTAAGGTTTTAGTAACGAACGATTCATAAAACTTATCTTTAAATCTGCTCTCTAGCTGTTTTACCAAATGTGTCATAATATCATTAAGTTATCAGCTGCAAGTTGTAGATTCATTTCAAGTTTTTTACTAGCAATTTCAAAAACGGGGGACACATTACTAAGAAAGTGGAAAACTAATGCAACCTTATTGGTTTCACATGTTGCAGCTGTACTTTCTTCACTTAAAAGCTATAATTTTCAGACATGCTTAGGGATGGATTCTCCCTCGCTTATAAAATAATTTATGGAGACTCTAGTACGGTGATGGCTAAACACACTGGCTTAAGTAAATTTTTGTTTTCCTCTCTAAATAGGGCATGTACTGACCGCTTTGTTTCAAAATTACCTTTGGTATTGTCAGGTAAAATGATGAAACTGACTGTAAATCCAAGTCTGATTCAACGAATGCTTTAATAAGAGTCAAGCAGTTTACTATAGAGTCAGCCGTCTCGGAACGTTTTGCTCTTTGATTTTCTTATTACTCTTTATTTGACATTTGTTTTTTTAAATATTTTTTTCCCTTAAAATAATGTCTCGTTTTGTGAAATATTGTTATTAGCTAGAATACGGGACTTTAGCCGTCCCGTATGGAAGTTCCCCGGGACGCAGGACAATTTTTCAAAATACGGGACTGTCCCTTGAAATCCGGGACGTCTGGCAACCCTGACCACAAACGAAGAAAAGTGAGGCCCAAGTCAAGAAGAGAATTTCTCTCTTATATTTATCTAGCTTTCAATCATAAATTTGAGAGTTCAAACATGCATATTTTTCTTGAGGGGAAAGTTTGGTTTGAAATGACTAGAGTCGCACTTTTCTTCGTTTGTGGTGTCATTTTCTTGGAATTTTCGAAAACTACAGGAATGCTTAAATTGCCCTTTCTGACCCAGAAAGGTTATTTTGTCCTTTTGAGTGCGTTGTGAAAAGTGCTTAGTATTTAAAAAAAATTGTTATTTTATTCTTTTTAGTGTAAATGTATTTCAGAAATAGAATAATTCTACCGTCACGAAACTTTACCTTATTTTTTCATATAAATGCTGGTACTTAAAGGTAAAAAAACTACAGTCGGATCCCGACTTACGCGAGGGATGCGTTCCATGACACCTCGCGTAAGTCGAAATTTCGAGTTACAGAAAATTGTTCTGTACATGATTTTTTACTTTAGACATCTTTAAACACCTTTTAAACTGTTTTAGACCATTTTTTAAACTATATATTACCGTTTCTTACATAAAGAGCTGAATATTTTATGTAATTAAAAAAAGCTGCATTATTCAACATAAAATACTGTTATGATGTACAAAACCAATGATCAATGGGAGAGAGAAACGTAAAAATAAAACAGTACGGTATGTACAGTATGTAGTAATAATAAAACACTGCACTTGTAAGAGTATATACAATAAGTTACATTTATAACTTAAAAATTGAAGATGGTGATTTATGCTGCGCAATCAGATCGTTATTCTAATATATTTTAAAATACATTAGCTTCACATTTACTTTTATAACATTTACATATATGGTAACACCCCTCTTTCAGGGTCTCTATAATCTACAATACAAGAGCAGATTCCAGTTTCATATTGTTTGCATTTTGCTTAAACTCTACTCTGCGAACTTCATATTAAAACTAAGGTCAGGACTTATACGGATTGCCTTCTCTTGACTTTTAATTATACGTTTGAAAGATTCAATCATATATGATTGTTGTGCTTCGACCCACTTTCTAGTTGTTCAAGAGTATAAGAATCTTTAGCTTTTCTTAAATTGTCGCATTTCTTCGCTTTTTGTTTCCATCTTCAAACTTTAGATGAAACAGCGTGCCTAGCTGCCACAATTTTTCATCACTTTTCATATTTAGAATAAATAAACACGGGCGCCCATATGCAAAATTTTAAGGGGGGGGGGACTCAGATATTTTCTCCATGGTTTAGCAGGATATTTACCCCATGGAAACCGATTTCAGAACAAATTAGAGTTATTAAAATTTAACATTTTTAATAACTTAGTCATTAATGTCTAGAAAAGAAATGTTTTTATATTTTTGCAAAGAAAGAAGTACTAAAAGCAAGGAAGCTCTAATCGCAAAGGGAGGAGGGCTTGAGCCCCCCTATATGGGCGCCCTTGTAAATAATTGAAAAATGAGGAGTGGTGATATATACGCATTAATAAAGCTATGTTTATAGTGTGGTGCGTGGTAACTTGCGTAGTCAGTGATGCTGAAAAGATAAAAGTACATTCACGAAGTCATTGTTTAGTAGTCAATAACAAAGCCGAAACGCTTTGTTATTAGCTACTAAAAATTGCATCACGACTTCTTCCCAAATATTTTCGTGTTGAGAGCAAGAAATTCGCTATAGCTCTAAAATTCGTTGCTCCTGAAGAACTGGCGTTATAGCCATTTCGCGTATGTCGGATCGCGTTGTAGCGGG
The DNA here is from genome assembly GCF_026930045.1 of Uloborus diversus. Classification (NCBI taxonomy): domain Eukaryota; kingdom Metazoa; phylum Arthropoda; class Arachnida; order Araneae; family Uloboridae; genus Uloborus; species Uloborus diversus. The sequence goes on along the minus strand of NC_072732.1, from coordinate 207,889,748 downwards.
AGTCGACTGTATTATACGTGTCTAAAACTTTAAGCAGTTGCACTAAAATTTAATCCTTGTTCCTCTTTAAGATTTATGCTTGCTAATTTCATCCTTGCTTCCGAGAAGTCTTGATTCAAAATTTTCATAATGATTGCGTTTAACATTACTGTTGCAAGGCAACAAAATTTGTAACAATGGGTTTTATATTTAAACATTTAATGGGAAATTGCATGAAATTTTGCTATTTTCCATTCTAACGGAAATATTAATTTTCTTTCAGAATTTTAATTTTTCAGCGTTAAGTTGTACTTTATGTTTAAGCAAATCTTTTAGTGTAATCCAGAAGTCTCTAAGTGAACTAGTTGCTGAAATATAAGCAAAACCAAGCCTCAGATTACTCCGTGACAAACAGGCAAAATATAATAAAAGTGCTTAAAAAAATCCCGATTATAAATTTTTTTAAAAAACCTTTTTGTGGAAAGAAATATTTACTAAAACAAATCCAGACTGAATGATTTTTCAACAAGTATTTTTTGTTTTTGATGCGATCCTAATTAAAAATAAGACATTCTATACACAGTGCGATTCTTTTATTTTACACAATTCAATCTTAGAAAAACAAGCAAAAAACAACTCATCCAAAAACGTTTTTCACCTTCCAGAAGCAAATGAAATTTGATCCCTGCCAAACCAATGACCGCGCGATTTCTGACCCCCCCCCCCCAAGTAAGAGTATGTCGGGATTTTTCCAAACCCCCAACCCCCCTCGGGATCCTTACGTAATTAATGAATTGCGCCTAAGATAATCATTGTAAAACTGAAAAATCCAATTAAAAAAAAAAACGTTTTTAAACAATTTTAATGAATGATTTGAAAAAAAAAAAAAAAAATCATTCGATTTACATCGAGATTCAAATCATGCTTTGCATCAAGCAGATATAAGCCAACGAATCCTGCCCAAAAATCAAGTAAAATGTTCATTTTTGCTTGCTTTTTTTTAAACTTTTTTTTTTTTTTTTGAGTTTAAGTTGGCAACGCGTATGGTTTAAATTTTGAATAAAATATTCATTAGTTTTCAGTTAATCATTCGAGTATGCAGGCTCTCAGTTTCGATCTTCAACGCAGCGGTTGCTAGTTTCGGTTCACGTTTTGCATCTCATCTGTGAACTTTTATATTCTCATGCGCTGTATATTTATATGATTGTGTTGTTATCGTTTATCGACTAGATACATAAAATAAAAAAATATAAAAAATCTTGACCTGATCCCAGGGTTGGCTTTCTGCCGGCAGAAACTAGTTTTTGCCGTGCCAGGGGCAGAAACTGGTTATAACCGGTAAAAACCGGCAGAAACTGGTAAAAACTTAAAAGCATCTTTAATTACTTAATTTATTGCTAAATGATTTTCGTTTAAGCAAACTAAAAAAATTAAACTTCATTTCATTATTTAAAAAAATAAAATCCTATGCTAATGCCTTTAATTTAGTTCGAGGAGGGAACTTTTCAATTGCAGATGCTCGTAATGTTTGGATTAATCTAACAAAGTACAAAAAATCATATAGGTGCTCAGGAAAGAGGAATGACTTACAGAATTAAAAGGCATTTCTGATTTTAATTTGCTCACTTATATGCTTCATCTAATTTGTTTGTGATCGAAATTATCACATGCTTCAAGAAGAAAGTGCCAGAATTTTACTTGCCAATATTTACATAGATTTTATACCTAATGTCAAAGCTTTGCAAAACGAATTGGTCCTATTTCTCGAAACTTATTTTTTCAGTCGAATTTCTCCCACTACCCCAGTTACTACATGGTGGACCAGTTTTTAAAAAATATACAATAGATGAAAGTTTCACGAACATTGCTTGTTCCTTCATGCATTGCCTGCTAGCTCTTCTGTTGCAGGAATATTCTAAAGTATCTCATTTGTCATATTAGATTGAGAAACTGTTTAGATTTTAGAAACCACCTTTTCTAAGAAGCAACTGCAGGGAACAAACAATGTAACATTTGATTTTAAATTGTGGTAATATCGTATTAAAATTGTGCTTTGGTTAACAATTATTTTTTTCTGTGCACTTCCTATTACATGTCAATAATTTAATTTTTTCTCATTTGTGAGTTTTTGCCAGTGTCTGCCGCAAATGTGGCAGAAAGTGGTTTTTGCCATGCCGGTTTTAACCGGTTTCTACCACCGGTTCTTTAACCGTCTCGGCAGAAACTTGCCAACCCTGCCTGATCACCAAGTGTGTGTGGCTTATCCCACTTGGCAGACAGCAGCATCTAAACCTAGTCCATTAACCCGAAATCTCCTCGAGTCATGATAAAGGGTACTGTTATAGTGAATCTTCTTTTAGTCTTTGGCCAGAGGCCCAAAAGACCAGGAGACCCAAAAGCACCAAAAGTAGCCAAAGAGAGAAGTTCGACTTTGCTCAGTCGGCTATACCCCCAGGCACTTGGTGCCCATTTTAGTCGCCTCTTACGACATGTATGGGCTGTGGTGGGACTATTCTAATCCGATCCCACACGGTGGTGATCCACAAGTAGTACCGGGATTAATTGCTACTGTTTACTTTTACAGGAAAAATACTTAAAAACTGAGGTTGCGATTTGTAAATGACCTTCAAAATAAATTAAATTATTGATTAATAAGTTGTAGGTAAATATTTTAATTTCCACCTTCGCAATCAACTAATTAACATAGGTTGATCCAGAACTATAGTTGGGGTTGGGGCTGCTGGGGCTAACCTAACCATAGCGACCCTTCAGTCACGTGTCCAGCACCTTACCGACAGGGCTACCTTAATCCGTTTCTGATACAACATATTATAGTTGGGGTAAACCTAGTCTGGAAGCATTGTGAAGGCTACGCAAATACTAATCAAAGCGTTAAGACGATGGGTTTGCCCCAACCATAGTAATTTTATCGCACTGAAAACTTCAAAACATGAAAGTTTTTTGGTCGCTGTTTCCATGGCCTGAATGTTTTGATTTCGAGCGTCGATGTTTCGAAAAATTGATGTGATGCTATAAATGTAGCATTTCATCTTGAGATCAATAAATTTTGTGTCAACAGCGTCAAAGTAAATACTATAAATATAAGTTTTAGTGGTAAATGAAATTGACAAAGTTTGACAACAGCGAAAATACGAAGAAATTGTTGCTCTCGTCGGTCAAAATCCGCGGAAAATCGCCATGTCATGACACATGATAATGATTATGCAGGCGTGTTTGAGATATCTTGATTGTCTATTTGGCTTAGGCACTCTAGGCCACTGCAATTTCACATCGTTAAAGTCCAGCAGGTCTTAAGTTTAACCCTCTGGTGGGAAACTGAGAGTCGAAATTCTCAGTGTCATCCATGCCTAAATATTGGTAGCACATGAAAGACTGGATGCCATATCGGAGGATCGCACTAAATCTCGTGCTCTACCGACTCTAGGTTTGCAAAAGGTTTCTTCTGCAGCCGTATTGAAATGAAAAAAAAAAAAAGAAAAAAGAAAAACATAATAAATTTTGAAAAATACCGTAGTACTCTTGACTCAAATACCTAGATAACCAGCAATAAAAACTGTCCGGAAACCATTCTAAAATTCCTTTTATCTAGCCAATGTTAAACAGAAAACATTTGTAAGCCCTTTTACTTTTAACATCCGGCAAAAAAAGACATTGGAAATCAAATGTAAACATTTCACAGAACCAAGTATAAAATCGCTTTTTCACATTTGAGTTTTTATTAATACTTATTGAAGATAAACTATTGCATTTATTCACTTACTTTTTTTTCAACTTCTGAAATCTCGTCTGTTTCAGCTCTTTCACTTCAACCGACATCTTCCTGTTCTTTCACAACTTCAAGGAATTTGAAAATCCACTTTTGTCTTTTAGAACCGATGGAACAATCAAAGATGCGCAGCCAATAAAAAACAATAAAATTCAATTAAAACCGACTGCGATTCATTCAGTACATGCCCAACATCATTGTTTTGCGGTGTCAAAATTTGGTAAGATACATCCAACGTGTGACAAGAACAGTTCGTCTTGTCAAATCAAGCGGGAATAACACACGGTTACCGAATTTGCTCTGAACTGAAAAAATCAGCGCAAGCGCAGTCGGGCGATTCTAAATGGTGCGTGAACTAAAAGCGTTAAGAAAACGTTCCATTTAGTTGGAGGAAATGAAATTCGAAGATTAAAATGTAGTCTTTCAAAAAAAAGTCCATTTCTTTCATACTCTGCAGCATAAAATTTGCTTGCAATTAGGATTATCCAATTTCAAGGTGAATATTGTTACGGATGGAAAAATGCCGATTAAGGTTTCGGATCTGCATGAATGTTTTTATCAAGTAAATTTTGGTGCAAAACAATAAAGTGGACAGACACACCAAACTCATAAAAATGTTAACATAGAAGACTTTTTGTCTCGATTTTTAATAATTCCACTGTTTGGACTGTTGTTATTTTATTTTAATTTCTTATTATTTTTCTTATTCACCTTGTAGTGGTAAGGATAATAGAAGAGTGTCTCTTTAAGTCGGATGTAGAACATCCATAATTTTAGGAGGTCCGGGAGTTTTTCCCGCGAGAAATTTTTGAAAATAAAATCTGTATTTTGAGGATTTATATTAGGTAATTGAGACTACAAAATTATGAGAAAAAAAAATGGGCAAACAAAGTCTTTCAAAAGTTATACATTCTTTTGCAAATCAAGATCAAACAAAATAAAAATTGCTTGCTCGACAAATCATGGAAATTAATGGACAGAGAGGAAAAACGAGAGAGGAGAAAAGAGAAGCACCCAGTCATTTGCTCATATCGGCTTTTAGTGAAGTTTGTTTTTCATCACTAACCCTACTCCCTTTTTTTTTTCATTTAATGCCCTACAGTATGAAAATTCTACAAAATAGTTTAAAAGAAATGGTGTAGACATTCAGAAAATAAGAACAGAAGAGTAATATTATGGCCATTTGGACAATTCATACTTTATTTTCTTGATAAGATACAAAATTGAAGAACTTTTCAAGTAATTTCAAAAACTTAAATAATTTTCAAAGACTCTCGAACAGTTGAAATTATTTGAAGCTCTTTGTTTACACTTTTCAGAAGTTGATTGTACAGTCTTACAAAATGATTATAACTTTGCAAGACATACCCGTTTTAAGTTTAAAAATAAATGCAACGAAATATTTCTCGAAACAAACTTTTTGTTTTCAATCACAAGTAGTGCAGAAAATGAAAGAGAGTAGAGTAAGTGTTATTTTTTTCTCATACTTAAGGTATTAACAGTATGCAGTAGAGGTAAGAGAAAAAACAAGCAATAACAAAAGAACTTCTATGATACTGAATTCGGCATTAAATAAATGCAAGACATGAAACATATCAGCCACAAAAATGATCTTGAAAATTATGCTACAAAAACGCGAGAATCGTGATTTTTGCATTTTTTACTCAGGATGTATCAAGGAGCTGAATTTGGCACATCTTGGTAACACGATACTCGCCTAATCGGAAAATAGGGGCCCAGCCTTTGGGGAGTCCCCGGCTCGAAATCAGTACAGTGTAAGTGTTATAACAGCTATAGGGGGAGGAGGGCAGGGTCGTGCATAGAGGGGAGAAAGGACACCTGTTGGCCCGGGCCCGAGCTTTAATGGGGCCCAATATTTTTAAACCTAGGGTTGAAAATATGGGTAAACAATATGGAGGGGGCCCAAAAAAGACATTTGTGACAGCCCCAAAATTTCTGTGCACGCCCCTGGAGGAGGAAGTGCACAGAAGTCAGTTTGGTAGACTTGAAAAACAACGAACTGACAAAGGGCCTACCATAACCCTGGACTGCCATGAATTGAATTGGGAAAGAGAGCAGGAAGTCCTAAATTAAAGGTCTAAATTTCAAGTGTGCCTTGCGGCTTAATGAGAACTAGAACTGCTTTTTCTGTATTTCTTCAAAATATTATAAATTTTGAATAGTAGCAAAATTAAGAATTAAAAAAAAAATTGTTATTTTCCTTTTCTGACATTAGGAATTAAAAAAAAAAATTAAAAAAAAAAACCTTCTGTTTTACGGTACAAAACATTTTGGGTTTCGGGGGGGGGGGGCGTCAGGCCCGCCCTCTGGATACGGCCCTGAGTGGACCCATGTTTTACTGATGATAATTTCATAAATTAAATTTCAGATTATTTTGCCAAATCGTCCGACAAAATTTGCCAAATAAGGAAATTTTTGCTAGATTACCGTGACCTCTCATGGGAGCGCCCCTGGTGGCAACACAATATTTTCATGGAGTCAAACACCATCAAAAATTAGTTTCAACCTCAACACTATTTATTCATGTCATACACCATAAAGATTTAAGACTCGATTCAAAACTGTTCAAGTGTTTTATGAATTTCGTGTATTTTTAAGCCCCATTACTATTTAATTTTTCGGAAAATTTTGTCGTTTATCCCGTTCAATTTTTCTTGCTGAAACAAATAAGGCAAAATGCAAAATTTCAACAAATGCAGTTGCGCATTTTTGGAGAGGTGGCGGGCCTAGGGAACACGTGCCCCTCTCAAAGGGATAATATCAGTTTCCCTATCCCATGAATTATTTTAAAACTCATTTCTCCATAACAAAATCAAATTTTTGAACTACACTGCTCAAAACAATTAGGGGAGCAAGCAAAAACGTGAAGAAAACCGGGCGAGACGGCTATGTATTGGCATACAATGGATAGTACACGCGTATCAATGCGCACTACAGAAAAAAAGACGTAAAAAAATTGGAATTAAGTTTTAATGCTTTGAAAGTATGGAAAAAACGTAAAAAGATGATTTAGGGCAACAATTTGGTTACATGTAAATGATGAAAAAAGACACTGTTTAGACATGATGCATAAGTTTTAATAAGGCGTGTGGGCTCCTCGAACACCTAAGACTGCTGCACACCTGTTTGCCATGGATGCGATGAGGTTATCTATCTGACTTTGGGGAATACTGTTCCACTCCCCAAGAAGTGCAATTTCCAAGTCTCGAACAGTAACAGGCGGCCTTGATCGCGCAGCAATGCGTCGTCCGAGCATGTCCCAAACATGCTCGACTAGATTCAGGTCAGGAGAGCACGTTGGTCATTCCATACGCTATATTGTTTCAGCTTCAAGCATGTTCTCTACCAGACGAGCTCTATGCGGTCGGGCAATATCATTCTGGAAAACAACGGAATCTCCAATGGTTCCAGAGTAAGGGATGACATGAGGTCGCAGTATCTCGTATGCATACCTTCGGCCAGTCAAAGTGCCATTCCGAATGCTATGCAGGTCCGTACGTCCGCCCATGCTGATTCCACCCCATACCATCCAACCAACTCATCTGTATTGTGACTTTTCACGAATGAATGCGAGGTTATTTCGAGTGCCCCTGTCCCTCCATACCAGAAAGCGTCGGATGTCACACTCCAGGCTGATTTGGGACTCATCTGTAAACAACATTTGGCTCCAATCATGTTGCTCCCAATCTCGATGTTCAATATCCCATCATCTTCGGGCAGCACGGTGGCGTGGGGTCAACGGAATGAGGACCATTGGCCTACGTGCATAGAGCTCTCCCTCATGAAGCCGATTACGTACTGTTTGGCTGGACATCCTTCGTCCTGTTGCCAAAAGTAACTGTCTTTGCAGCTGCGTAGCATTCTCTGTTCTGTTTCGACGGGCTATTAACAGTATATACTGGTTATCAGTTGCTTCAGTGGCATGTGGCCGACCTTGCCCTGGTCGACGTCTAACATTTCCTGTCTCTTGGAATTGATTCCAAAGCCTTGCAACAACACTTCTGGAGACTCAAACAGCGTCCGCGACACTACGTTATGTTTGCGTCTGCCTATAAGATGTCATGTCATGGATTCCGGTAAATCACTCTGTTAAGACATTCTCAAGTAACCTTGTCTCAAGAAAAAATACTGTGCAATCGAATTTCACAGTTACGGCAATAAAACGGACGTTTCTGCAACATCTCGATTTCTGCTCTTATCTCCTTTTTCTGGTTTTTGACGTCATGAACACTGATTGGCATATAAAGTTTTCTTTTTCCGTTTCCTGGTAGGCTTAAAATTATGGATGTTTATATGTACATACATTTTATGTTATTTATTAGTATGCATCTTTGCGTAATTTTGTTAAAACCATGTGCTCCCCTAATTGTTTTGAGCAGTGTACAATCGAACCTGTTTATCTTGAACCTGCCTAATTTTTCGATTTCCCTGCATATATAGCATAAATTCAGGTTTTTACTTCCTTTTACAAAAAAGGAAGTATTGTATTCACGAAAAAAATTTCATTCAAAAATCGGCCTTAATTTCCATTTTGCTCACCCCCCAAATGAATGTTGAGTTTTTTTTTTTTTGACTCGACCACACGTACATATGTACCTAAGAACGTATAGACGCCCGAAATATCCATTTTGACGTTTCCTGAGTTAATTACAACGAGTTTCCTCGTGACTTCTGTATGTACGTATGTATGTGTGTATGTATGTCGCATAACACAAGAACGGGATGTCCTAGAAAGTTGAAATTTGGTACGTAGACTCCTAGTGGGGTCTAGTTGTGCACCTTCCTTTTTGGTTGCATTCGGGTGTTTTTAAAAGGATCTTTTGTCCCTCTTTGAGCGGAAATCAAGGGCGCCTATTTAGGGGGGCAAGGGGGGGGGGTCTCGCCCCCCCCCCCTTTGAAATTAGAACTTTTTTGCTTTTGGTACTTTTTTCTTTGCAAAAATGTAAAAATATTTCTTCTCCAGCCATTAATGAAAAAGTTATTAAAAATGAAATATTTTAATGACTTTAATCTGTCCTGAAATCGGTTTCCATGGAGAAAATACCCTCCAAACCCATGGGGGAAATATCTGAGCCCCCCTTACAATTTTGCATATGGGCGCCCTTGGCGGAAATCATTGTTAATTTCGATGTAAACTCAAGTGGTGTTATAATTTGTCGGACACTTGGCGAGTTATCGCCAGTCTTTTGGTCGCCAAGTCTTGTAGCCAACTTGGAGACAAATTTGGCGGATTTTTTTTTTTTTAATTTAGTTTCAAATTGGCCACTGTTGGTGATATTAAGAGAGTAAACTATTGAATTACATTAAAATTGCCAATAATGGGAAAATGACATTGAATTGGAGTAAAAGGAAGTCATGTGATGCACACATCAGCTCGTTTTCTCATGATGAATTTTCCAGAAAACCTCTATGTCTCAAATTCTGACTACGATGTCTTTTTGGAATTGGATCTCCAGTTATCTTTATCAATAGTAGAACCGGCGGAAAAAAGCCTTTTTTCTTAAATCGGCAGTTAAGCCTTGCGAGACATATAGCCCATGGAAAACTATAGGTACCAGGATCACGCTTTTTTTAGGAATTCCATCCACTCAGTCACTGGTTCGCATTGTTAAACAGTGAAAAAGCTCTCCTGAGTTTTACTTTCAAAGCATTAATAAAAATTATTTTGCTGTGTTATCTGGGTTTATGCCCTTCTAACGTTCAATTATTTCGATTGAGGTAAAAGTAAAAGTCTCAACATTTTTTAACGACTATCATCAAAAGAAAATGTTCGTCCTTAAAGATATGCCTAAACTTGCAGTCGATATAGTATAAAATTTAGTTACAAGTGTAATCAAGATTTGTTATACTGCAAAATGTTGAACTAATGTAAAAGAACATGTTAAGCCCCCGACTTTGTACCAATTGCTTATTTTTATAACTTTTATAAAAAACCTTTATGTCTCGTAACCTCCGTATCTCGAACTTTTCTTCCATTCTATGAAATTCGAAATAGGCCAGTTCGAGTGTATTATTTAAAAAAACATACACGAAGTCCTTAAGAGGTTTTCCACCTCTAGCTCAGTCACTTCCTAAGCTGGGCTGATGAGTGCTAATAAGCGCGAAACTGCAATCCTCGCCTGGAACGGACTGAGCTGGCGGTGTATTTCATGTATTTCTGCCTTAGCCCTGGCTATAGGGCTGTTATTTACTGAATACTTGCCTTGTTTTCAATCTTCGAGTTAAACCGAACCATTGTTTCGGTCACTCGTCAGTGCTAATTCTGTATTAGCTACCAGTTTGTTTGGCACTCTTGGCTTCCGTAAGATGTTTTCCACCTCCAGCTCAGTCACTCCTATGCCGGGCAGATGAGTGCTAATAAGCACGAAACTGCAGTCCTCGGCTGGAACTGACTGAGCTGAAGGTGTATTTTCATGTATTTCTGCCTTAACCCTGGCTATAGGGCGGTAACTTACTGAACACGCGAAGTGTATTTGAAAAGAATCATTTCTGTTTGCTAAAGGACTAATATGAAGTCGGAAATTAGTACAAAATAATACATTTAACTCACTTAATTCACTGGTTCAAGGGTGTGAGGGTGTATTATATTACGATTCATCCACTAACTCTTCTTTGATAGAATTAGTAATTAACATTGAAAAAAAAAGTGCGTTATAGGTACCTATAGTTGGGGAAAAGGTAACATGGCAGCGTCGTAATGCTGCACTGTTAAAAATTCAGGAAGATTTTCTGGTAATTGTTACTGTAAAATGGCGGATTTAACGCATCGCTGATTTTTACGGTAATTTATATCGGAAAAATAAGCGATCCCAGCTCCAATTGGTTGCTGTGGCCTACCGAGGAAACCGTAAAATTTTACAGTAACATTTTATTTTTACGGTAATAGTTACTGGCAACATGGATGCCAGTAACAATTACCGTAAATTTTCCGGAAATTTTTAACAGTGTGTGATTAGGTTATCTGTAACCTTCACAATGCTGCAAGTTAGGTTTGTGCAAAAATAGTCATTTTAATCAACTGCAAAAATATACATTTCATTTCAACTTATACAAAATGGCAAATGAAAACTAGTATGTTGTGGCCATCACGAAACTTTCTTCTATATCTTTCTTATAATTCTGATCCCTCCCCATGCTTAACGAGGAAGCAATATTCCCAACGAAAACAAAATTACACATGCCAAAACTTGATGACCATCCCAATTCCTGATTTATCTCAAAAGCAAAGCAAAGAATGAAAATTGAAAATTATTTTAAAAGCCTTGCTTAAAATAATTACCAACATTTATCTGTTAACAAAATCAAGATGGCAACAGTTAAAAATTTTAAATCTTAATATATAAAAATCAATGTCCTGACATAACATATATATATACATATACATATACATATATATATATATATATATCAACGCACAGCCGAAACCGCTGAAGCTTCAGACTTGAAATTTGGCAGGCATGTCCTCATGATTACGAAAGTAACCACTAAGAAAGGATTTTTCGAAATCTCAATTAGTTCGGGAGCAATTAATTAAAACCTCTTAATTTCTGCGAATTAAAAACCTGTCATTGAATTCAAATCCCTTATTTTCGAAGGCTTACCTCCATTCAAATCATTATTCAGTACTTCACCTCAACTTTTGGTCGATAGCGAACTATAAATTTGATATTGTTTTTGTTTCTCACGTGGTTCTTCGAGGCTTTTCTCAAGTCAAATCATAATGTTTCTGTCTATTGCTTTCATTTTTTCAAAACTAGAAACTAAGTTTTTAAGAACATCATCACAGGCGGACTATCCTTTTGAATTTAGAAGAGTGCAGTTTCCTGTTAAAGTTTGCATTGCAACAACCATTAATAAGTCACAAGGACAGACATTAAAAGTAGCAGGGACCGATTTAAGAGAAGACTTTTTTTCACACGGCCAATGTTATGTAGCTTGCTCCAAAGTCAGTTCATCAAGCAGCTTAATAATTTTAGCACCAGGAAAAAAAAACTAAAAATGTTGTATACAAAGAACTTCTTGCTTAAACATAGGTATATCAATAAAATGTGGATGGCCTGTGTTTGCAAAAATAATCAATACTTTAAAAGGATCGTTAATAACAGTTAAAGATCGGTTAAGGACAAAGGCATATATGTAAGGAGTCCAGGGGCCCCGGGATCCTCCCCAAATTTGAAAAAGTAATAGGTAATAAGTAATTATTATAGGGGATTTTCGAAACTAGGTGCACCAAGCACTGTTAACCCCTGCTAATTCCATTACCCGAGCAATGCCGGGTACGGGAATGCTAGTCATTGAGATAATATTCCGGATCATTTCCATGCAATTAAAAGCACGAGCTGAACGCAGACGACAGTCTGTTACGATTTATCTTTCTTATTGTTGCAATTAAAAAGCTATTTTTATTCACACAAATAAAAAAAATCAGCCCCCCATGGAGCGATTGGCGCCAAAATTAAACCAACGCCTGTTTACATATAGATTCATATTTATTCCAAATTTCATCCAGAACGTAGCATTACTTCTTGAGATATGGCACTCACAATGGAAAAAAAAAGAACGTTCGATTGCGCCACCCCCTTTTCAGCTGTTGACACCAAAATAGAATCATTTTTTATACCCTCTAAGGGCTACTTGTCGATAAATTTTTGTTTGATTACGTTCATTATTTATTGAGATACAGCAGTCACAATTGACGGCAAAAAACGTTCTATAGCTCAACCCCCGTTTGAGCTATTGACACCAAAATTGAATCAGGATCTGTACCTATTAGGGACAACATATGGACCAAATTTTGTCTGATTCCGCCAGTTACTTCCTGGGGAATAGCAGTCAAGCAAAACTCAAAAAACGTCCCATTGCTCCACCCCCCTTGGAGGAATTCACGCTAAAAACCAATGGGCACAAGTTCACATAGGAGCACATATGTGTACCAAATTTCGTTCGATTTCATGCGGTAGTTTTTGCTGTAGAGCGGCCACAAAAAACTGGTCACACACAGACGTGACATACATACACACACACACACACACATACACACAGACAGACAGACATTTTCCAAAAATAGTCGAAATGGACTCAGCACACCTCAAAACGTTCGAATTCGTCAAAATTCGAAATTCGAAAATTTGCACGAATCCAATACTTTCTTCTATATATTAGATATAGAAGAAAGTAAAATGAGAGATAAAAAATAAAAAATATCGTCATTTTTACCTCAGAGTTCCAAAATAGTTTGAAGCTTTTCTGCATATCAAAGGTAATTTCACATTTGTCGTTATTGTTGTCGCTTTCATGATTTTTACTTCCTTTTACAAACTAGTATGTTGTGGCCATCACGAAACTTTCCTCTATATTTTTCTTTTTACTTTCTTCTATATCTTACTAATATTATATATGCGAAAGTTTGTCTGTATGGATGTATGGATGTATGGATGGATGTATGGATGTTTGTTACTCTTTCACGCAAAAACTACTGAACGGATTTTGATGAAACTTTACAATAATATAGCTTATGCATCAGAATAACACATAGGGTAGTTTTCGGCCCGTTATGGGGGGAAAACCCCCTTAGGGGGGCAATAAAACACAATTTTTGTATAAATTCTCTAATATTGGGATGAAAAAATACTTGCACATATTTACATTATATGTCCATCGAAAGCTCTGATTTTTCTGCTGAAGATGGCACCTGTTCGAAATTTCTAAGTAGAATAAAAAACGAGCTATGAGCTTTTTAGATCCATGTTCGAAGGCTTTCCTCAACTCAATACAGTATTTAGTGTATCATCTCAACTCCCTGTCGATAGCGACAATTGTTGTATTGTTGACTTTCTTTGCTTTTCGTGATTGTTCAAGGCTTTTCTCAAGTCAAATCTTAAAGTAAGATTTTTGCACAAGATTGGCAAATAATACATGATTTGGCTGATGATTTTCCATTTAAACGGAACTTTAATGTAATTAATGGTTTTTATTATTATTTATGCTAATTGAACACTTACTCATTATCCAAACAACCAGCAGATCGCCAAAATTTTTGCAGAAAGATTTCCGTAGCTGATGCATTTGGCAGTTTTTTCAACGTTGCTGTTTTTGAAGCCGAAGACCACGTCATAATGTTTCTCAGCTTTCACCATGTAAACAAAATATCGCCAATCAAAGAATTTTCAAAAGACTTTTTTTACTGTGTTAAATAATCCAGCAACTAAATTAGGCAAATCCATAAACAGCACAAAAACTTCCATTAATTTTCCTTTTTGCACAATTTCAAACAATCACCAAATTTTATTATGAAACTGTTTAGCGCCATTTTATGGTGACCAAAAATATCTCAGCATCTGGCGACGATATCTCTGTAACGAAAATTAATATCATTTCGCTTTACAAAGTAAGGAAAGAATGGGGGAGCATCATCGAAGGTACCTCGAAACGACTTTCGCAAATTCGGTAAAATCGCACCAAGAGCCACAATGATTGAAATTTCCCGAAATAACTAAAGCAAGTATAAGGGGATTACGAGCGCAGCTACTTTTTTTTTAATCACTTCGTACTTCATTAGCCATACAGAGAAGGTTTTAGACTCCATGTTAAAAAAAAGTATCAACAGATTAATCTTTTTAAACATGAGAAGATTAATTTCATGTTTTTTAAATTTGTATATGCTTAAATATAGTGCTTTCGTTTCTAAACCAATACTACTTTGTTCTTTATACTTATTGCTACTTTAGTTTTATGGGTAAGGAAGAAACACGATTTTTAATCACGTCAAAAAATGTGTTTTAAATTCTTTTACTTAAAACAGAAAACAAAAGCAAGTAACGATTTTTTCTAATAATTATTACTGACCCAGGCAACGCCGGGTATTTTTGCTAGTCTAATATATAGAAGAAAGTATTGGATTCGTGCAAATTTTCGAATTTCGAATTTTGACGGATTCGAACGTTTTGAGGTGTGCTGAGTCCATTTCGACCATTTTTGGAAAATGTCTGTCTGTCTGTGTGTATGTGTGTGTGTATGTATGTGTATGTGTGTGTGTGTGTGTGTATGTATGTGTGTCACGTCTGTGTGTGACCAGTTTTTTGTGGCCGCTCTACAACACAAACTACCGCATGAAATCGAACGAAATTTAGTACACATATGTGCCCCTATGTGAACTTGTGCCCATTAGTTTTTGGCGCGAATTCCTCCAAGGGGGGTGGATCAATGGGACGTTTTTCGAGTTACGCGTGCTTGCTATTCCTCAGGAAGTTACTGGCGGAATCAAACAAAATTTGGTCCATATGTTGGTATTAACAGGAACAGGTGCTGATTCAATTTTGGTGTCAATAACTCAAACGGGGGTTGAGCTATAGAACGTTTTTTGTCGTCAATTGTGACTGCTGTATCTCAAGAAATAATGAACGGAATGAAAGAAAAATTTATCGGCAAGTAGCCCTTAGTGGGTATAAGAACTGATTTTATTTTTGTGTCAACAGCTAAAAAGGGGGTAGCGCAATCACCCGTTCTTTTTTTCCATTTTGAGTGCCCTATCTCAAGAAGTAATGCTACGTTCTGGTTGAAATTTGGAATATATGTGAATCCATATGTAAACAGGCTTTGGTTCTATTTTGACGCCGATCGCTCCAAGAGGTGTTGATTTTTTTTTTTTTTTTGCGAATAAAAATATTTTTATTAATGCAACAATAAGAAAGATAAATCGTAATAGATTGTCGTCTGCGTATTTCTCGTGATTTTAATTGTATGAAAATGATCGGAAATATTATCTCATAGACTAATAATAAGAGTAGACCGAGCTATGGCAACCCTTTTGCTGCTCATAAACCAAACCATGTGACTGGTGGATATCCTAGCAACAGCGGGCGTTAATCATAGCAGACGATCAACGCCAGCGCGAAATAAAATAAATAGAATTGATGGAAAACGGAAGAATGATCTTTTATGGAGTCCGATTTGTAAATTTGTTATTCTAAGTTGTAAATATTTTGTTAATATAGTGAGTTTTTCGTTTAGATAGTATTGTGCATTTTCTTTAGTCAATTTCAATAACTCTCTAAGCAATAAAAGATGCAAGCGACCAAGAAGAATCAGCAAACAGTAAGATTTTTACCTACAGTTTCAATTTAAGATACCGATTAGTACATTTTTGCGTTAACGCAAAACGTTTACGCCATTTCAGATCAAAAACTATTACTAATGTCAAAATAATGCAGAACTAAAAGAAAAACAGTTCAATCTCTGCACCTGGAAGTTTTTTTTAATGAAAACACAGTCTTAAAATACGTGTCGAGTGCCAAACTATAGATAATGCTGCCATCTAGCAACCATGCTGCCAAAGTCTTCGCCAAGCCCTTCCACTAGTCACATGATACATCTATGAACCAATTTTCTTTATCAACAAGAATGAGAAAGCTCGGTCTACTCTTATTATTAGTCTATGTATTATCTCAATAATTTAAAATTTTTAACTGTTGCCATCTTATGTTTGTTAATAAATAAAATATTTGTTATTAATTCAAGTAAGGCTTTTAAAGTAACTTTCAATTTTCGCTCTTTGTTTTGTTTTTACAATAATTCAGACATTGGGATGGTCGTCAAGTTTTTGCATGTGTAATTTTGTTTTTGTTGGGAATATTGCTTCCTCGTCAAGCATGGGGAGGGATCAGAAAAAGGAAAAATATAGAAGAAAGTTTCGTGATGGCCACAACATACTAGTTTTTTTCTGATCCCTCCCCATGCTTGACGAGGAAGCAATATTCCCAACAAAAACAAAATTACACATGCAAAAACTTGACGACCATCCCAATGTCTGAATTATTGCAAAAGCAAAGCAAAGAGCGAAAATTGAAAGTTATTTCAAAAGCCTTGCTTGAATTAATTACAAATATTTTGTTTGTTAACAAACATAAGATGGCAACAGTTAAAAATTTTAAATCATTGAGATAATATTTCCGATCATTTCCATAAAACTAAAATCACGAGAAATACGCAGACGACAATCTATTACGATTTATCTTTCTTATTGTTGCATTAATAAAGCTATTTTTATTCGCAAAAAAAAAAAAAAAAAAAAAACCCTCTTGGAGCGATTGGCTTCAAAATTGAACCAAAGCCTGTTTACGTATGGATTCACATATATTCCAAATTTCAACCAGAACGTAGCATTACTTCTTGAGATAGGGTACTCACAATGGAAAAAAAGAACGGGCGATTGCGCTACCCCCTTTTTAGCTGTTGACACCAAAATAAAATCAGCTCTTATACCCACTAAGGGCTACTTGCCGATAAATTTTTCTTTCATTCCGTTCATTATTTCTTGAGATACAGCAGTCACAATTGACGACAAAAAAAGTTCTATAGCTCAACCCCAGTTTGAGTTATTGACACCAAAATTGAATCAGCACCTGTTCCTGTTAATGGCAACATATGGACCAAATTTTATTTGATTCCGCCAGTTACTTCCTGAGGAATAGCAAGCACGCGTAACTCAAAAAACGTCCCATTGCTCCACCCCCCTTGGAGGAATTCGCGCCAAAAACCAATGGGCACAAGTTCACATACGGGCACATATGTGTACCAAATTTCGTTCGATTTCATGCGGTAGTTTTTGCTGTAGAGCGGCCACAAAAAACTGGTCACACACGTGACACACATACATACACACACACACACATACATACACACACACACACACACATACATACATACACACACACACACACACAGACAGACAGACATTTTCCAAAAATAGTCGAAATGAACTCAGCACACCTCAAAACGTTCGAATCCGTCAAAATTCGAAATTCGAAAATTTGCACGAATCCAATACTTTCTTCTATATATTAGATATAGAAGAAAGTAAAAACCACATAGTACTTTAGTAGCAAAACACAATATTAATCGAAACAACATGTAGTAACAAAATGTAATCTCAAGTGTATCACGGCTTTCCAAACAAAACAGCAACTACTGCGAAATTCACAAAGAAATATTTTTCTGAATTCTTCAATAAAACTAAAATGCTATAAAAGTATGATTTTCTCTATTGCATTTTATTTTATAGTTCGATAAATCTGACGCCTTGTCCAATCGAGAAGGGACGGGGAGAAAAAGAATTATAACATTCTCCTATGGGGGAAAAAATCTAGTTTAGTTTATAAAAACTCAAAATAAAGCGATAGGAAAGCTTAATAAGCTAGTTCTATGTTGTAAGCGTTATGACAATGTTTTTATTGATAGTTCTTTGCACGAGAATTTAAATGAAATTTTATAGGGATTAATTTACTAACTTTAAATATTAAAAAATATATTTTTTGCATCCACATTCGCAGTAAATTAATACACACTATTTATGCGCTTCAAAGTAGTGAAAACACCAATTTATAAATTCCCCTCCCCCTCTTTTTTCCTAATTTTTTGAATCAAAACCACTTAGTCCTCTTCTTTTAAGTTCAATGAATAACATGAGATTGCAAACTAACAAAACTTTTTTTTTCGTGTACTCAATTTCTTGTTCAAATCATCCAATTCTCAATTTCTCGTTAAATCCAAAAATTGGAATTTTTTTCAGATTTTAAAATTTTTAACTAGCTCAGAAAGAGTAAATCATTTTTCTTCATTTTACCTGAGGTACTTAATCATACTGTTTTAAAAGATTCAAATTCATTTTTACGTGCATAAACATGTTGTTGTTCTACACCAGGTGGGGGAAGTGAACGAATAGGGGCACCACCCCCTGCGAAAAAAAATCAAGAAAAACTTTTTTTAAACCGAGGAATCTATGTTTAGATGATCAAATAAACCAACTTACAGTGGTTTTTCTTCAAATTTCTCAGAAATTAATGACGCGCCCCTGAAAGGGTTAAGAGATTATTAAAAACATTTTAAAAGAACCGCATGACACGTTTTACATTCTTGTGCCCCCTCTAAAACTATCTCTGTATCCGCCCCTAACTTCATGATATTTAGTTTCCCATAAAGCAATATTGTTTTGAGACTTGAAAAAAAAGTATGCATTTTTCTTTAAAATGCATCTGAGTAGTGTACGTTAAATAAATATGAAAGGAAAAGTAATTATATTTTTTCCTTACGCATAGAAAAACAATCGATTTAACAATGGTGTAATTACGTTTCGATGGAAACGTAATTACGGTAATTAACATTATCGATTACTCAAACACCTACAACACTTTGTAAAGCAGTGACATGTTTGAAAACCTGCTATTTACAATGTAGATGCAAAATAACTGAAAGTGGAAGATAATGACTGATTCAATTTTTCGCTTTTTATCGTGTCAATGACCGCTTCTAAAACAAACTGATTTAAGAACCTTTTTTTTTCTAGCTTTAAGAAAACATGTGACTTGTTAAATGCATGAATGAGCAAAGTAACTACAAGAATTCTAATTTCTTCAGAATCGTGTAGGGAAGTCGCAACGAACATATCAGTCGTTGCCTAAAAATAAACTTTGAGTATCCAACACAGTTGACCATGATAATTGGCAAGCTTGAAAGTTGAGTCAAATTTAAATTTACTTACGGAACAAAAAATAGAATCAAATTATTGCGGGAAGCGTGAAGGACTTCGAAAATTTTTGAGGAAAAAAGGAAATTTGTATCAATTGGATTCATAAGAATTTGCTTTAAGAATAGCAAAATAATTTCATAAGGTTAACTGCAAAAAGGGAGGAAGTTGTTACAAGTTATTTAATTTAGTATCATATTTTCCCCCTTAAAACGCATCCTTTTCCCATATCAGATTTTAAAGGAGGAAATTATTTTCTATACCATATATGTGCTATAGTTGGTTTTAATTTCCAGTATTATCGGACGATGACGAACTCGGGTTATTTAAATCCATACAACATAATTTGAGGATATTTAAACACTATGCCGAGATCAACTTAAGCTCACAAAAGCATGGCACAACAAAATTTAGCCATTAACTTAAAACTCGATGCTTTTTCCATTGATTAATGGATTCACTGAAATAAAATGTTTTTATACATGAACTTCCAATTATTCATATTACGGTGGATGAAGTTGAAATAATGTGATCCAGTTCTACAATTTTAAAAAGTTTTAATAGAATGACTTAAAAAGTCTTAATTAAATGACTGAAAAAGTAATTTTCCTCGTCCTTCTTTATCCTTCTTTCCTCTAAAAGTACAACTTTTTTAGATTTTCAAACACTGTTTGAACTATTCTATGAAATGGCAGTAATCACTCTCTTATGTTGAGAAGTGGCTACGAAAAAAAAGAGGAATTTTTGCAGTTGAAATGCGAGAATTTTTACATTTATATTGTAAATTTGACAATTGTAAATTTTTATTGAAACATTTGAGAGAAGAGGCAGCTATGATCGCACCTTGTTTCTAACCAAAAGTTGGGACAAACCTAACCTGGCAGCGAATTGGAATGTCCTCTCAGATCCTCACCACAGTATAACGACGCTGCCAGATTAGGTTTACCCCAACTATAGAGTTCTATTTAAATTTAACAATTGCAATGTTGAGCTACGCAGACAATCTTTATGACAAAAATACTGTGTTTAAAATATTGAAGGAATAAATTTTATGGCAACAGCGTAGAATAGTGATTACTAAAAAGTCGTCTGCAATTCAGAAAAAAAAAAAAAAAAAGATATTCGCAACTCCAATAAACTATAGGGGGTGTTGCAGTCACTATCTAATGGCGGCAGGCCCGGACTGGCCATAGACTTGACCGGGACTTTTCCCGGTGCGCCCTCTCGAAAGGCGCCCTTCTGTTCTTTTCTTATTTTTCGAAACAATGTTTTAGCAAAATGGAAATAAATTATGTGGAACAAAGAAAAAAAATTTTGCATGTGAATATTTTCACATATAAAGCAATGGTCTTCTTATTTATATAAACGTTCCCTTTTATTGCCCCCAATAAAGGCAATTAGTCCACTCTCGTTTCGTAAACGGTCTGCTCCCAGGCCTGCTGCCCCATCGTTTGTGGCTTATCTTTTGCTCCAAGTTTCAATTCTGAGGACAAAAGCGGACCCATGGTGTTTCCCCAATAAAAAAGGGATGTGAGCCAGAGCCATAGAAGAACAAGGGCTAGCTCGTTCCTTTGATCTTTTCATCCGCCGCGAAGTGGACAGCGAGAGGAGAAAACTCGTTTTTGACGTCATCGGGTACACTCCGCGGGACAATATCCACAGCGTATGCCGAAAGAACTGTAGTATGCCTTAGCTAAAATACAATTTAAGAATTTTTACTCTGTACAAGGGTTGTTTAAGAGGCAGTTGAAGGGGATGAGGTCACTCCCAGACAAGGCTAAAAATCACTCATTATGAATAAGGATATGAATATTGTTTTCAAGGTTTAATTTTAATTTGGAAATGTTTTATAACATTTGACTAGGGTTTCTTCAGAAATAAGCGCCTGCTCCTGCGCTAAATCTGTTGGCAGGTTATTTTTCCTTCATGTTATGCTAAAGTAGACATAAAAGTCACATTTTTTAGAATCGAAAATTTTTGTGTGTAATTATATTTGAAAGTATTGAAAACGCCTTCACGTGCTGATGGCCTAGTTACTGAAAAAGTTCTGGAAACTTAAGCTTTCCCTCAAGATTTTCAAAGAGCTCAAAACACATCCAAAAAATTAGGAATACAACCTTCCTTTCTGTTTTTTAATGCTTTTTTTTATGGAATACTAACTTTGAAGCTGCTTCAATAAATAATTGGGGGAAGAATTTTAAAAAGTTAAGGTAAAGAGCAAGACAAATTTCATAAAATGTGGTGTACGAAGTTATTTTTTAATGTAGGATTTGGTTCAACCCTGTCACAATGCAACTTAATATTATATATAATGATATTTAATTAGCTTAGTAATGGTACTGTGAGACCGTAATAAATTTCCTTTAACCGTAAAATTACAATGCATTTAGATGCAATGCATGAAATTTCTTTGTAAATATTATTCAATAGATTTAACTTAATTTCTTGAAAACTGTATCCCCATGCTTAAAATAATTAATAATTCGCATTGATGTGACAATGACGTAAAGATGGGAGAGGGGAGATGGAAAATGAGCACTATATCTTGATTATCTCAATCGTATATCTATTTTTGTATAGGAGCTTTATTTTGTGATCATTTAAAGCTTTTAAATCAGATACATTAGAGTTTTTATGATTGTACAAAAGCTAGGCCATTTAATTGTTCTTCTGTATTGAAAGACCAATTTCCTGACCCATATAAAAATGCTATTGAACTTTTTTTTCGAGTAAGAACATTTGGAAGAATTCGATATTTGAATGAAAAACTTTCTGAGGACAAAAGGTAAGCCGGCAAAAATATTTTTTTTTAATGGACTTTATCACAGAAAAAAACTTTGTAGAATATTCGGAAAGATTTCATTTATTACTGTAACGTAATGATTTGTAGAATTCAGACGTGAAGAAATTTTTCAGTCTACAAATAAGTTAGCTTTATAAATTTGGTGATAATCATTGAAGATTTAAATTTGGTTTACGTTGCTAAATTTCAATATGTTATTTTTAAATTGAAATGATTAAAATGCTGATTAACAATTTCAGTAAACACCTATTAATCTAAACTTCGCTTTATAAATAAAGAACGCGTTAGCGTAATAACGTATTTTTGTAAGGCTGTATTTTTATTTTTTTAACTTTTTCTAATGCAACTTTATATTTCATTCTCTTGAATTCAAAATACAATTTTTACTGTGTTCAAATATTTTACTTATGAACATTGGTTCAATTTATAGGTTATTTTGCTTAATTCGTTTTAAACAATCTAGATGACATGGATCCTCTATTAGTCCAGGTTAATGAGGTTCTATTTCAGTTTTCAAAAACAACATTTGTTAAGATTCTTGGTCAGAGTTATAGTTACTTCGTAAAAAAAAACTTCCTCTAAAAAACATCAGCAGTATTTATATTCAAATAGGGTATCACGAAATTCCAATATGTTTTAGTTATTCCTTATATCTATCTTATCTCTTTCATTTTCTTTGAGACAAGTTGGAAAAAACAATATTATAATTATTTTTTAAAGTCTAAACTGACAAAATTATGTACACACAAGAGGAAACTTGACAAGCACAGTAAATTATTTTCATTTCTTTATAAGCTCAATTTTATTGTGCGAAATTTCCGCTTTCTACCCCTTTAAAACACGCATATTGGATAAAGAATATCCAAAATTACACAAGAGAAACTAAAAATTTGTATTGTGGATTTTAATTATGTTTATTGTAGATTTTAATTATGTTTTTGTTTTTAGTATCGCTTATTAACTTGTCGATGGGACTCAAAACATTTACCCTTGTATTTCTTTTTTTTTTTTTTTGAAGCTTAACCCTCATGAAATTTTTAAACATAAAAATCGGAAAAGAGAGTGAAGAATTACGCAAGCAAGCACTATACAAATGTCCCAGATTGAGTGTACCCGGTGACGTCACTGGCACTTCTCCCCTCGTTCCTACTTTCGCGGTTTGATTTATTGACTGTACTTAAGTTGCTGTAAAAGAGCGGATAGCATGACTCCCTGTTCTGCTAACGATCATGAGTGCAATAGAAGCAAGAAGACAAATAATGTTAATTTTTGAAATCTGCACATTACAAATAGTGTAATGTCGAAATAAGCCGCATAAAAGCAATAATTTAGTGGATGGATGAACACGATGACAGAAGTCAGATGTCGTATTTTTTGTCACTTCACAAAATAACTTTTTGGACAAGACTGCACGGTGATTCCTAGATTTTGGAGTCATGGCGCCCTTTTTGAAACTAAGATATTCGCATGGCGCCCTTCTCAAAATAAAAGTATGACTTGTAACTGGCAGTCAAAAATAAATACAAGTCGTGTATCTGCATTGACTAGCCCTTATTTATCCTGCAGAGGCTCTGTAAAAAAAAAAAAAAAGTTTCACAAATAATAAGTCTAAATTAATTGAGAAAAAAATAGTTAATTTTCGATGTGGTCCTAGGAGGACTGCAGGGCTCCCCTGGGCACATTTGAGGAATTACTGGACTAAACACAATAAAGATGCCGAAAAATTTTAAAGATAAAACATTTTTCGATTTTAAACTAAGTTTTGTCAATTAAAATCATTACAAGTTCAAGATCTTTGTGTTCAAAACATATTCCAGTTTTTTTAGTTGGATTTAACTCTTTCACTGTCTCTTTAGCCAGATGTGTGTACAAAGGAAGGGGGTCATGGCATAACCTTCGGCATTGAAATTATTAGGAGTTAACTTAAGAGATTTTTTAAATCTCATTTTGGGGGTCAAGTTCTCGGGAGGGGGAGCGCTGCGTAGCATTTGGAGGAGGTTCGTCATTGCCCTGGCGGTGGAAGGTTGTCGCCCTTATGTAAGCTACAATAGTACCTTAAAAATATTAATATTTGAATTCCTGCATAAAATCATAATATTATTACATTTTATGCTGCCTTTATATCATTTTGGGAAGTTTTTTAATCTGTGTTTTCCCTCAGATGAAGCTCGATACCGCGCCCCCCACCCCTCGCTATCCTGTTGACTTGTGAAGGTTATTATTGATAAACTTTGCATCAATGAAACGCAATTCATTATGAGCGGAACGAAGTTTGAGTTTGAAGAAGGAATGTATAACGATGTTGTTAATAAGTAAAACGCAAAGCTATTACTTGTGACGTCGCGAAGGGGGGGGGGGGGGTCCGCCTCGGGTTTGACTGTCTGGGGGGGGGGGTTGATACCCAAAGTGGAATTACAAGTTTTTGATAAAAATGAAGCTGAAATGCATTTTTAAGACTTCTAATTTTAAAATTTTACAGGGGATAGGCCCGCCCGTACCCGAATATTTCCCACCCCACACCATGGAATCAATACGTACTACTATACTCAGAATTAGGTTCATATTGTCAATACTTAGACTTCGTAGTGACCTCTTATAACAAAAAACTGAAAACCCATTAGCTTTCCATGTGTGTAAAATAAGTTCAAAGTAATTACGAGGCCAACAATTTCACAGACCCCCTTACCTTTTTGATCTCTCGACGCACACATGCGTCTTGGGTAAGTTACATAAAAAGCATTTATAGTTTTTATTTGCCTTATGTATATTATCCCACATAAAATTTTGTTTTTCACAAATACAGTTGTTTCTGAAAATTGTAATATTTTCATGTTTACATAGAATTTAAAAACTTTTTTTTTTTTGCGTTTAGAGAGAGAGGGGGGAGGGGTGACACATCACTAATTACCGCTCCGAGTGTCACCCATGCTAGGTACGCTACTGGTATTACAAATATTAATAAGAGTCAAGAAAGACTATATTAGAAATGTAATGTGAGAAATATCGAAATAACCTTATTCGTTTTCTATCTGCAGTTAGTTTTTACATATCAGGATAGTATAAAGCCTAAAAAATAAACAGCACTTTTTTTTCACAGAATAAAAGCTAAAGATTCTAACCATTAAAGCATTTTATGAGAATATTTCGAAGCATTCTTGTACTGTGCAAGAGCTTTTGACTAACTATCATTTGGTAAGCAGAAAAAAGGGAGCATACATGTAGACCACACACTTGTTTTATGGCTTTAAATAACGCCTTTTAAGATGCTATATATCGATAAGGATCTGCGATGCTTGGGTCCTGGGGGATTCGTAGCAGTGGATTTCTGTTGGACAAGGGAGGACAACTATCATAAATTTTATGCAGTTTGATTACAGAGGTCCAATTGCCGTTACTTACATGAATCGGAGAGTCATTTGGATCAGATTTTTGCATTAGTGAACAAGTAATTTTGAAGCGGCAGCAAAATTGGATATATTAAGTCAAGGATCTTTTCAACAGTAGGTTACTCGTTTCAGTTTTCATTTTCTTTTTATTGCGAAAATATTTTCCTTCATGTATAATCTTAAATTATAGAATTACAATCTATGATTCATAATTAATGGCATTATGATCTATGTGCTGCGAAATGACAAATGATATTGCAAAATTTTCGACAATACATATAGTTAAAAAAACAACGTACTCAGATAAGTTGAAAGGTCTTGTGTTGTCAATTAAAAACTATTATTTTAAAAAGTAAAAACTACTAAGATCAAGCCTGTCCTTGAACTATTTTTTTTTTCATCGTCCCTCTGTTTTTAATATGATTGGTAGTTTTTATGACTGCTCTGTCTAGGTCGGTCGCGTCAGTTTTCAAAAACAAAATCTGACACTCAAAAAGTTCTCGAAACTTTAAGACAACAATGCCATGAAAATGAATAGAAACGTTTAAAATGTTCGTTTTTGCTATATATATACTTTAAAAATATAACACTTTGGACAGCGAGAATTTCTGAAATGAATTTTCAGAAATTAGATCCTGATTTAAGAATGTGGAGGAAAAAATATCATTACGAAAAACCCTCTTGTTTTCTTATGCTAACAAAAAACTTGTAATTTTAATTTTACTTTAAAAAAAAATAAGGAATTCTTAAATGAAAAAAGGAGGCAAGGGGAAATTGGACATGGTCAAGAAATTTATTTGTTCTTCTTTTAAACTGAAATCTTTGAGTTTTCTTGCAAAAGTTTTATTGATTAATCAAATCAATTCATTTATTCCTTATAATGGTCACAAACAATGATAGTAATTTTAAATGTATATCCATACATAAAAAATGATTTCTCAAATAATTTAATTTCAAGCTTTTCCCAATAGTTTCAGTGTTATTAAAATGATATTAATTATTACGTATTGCAAAAAGGCGATCAGGTGCACTGGATGAGTTAGAGTTCGATTGGTTGTATTTTTCCCCAAGATATTTGCTATGACATGATCATGTTACTAATAAATAAATAAATAAATATAGGATTTGAAAAAAAAAATCAGACTTTAAAAATAGATTTTAAGGACTCTAGATATTACTTAAGTTTTATTTATAAAAAATATGTCTTGCAAACATTAAGAAAAAAAAAAAACATGATATTTTAACTCATTTTCATGGTAGCAGTTACTTTATAGCATACATAAGCCAATTTCATTACAAATGCATAATTCGTATAAAATTTGACATTTGAGATGTGAGATGCAAAAAAACAAAACAAAAGAAAACAAAACAAGCAATACTATAAGTACAAAACAAATGCGTAAACATAATTCGAATAATCCTTTGATTTTGAGGACTGAAATCAATTAATCACTAACGTCATGTCTCATGTTATATCCGCACTAAATTCTTCATCTTAATTACTCTTTATTAATTTTCATTTTTGATAAATTATATTTCTTGATTTACCCAATTTGTAAAATCAAGTTTCCCCTTCATGACTGAATTCCTTTTATGTATTGCTATTCATCCAAAAGCATACCTTTTTTTATAAAAAGTATATTTAAAGAAACTAGTAATGGCCTGATATTCATTACCACTCGCTCCTACTCTAGAAATTATTGCATAAGTAAAATGCTTTAAAAGAGCACCATGCAGAGATGCAAAGATTTTTAACAATCCAAAGAAAAAAATTTACTTATGAAATGATATTTTTAATTTATTCTTTTTGAGTTTTGAGTTTTGAACTTTAGCGCAATAAAGTAGAAAAAATATTTTAAAACAGTCTTTGAAAACGGACAACACTTTGAATTGTCATGTACATACATCTCTTTTTAATTTTAAATTGCAGAAGCATTTTGTCGAAAATGACAAACTAGCATATGCAGGGACAAAACGAAAAAAAAAAACCTGAGCATGAATATTGATCGCACGGAGAAAACCTCGTCAGCTTAAAGAACCGACAAATTCACGTAATAAAATGATAGCGTCATGTTTTAAAACAACAGCAGATACCAGTGAAAAAAATTCAATCGACAACACAAAAAAAAAAGTATCACTGCAAAAGGTGTTGTTACTTAATGCTATGGAACTAGTGAATGATGCATTTCAGAAGAAAGACGAACAAGCAATGAATTTTCGGAAAAAGTTTCTGTTGAGAAACATTTAGCAAAACTTCTCATTCTTCGAAATTAAAAATTATTCCCCCCTACCGCCTCCGCGACGTTATTCAAATTTTCAGGGTGTATTTTGGTGGTCTTTCCTCTCTTTTTTTAGGGGAGTCTCTTTCTAGGGGGTAATCAGTGGCGGATCCAGCCGATTGTTTTGGGAGGAGCCATCGGAAATTTTTGAACAAACTCCGAACTCCCGAGAAATTTTAATAAAATGAAGTTTTAAAATCTCAATTTTCGGGGTATCGCGACATTAGGTGAAGGGGTGGATTTAGGAATCTCCCTCGAAAATGTTTCAAAATTTAAATTTCTGAGTAATTCTTGAAAATTAGGAAACTAAAAACGCATTTTGTCTATTTTTGATGATGTACGGAGAAATGTCAGGTTTCGGGCGCCGGCCCCAAAATACTTTTTGGAAATAAAACTTAGAAACCAAAATAGTCTGTCATTATACATTGAGAAGTTAGAAGAGAAGGGGTCTTCTCTAGCTCTTCAGCTGTCCAGCCTAAAAATGCACCTTTAGGTAATGTTTGCTTACATTAAAGGAAATGTGAAGGTGCTTAGAATCCTTCCTTGCTGGAAATATTTTGCCTTTGAGGCTCTAAAAATTCGATTTTTTAACTATATTTATACATATTTTAGAAAGGGATGGAAGATTCGTTAGCTCCTCCAAAAACTTACTTTTAAAGCTATCATCACGATATAAACTAGGGAGGGAGGGGGTCCTATCAAAAATCGTTTGTAATTGAAGTCCCAAAAAATTTCATTTAAGTTGCTTTTAAGCAAGTTAAGTGATAAGGGCTGAATAAGCTAGTTTCCGTTGACATGTTTTCCAAATACATGCAATTTTTTGTTACATATCAAGGCATTTGTGAAAGGACATGGGAAAAGGGGGCTCTCCCCCTAGTTTCGAAATTAAAGCCATAAAAACGAAAATTTAGGCTCTCTTTGGTCTTGTGAACAATAGGTATACTCTGAGAACAGCAGCATTTAGAGATCGTTCAAGTGTCTGTAGTTTTAATCAAGAAATGATGTAAAAGATGGAGAAAATTTTTGGAAATAAAAGTTTTGTTTTGAGGATAGGGACATAATTTATCTCCCAATTAAGGCCTATACTTTTTCAGTAAAACACATGTGTTAAATTTTGATATCTTCTCATAGTTTTTTTCTTTTTTTTCTTAAAAACATTCCTACATTCACAAGGCTTTGGGAGGGGCCATGGCCCCCATGGCCCCCCTCTGGATCCGCCCCTGGGGGTAATCATTAATATTTAAGGGGATGTACCAACACTCTTTGGGGGGAGGGGGGAGGTCTCTTCTACTATTTTTGAACTTGCAAAAAATGTGACTTCTCGTTTAGACATTTTCAGCAACAAAAAAGGGCTTTATTTGCTTCTCAATGATTTTTTATCCTTTTAAAATGGTCGCACTAAATCTTAATTTCTTAAATATTATGGAGGCTCAGTCGGCGCCCTTCAACTCAGCTTTCCCACGCCCTGTCGATCACCCAGTCCGGCCCTGAATGGCGGATGAAGAAGGTAAAACAAATGCCGTAACTTATAACTTGTTTTGACGCTTCGTGAATAACAGTAATTTTTCATCGTGTTTGTGGGAAGCTTTTTGTTCTATTGTTCTAAAATTACATTACATCATAAACTGTCTGAGCCTGTAATTTACCCCAAAAGAAAACAAGTGGAATGGAATGTTTTACCTTTTTCTTTAGTATTGTTAATCACCGTAATTTCACGTATTCGAGCTCTGGAATTGCGAATTAATCTTCGGAAGTCAAGTAACTTACAGGAGGCGTTGCAGTCTCCGACTAATAGCTGCTGAAAAAGGTAAAACCAAGATCGACCTGCTTATTTAGAGTATCAACTACTCAATCTGCTTTGTCAGCGAAAAATTAAAATGTTTTATCTCTTTAAGGTGGCGTTTTTAAGCTATAAAATTGAGAATAGCAGACAATCTACTGTTTCAGCTATCTATAGTTACTCAAGTTTCCATTGCATCATAAAACTAGGGAGCTCCGCCCCTGCTAGCTTCACTTTCAACCCCCGTTCGTCACCTGTGGTGGCTCAATGCCGCCTGCGGCGGATAATGGCTTAAATGCTTTTACCCTTATAGACCATACAGAAATTACGTTACTGATCCAAGCGATTGCATTAATGATCTAAGTTTTACCGCTGCATTTCCTCAGGACATCCAAGGGGTGAGGATGTCCTCAGTACATCCTCCGGACTGGATATCCGGCTGCTTAAGGTTTAGAGGCGGAAGACTGGGCGGAATGGCTTTCCTTGGATGTATCCAACGGTAAACCAAATTGGCCATTATTTACAATATGAATTTGTTTTTACTTTTGGAATGATTTATTTGAATTTCATAATCATACTTATAGTTAAATTCATGATGATAAATGAAAATGTATTTACATTTCCCAAAATAGATAAATATTTTCTATTTCAAATTGGCGTAAAATTCAAATATTACACTTAAAATTTTCTAAACTGATATCTATTGACCTGGTAGACATAGACAGTTTGGAGTAGATAGGGTTACAGACAAAGAAATAGACAGACGCGCACAGAAATTAATAGTATAGAACTTTTCCCCTATCTTAACGCACGAAACAATTTTAACAACCTTTATTTATCCTTAAGACTTAATTCAGTTGAAACAAGTAGGAAGGATTTAAACCAAAGAATTTATTGTAACTCAATTATACTATGAAACCATTAAATATTTTAACGTTTGCTCATTTCGATAATAAATGCGTCAGTTCCAGTCCTCAAATCATTGAAAGTGAATCGCATTTCCTTGATCGTGATTGATACGAATAGAGCGTAAAAGATAAAAGAAATTTATCAGAGTTTTCATCTCACTATATTGTTTACTGAAGTAGTAAAATGGAAATCATATGCAATTTGTCTTAAGTAAACATTCAGTTTTAAACAGGTTTTAGACTTTGAAATCAATAAAAGAGACCGAGAGAAAAATAAAGATCTGTCTTACTTTATTTACTTCAAAGATTTATTTTATTATTATTTGGCATGAAAACAATTAAAACTTGGGAAACGAGTTCACTTTTAATGTTTATAAAAGAGCAGCCGTAAAGCAAAATTGAGGCAGCAAGAAGTAAAGGGATGTGGCGACAAAATAAACGTTTTGAGTGAATCTCGTGCTCATTTCAAACCGTCAATAGGTTTTCATTGAAAAGTTTTTCTGACTCAAGTACGTTGTATGGAGCAAACAACGGTAACATTTTTCGTTGGGACCTTTTAAAAGTTGTAGCGTAGTTTGGCCCTGTTACATATTTCGCCTTTATAGAATAATTTTCTATTTCAATGAAATTGGGACTCGTTTAGAATTAAATATTTAAAAACAATCAAACAGGAAAAAATAAAACCTCTTAATTAAATCAACTACGATAGACTGGATATTTTGTTGGAAATACTTCAAATTTGTATATGCTTGAATGTTGTGTTTTCGTTTCTAAATGAATACTATTTTGTTCGTTGTACGTGTTGCGATTTTAGTTTTATGGGTAAGGAAAGAGCGTGATTTTTAATCACGTGAAAGCGGTGTGCTTTGAGTTTTTTCGGTTAAAAAATAAAACAAATGAAGGTAGCAATATTTTTGCTGGTTATACCTAATTTTAGTTATTTGGTATTGTTATTTGTGTTTGTTGATGATTCAATCTGTTCAAAAAAAAAAAAAAAAAAAAATACGCTATACAAAGACGTTTTACAATTTTACTTAAGAAAATGTTACGTTACAAAATTAATTTCCTGTAATAAATTGCTATGAAATTAAAGAAGTGTAATCCCATATCGTCATATCGTATGGTGAATGCTACAAGTAGGTAACTTAAAGTAAGTTTTCCACACTGCTTTGAGGAATACTCAACAAAGCAATGTTACATTAAGATTTTCGGAAAATGTGAAAAATTTGATACAAATGCTACTAAACTATCATTTCGAAACTTCATTCAATTGGAAGTATTTATGTCTTCTTTCGGACTAAAAAATTTTAAAGTTAAATATTCTATTTTTCCAAATTTGTAGTTACCTAGTTGTAGTATTTAGCCGACGGTGTACAGTAAAATCCGCTTAATTGAACCACCTGTTAATAGGACCAGTCGCTTATTCGGACCAAATCTGAAAGAACCAAAACAAATCCCATTACACAAGCTTAATATTAATGTCTTATTGGGACCAAAAATCCGTTTAATCGGATCAAGGAACATGCGAACAAATTGGAAAAAAATTAAAAACCGCCCACTTGAAAAGAGTTTTTAGTGGGTCAACGAACTTAATAGTTAGTGCAATAAAACTTAATAATGGTTCCTTGTAACTTTCAATTAAACCCAGCAATGTTTGCAAAAAAAAAAAGTTTACAAAACTTCCATTACTGTTCCAGCAGAAATCAAAATTTCAAATTTCTTCAATTTATTTGTAAAACTAGCTGCGTTGCCCGACTTTGCCCGGCCTACCTTGAAAATAAAATTGTGTCAAGTGACGTATATTCAACAATCAAGCTTAAACAAAGAGAAAAAACATTATGCAAAGTTTCCCTTCCAAACAATGACGACAGAAAATAATTTTAAAAAATTAAAATGAGAAACATGGATTTAAAAAGCGTTACCATGGGAACACACACAAAGTAAAATAAGTTTAAGAACTTAAAAGTGAGAAAGATAAAAAGAAACAATGGATTCAAAAAGCGTAACCGTGGAAACGAGAAAATAAAATGGTTACCAACTTGTGTGAATGCAGATGAGAGTTTTCGAACTTGAATTGAGACAATTCCTTCACTTTTTATTGATGTTTTTAATGAAGAAAGTAGTGCCTAAATTTCAGCTAAGCCTAAAAAAATCCAGCTAAAAACGCAAATAAATCCCGCCTTAAAAAAGTTAGAGCATTGAAACAAATTGTGTAGAACGCGAAAAATTCTATCCTTTCCAACGATATGTAATATTAATATATGCAAGTAATTTCTCTCCCCCGTATTCGTGAATTTATGTGAAAATTGGGCCTAAATTGGAATAAAAGGAGAACTATTTATCGAATTTTTTTCCAACTGGTATGCAAACCTTTCCGGTGCTGAAATAAATATACTCTGAAACTTTCAGCGAAATCGACCGGGTAGTTCTCGAGTTTTGCGCGTTCACACAAACAGACTCTTTTTGGAGACTTCGTTTTATACTATGTAGAGATACGTAATTTACATTTCATTGGAAATTTTTACTGAACGATTAGTACTCTTCAGCACTTACTTTTTCACTCTCACATTTTTAGTTGCTACCCTCTCTTGGAAAAAATTGAAATGTCGAACCTGCAAATAGATGGTAATTGGTATTTGCATTCAGCCTCTTAAGAACTATTCGTAGGGACACGGAAAAAAGTCTAAAATTTCTATTAACTGCACGTCAAAGCTCAGTCAATTTTATGCGTAGATGAGTGACGCATTTTGAAACGTTAGAGTACTGAAAATATTTTACTCATTGCGGTTGATAGGATCAAAAGATTGAGATTTCGCTACTTTTATATTTTAAACTAGCGGTACCCGCACAGCTTTGCACGCAATAGAAAAATTAAAAGGTCTTTTGGTTCGCCTGTATATTTATAAATAATGTATGGTGAATTTTCTCGCCAATTGGCTTTTACCCATGTTTACGGTTCCACGTTATGATGATTTCGTATCTCGCCAGTTGGTTTGTGCCCATGTTACGGCTCCACGTTATGATAATTTCGTAATTTACTCGTCCATCTTATGATAATTTTGTTCTTCAAATTGGAATAGAAAAAGAACCACATCGAATTTTCGAAAAATCGCTTCGAGGTGCACACCCCCATGCTACAAACTAACTTTGTGCCAAATTTCACGAAAATCGGCCGAATGGTCTAGGCGCTATGCGCGTCAGAGATCCAGACATCCTCCGGATATCCAGACAGAGAGACTTTCAGATTTATTATTAGTAAAGAAAATATATTGACTCAGACATTACATATGTGTTTAGAATTAAAAATCTTATATTTTAGAATAATAATTTATTTTCTCATTGAATTAGAATCATCTTTTCTAATTTTCTGCTTTAAGAATCTCCTTAAACGGGAAGGGAAAATAATCTTTGGAGGTGCATCCTTTTCATTTGCGCGTACTTAACGTACTGAACCATTGACCAATTTCACATTCTTAAATAACGAAATGAAAGCAATAATAATTTTATTCTCTCTTTCATTCCTGTGATATTCTTAAAAATACTTCCCTATATTTTTTTAAAGGGCCATTCCTCGGAAAATGGACCTTTTGTCTCGCAAGTGATGCCATTAAAAGTAATACTTTAAAATGGTGATGAACAAGTTTTTTTTTTTTTTGCTAAACAAATAACAAACTTATGCGTGATTTCTTAAGCGAAAAATTTCGTTATTACCTTTTAAATTATTACCTTTTAAATTATTACTTTTTAATTAAATACAGGATCCCTCACGTGCAGAAAAAAGTAGTTACTTTTTCGTGGAATGGCCCTAGAACTTATATTTCTTAAATTATCTAGGAAACTGGTACGAAATGTTATGATTTAAAAGAAAATCACGTTACATTGTTTTCATTTTCTTACTGAAGTTGGAAATGAAACTTACAATTTAAAAAACGTAATAAGAGAATTCCCTTTTTTCCCACGGTAATTCTCTCTAAGGAATATGTACTCTTACACTCACCAACCTCTGGTGGAGCATATGTACGAAGCATATGGCAGATTTTCCAAAATTTATAATAAATTATAGCGGAAGATATTTAATACAAGCTCTTTGGCAGTTGTGAATTGCCAAGTATCCAATATGATTTGCGCATATACTATCATGATCAGTAGCTTACCAAATAATGAGATCAAATAAAAAATAGAACCCAAATTCTTTCCTCATTTGGCATTAAAAACGAATTAAGAATGCATTAATTCCACCTAACTGCATATCACCATTGAGAAAATATCGAAATTATCGAAACTTGCAGCAGATGAAATACTCCTAATCATATCCTTGGACCGGAATTCAATCCTCCCATTCCACACCAAGCGACACACAAAATTCGAAAACAATGCGTGTGAAGAAACTCTTTCCGATATTTCCAAATCTTCATCAGCGAGCATAACCTTCGAAAAGTGCGCCATTAACTTCCAAACCCTGTTATCTATCACACATCAACGGCTCCGAGTTGATATTTTTCTCAATTTTTCTTTCTGTTTCGAAGTGTGATTGCTTCGTAACGGTCGCTTTGCAATTCCACCGACAATACTTCCGCCTGTGTCGCGCTTCAGAGAATACTAGAAGACTTGAGTCACCGAGTCAGAGGGATGGCCAGAAATCGCTCGCCTTTGACGAATAGGTCGCAGCGACTGGGGCGGAAGAAAAACAAACGGTTCTTAATGTTTTACTGAAGATTAATTAAGCGACTTGCCAAAAAACTCAATTTAAAGCGAAATTTGTGCAAAAACAAAAGAGTTTAAATCGGAAATTCAACCCTAAGCATGCAAATAAAATCACTTTCAAGAGCGAAAACTCTGCAACTTTAACCCCATGGTACAGAATGATGTCATTTATTTTCTAGGGCATTGTAGTCTGATGTCTCCATGACGTTATTCATTTTATGCGCCATCGTAGATTTTGATGTTTCCGTATTCATTTCACGTGTCATTGTAGACTATGATGTCTCTGAGACGTCATTCATTTTATGTGTTATTGTAGTCTAACGTTTCCAAGATGTCATTCATTTCATTTTCTATTGTAGGCTGTGATGTTTCCAAGATGTCCTTCATTTCATGTGCCGTTGTAGATATGTCTTTGAGACTGTATTCATTTCATGTATCATTGTAGACTATGGTGGCTCCAAGTTGTCTTTAATTTCATGCGTTAGTTTAGTTAATGTCCCCAAGATGTCATTCAATTTATGTTTCATTGTAGTCTATTGTCTGCAAGATGTCATTTATTTCACGTGCCATTGCAGACTGTGATGGTTCCGAGTAGGATTTCTAATCGAGCGTCAAATTCAGTCCCGCGGAATGTCAGGATTGGTAGGAGCCAATCTGAAGGATTGGGAATCAAGGATTTACTTTATTCTTTTAAAAGTTAAATTTTAGTGTCAAATAGAAACGGTTGTGCTTTTTATAGAAAGACTGCTTTTGTTACTTGAGTTAGTAGCTTTTTCGAACTCCCTAAATCATTTGTATAGTACTGCAAAGTCTCTACAAATAGTCGAGACCAATTATCAACTATCGTTTCCTATGCTAAAGCCCTTTGCTTCGTATGAGATGGGAAGGGATTTTTGTGCAAAAAATAATGCTCTTGATGAAAACGCGTGCTTTGGCTCCACTACAATTGCTTTTACAGAGTTTAAATAATTGTGGACATTTAGCATAGGTAGACTTTATGACCTTCCAATATAGATTTTTCTTTTCTTATAGAAGTCATGCTTGGATTTTGCTCAAGAACTGCAAATTGCGGACGAAAACGATGTCTCTCTTTGACTTGTGTATTGCTGCATCCAATTTAACTTGCATTGAGAATACCCATACCAAACCTTGTTGCTACATAAAAGTTAGCCATTGTAACAGTGCATTTGATTTAATACAGCAGGGAGAGAACGCTGAGATTGGTTTCACCAAGTCCCAGACTTAGTAAAAGTTTTTGGATAACATCGCTAATTTTACCTCTCACTTAAAAGAAATATACAAAATCCTGAGCCGCTTAACCTGCTGCGAGTCTGCTTGTGTCTCATCCATGTCTCTGTCGCCTCTTATAGAGTCGTGCCGAGGATTGCAGATCAGTCAGCTGATTCATCCAACATAATTTTTTCAAGGTACCACCCACATTTATAATATGACTTCACGGAGACAAAGACGTCGGCAGGCAGTTTTTGCAGGTTAGAGAGCATATATAATAATAGGTTTTTTATTGGATCTTTTTCGGAAAAACATATTGTGCACTTTCTTCTTCGGAGAAAAATATTGGGCACTTTTATTAAGTTACAGCTTTTGAGTGTTTTCCTCAATCTTACTAAAGCGTTCCAACATTATATTCAGGCTACTCCAGCGGGTTTTGCAATCTGCAATACAATTTCTCAATTTTTTCTAAAACGCAATTTTCTGGGTTTAAAATTTTTGTGATGGTTTTTGAAAACGTTAATAATTTTTACGCAATTTCTGAATTGCTTTCGTATTAAAACAAAAACCTCGAATGAGAATACCTATTCATTCTCAGAAAAATATATTCTATTTTTATTGTATTCTTAAATGGTAATTCCATCGTTCATCATACGAGACACAAAGTTTTTCTTGCCTTTCTTGCAGAAATACGAAAAAGGACATTCAAACTTAATGTTTGTGGAATGATTCGTATTATGAGCGAAAAAGTTGGAAATCGTTTGCATGAAAAATCTTTGCGGGATTGGAAATCTTGCGGGATTTTGCTCTCAATCCCGCGGGATTATTCCCGCAAAATATCATGCGGGATTCGGGATCTGGATTTCGGAATTGGAAACCCTAGTTCCGACACGTCATTCATTTTATGTGTTATTGTAATTTTGAATGTCTTCAAGGCGTCATTCATTTTAAGCGTCATTATAGAGCGACGTTACCGAGACGTCATTCATTCAATATGCCATTGCAGACGCCATTGAAGGAATTAAAGAAATACTTATAAACAAACCTAAACAATATTTTTCACAGAAATATTTCAGCACCATGGATACATAATGGGAAAAAAAGAGAAGTGTCAAATGACTCATAATTCTTTCAGCATAATAAAGAAAGATTAATTCCTTACTGTGTGCATGCATGTGTATGAAGATTAGTTTACGAACTCAACTTAACGCAACCGGTTTCAAAAATTAAGGAACCTGCAGCAGACATCGGTAAATTAATTTTCCAACGCTTGAAAAATTAGTTTCTCCAAAAATATTACAACATTGAAGTTTACAAAATGAAAAAAAACAGCAAAGAACTCGGTCGAGCACTCAGTCAGCATAGAAAATTGAGCAAGACTCTTTTCTGATGATTAATTACACACTAAACTGATGAAAGTTACCCAAATATTGATAAACTTTTAGAAAAAACATAAACAAAATTTAGTCAAGTAATTCTCCCTTAGAAATATCATATCCTCTAGCTACTCAATGGTAAAGGAGATACAAAGTTTGGTCGAACTCTCATTCAGCATAACAAATTTTTTTCTGAACAGAGAGAGAGAGAGAATATATATATGAGCAGTTTCAAGTTAAAACCCACGTAGTTGCAGAAACATAAGAATTCGCCTCAGAGATCGAAAAATATCTTTCTCGAAACATTTCTTTAGAGTCTTTTTTCTTTCTCAGAAATATTGCATCCATTGACGAACAATAAATAAATAAATAAATAAATAGATAATAAATACAAAATAAAATTTAAATTGAAATTTAAAAAATAAAAGAAAATAAACAAATAAAGCAAAAATAAATAATTAACTTAAGCAAAGAAAAAAGCTGACCTAACGCTCAGTCGATACAACAAATAGTGCTAAATATTTTAGTAAAGAGAGAGAGAGAGAGGATGAAACTCAGATTCAACTTAAAGCCTAGGCTGCTTCGAAAACGAAAGAATCTGCCTTTGAGAGTAAAAATGTAAAGAAAATTTACCCAAGTTTTTTTTCTCTTCAGAAATATTATTCATTGACCTACAAAAAGCAAAAAAAAAAAAAAAATACTGAACAACTATTTTGAAGCAGTTGTGCTTTTGGTAGTAAATCAGAGCAGTGCACTCTAAATATGCAAAGTTGAATATATATTTTTTATAATATGACAAAAACTAACTGTAGTCATTGAACGAAGACATCACCTTGTTCACTGAAGCATAAAATTGACTGAAATAAAATGTTCGGCACCATTATTTTTATATTCTTCTCAATTGCATTCAACAACTAAACTGATTTAAAGCTACCTGCAGTGCATATCCCTAGCGCTGACTTTTAAAATGAAAAAGCAAGGGCAATGCATCAATGATTTAGGTTAAAGGTAAAATAAAATGGTATTTTGGTAAAAAATTTCCCTACTTGAAAATATTTTCATGCTCCTCTATTAAATTATTATCTGTCGAAGAAATAAAACCTCGTAAAGGAAATATTTTTCAAATTTAATAAATTTGAATCTTCATGTAATTTTTACCATTTGAAAATCTTTTAATGGCACTCTCTAATTTTTAACTGTTTTCTTAAATAAATAATTAAATAAATAAATATCTTTGTGCTAAAAATTAATAATGTACTCACTGCCAAACGTTAAGCACGAAAGAAAAATGTTAATTTCTGGAAGCCGATCTGAATCGGCACCATTCGGGTTTCAAAAAGGACCTGTTTCTCAGACTCCTATTTTAAGAATAGGGGCTCTTATGCCCCCCCCTCCCTATTTTTTACAGGCCGCAATTTTTGCAAGAACATACTGAGGGACTCCCTAAAATTTTGTGAAATTCATTTTTAAAAGTAAGTTTTTTCTTAACTTTTTCATACCAGGTCCCTTTTCCACCTGACCTCTATTGCTGTTGTACTCCCTAGACTCCCCCGTGCTCAATTTTTAGCAGAGTACACATTAAAAATTGTTTAAGCACAGTTTGGGGGATGGGGGAGCAATGAAGACACGTGTAATGGGGTCACGAAAAACTTCTTTTCAACTAAAAGAAATGTGAGCTTATGTGGAGCTTTTTCTTTTCGGCTTGTGTCGAATGTCTTATATATGTATTTTTTAATTAATCAAATCGTTTCAAATCAAAGGTATTCGGCTAAACTATTTGAGTCACTTTAACGGTACTAATCAAACCAGTTAATTTAGTTAATTTCGCCTATAATATTCTTTAACATAAAAGTTTTTTTATTTGTTCGGAATACCTTAATATGTATCAAAATATTTATTTTTCTTAACTCATAAGATAATCCAACTTTTAGTCACGAAGTCGTTTAGATTTAATAATAATTTAGTCGCTCAGTTGTTTTCAATCATTCCAACTTTGAGCTAACAAACCTACATTAAAGAAAATAAATACTTATCATATCTTTCATCTTTAATCATTTTACTTTACTAAATTATACTAAAGAAAATACCATAATTTCTGCCAATTAGTAGATGAAACTACAAGTCTACGCGTTTTATTATTTAAAAACGAAGTTATGTTTGAAATAGAAATAGGCAATGCCGTTCATTTTAATGACCCGTTCATCAAGGGATCGTTCATTATTTTACCCGTGCATTAGACTCGTTCATTTGATTATTGACAGACCTAGCTACATCAGGCTTCAGGCATCTCCCCTCTAGCCTGCTGTTTTTTGATCGCTTAAAAGTGAAAGTTGTAGTTAATCCGTAATAATGCTTCTAATTAGTTTATTGGAACATTGCTTTTGAGCACAACACGCATGCGAGTCGCGAAGGCTTGACAAATATGAGGAAGAGAAAAATGCTGGACGATTTTTTATTCATCGGTTAAACTCGTTGTTTAGGCATTTGTAAGTTCATGCGATTCATTTAACGCTCCATTGGCTGAAATGTATTCGCACCACTGAATTAGAGGGTTAGCATATCGTCCACTCGGGCGTGCAGCGTCTTAGCCTAAATAGATGAACATTCTCGAGAACTTTCTTAATTATTTGGAAACGACACTTAATGGATTGCCCACCACAAGGTATTGCAGAATGTATTGGAAAACAAAAAGTTGTAAAATGTCGATGGTAAAAAAAAAAAAAAAAAATGTGTGTCGTAAAGGCACACGATAGAAGTGAAACTTTCATCTTCTCCTTTAAAAAAAAAAAAAAAAAAAAAATCTGCACTGTCATTTCTTACGCACGTTTTCTCTCACGCCACGCTTTTGTTCTTTCTGCGCCTGGCTTAGGCATATTCACAATAAAATTGCATATTTTGAAGCAAAAAATAAATTATGAACAAAAAAAAAAAAAATCGAAAATATACTCAAAATCCGCTTGTTAATTACTGCGAAAAATATTGAAAATAATAGTAGTTATAGAGTTAATTTTGTTGGTAAAAGTTAAAAAACTAATTTCAAAGCTGAGCTTAAGAAATGTGGATTACGCTTCTAAACTGATGACTTGATTTGAATCGAAGAAATCTTCAAAAACATGCATTATTTAAAGAATTGATTCTGCATTCACGAACTTCCATAATTTCGTTTTCTGTATTTAATGTATTCATTCATGAAACATTTCAAAATTTATAAAAGGTTAAGTTCTGTTTGACCACCGATTCGATGGAAAGGCAAAAACTTCCGGTTTACAGGCGGAAATGGACGCATCTATTAGTTTTCAGGGATGTCAGCTTCAGCAGATGTATGTTACCCTCTAAATTAAGCAGTCACATTCAAATGAGCGGAACACGCGCCTCAAATTTTTACTTTTCCCCCTCATTCAGATAGACTCGTCTTAACTGGGCGTTTGCCAATTCCATACATTCGTGGTCAAACTGTAATGTTTTTCAGAATGCAAATTTTTTCTTAACGATGCAATTTATGCTCAGTCCCCCACCTTATGTTTCAAATTTCCCGTTTTAGCAGTGAAATCAGAAGCCCTGGTTCTTATGAAAGAAAGGAGGGGGGGGGGGGAGTACCTGGGAACTTTATATTTATTACATCGTTCGTGATGTTTGGAAAAGGCGCAAGGTATCGAGAGCTTATTCAAGCTTGATACATTTTAGACACATATGGCACCAGTAGTGTTTCTGCATAAAATTAGTCGCAGTTTTATAATTAAACAAAGGGAAGCTTTAACAAGGTAAATAATGTTTACGTTATTTAGCCTTTTATAAGGCAGTAGTAAATAACTATCCACCATGTTCAAATGCTGTTCGCATTCACAATAATAATATAGGTTCAATCAGCCACGCCTCCTTTTTACGAACATGTTTTTAAAATACAGAAATGATCTAATTATCTAAGTTTGGCAAAGTTCAATTTTAAAATTCTGAAAATGGTTTAGAACATGCAGAAGGCAAAACAGAACTGCATAATTTGCCGAAACTTCCACAATAACTTTTAATCCCTACTTCAGCAAAATTATTAATATAATTTGTCGAAATTTCCCCAATAACGTTTAATCCCCATTTCAACAAAATTATTGATGAAACCAAAGTCGAAAGAAAAGTAATTAGGGACCTGATAAATCGAACATGCAAAGTATCAGCAACCTGCCGGCGTATAGTAACCCTTTCCACTCTGCCTTTATTGCCACGGGTGAAACGCATATTCAATAACCATTTAGTGCTTTTCCGATTAGAGGATTCTCATTTTGCATTTTTTTTTTCCTCATTGCGTGCTCACACGCAACAACATGAGAAATCGTCAATAATGCTTTCGAAACTAAAATTGTATTTTTGATGTTGGCTACAGTAAATTGATACAATGTCATGACGAAGGAAGCTTTTTTTACCTACAACGCATACAATATGTCGAAGCATAAACGGCGAAGATTTTACGCGGGTGAGTTTCATTGAATTTTTGAAAATTAAGTAAAATTAGCAACCTGGACATGCACAAATATGCAAAAAAAAAAGAAAAAAAAAAGCGCATTTTTTCAGGATCAAATAACCCTTTTTTAATTTTGGACTCTAAAAGAGGTGAGGGGGGGGGAGTTAAAATTTATCGTGTCAATCTGCATGTTCGTGGCATCATGTCTCCTAAACGGGTCAACTTATTTTTATTTCTTTTTGATTTTGCTTTTGGAAAGTGACTTCATTGGAAATGTTCTTAGCTATAGTTTAGGTTATACGGGTTTTTAAGTTTTTAATTTAATACAAGTTCTTATTCGATGACATAAGGAACAAAAGCTTTAAGTCGAATGTCTTTACATCCATAAGCTCACATTTTTTTGCCGTGCAAAAAGAGATTTTTGTAACCCTAAAAGACGTGTCTGCATTTTCTTTTCAAAGTTTGAGCTTACTCAGTTAAAGACGCTGATTTTATTTTTTTCATTTATTTCTCCAAATTGAAGATTTCTTTCCTTTTTGTCTAATGGCTCAAGATTCTCAATGACCTACAAAGTTTGATAGGTAATTTTTTTTCGGTTCAGAAAAACAAAGTTAAGCTTATCATTTCAAAGTTTCTCATTATTGAGAAGGGGGAGGGGATGGAAGTCAAACGGAATATGTTCAATGCATTTTATGGAAAACAAGAAGTTCCGTCTAGAACTATACGAGCCTACTTTCCCGTATACCCATACTACTTTCTAGTACCTGATCAATATTCTCAAAAATAGCTAAAATCGCAAATTGTTTCAAACATATTTTATTCTAATTTCTAGGAATAAAGTATTCCTCACAATTCTAAAAAAATTAGATGCGTAAAAAAAAAAGCAGCACCTTTTAAACAAAGCAGCTAATACACTTTTTTCCCTTAAAAAATTCTTTAGCAGCTTTCAAAATGAAAAAATAATAATTAAAATTAAGCTTATAAAAATAAATACATCATATCAAAAAAACAAAATCGTTTCTTTTTCCCCTGTTGCCAAAAATAATTTTTTAAATGAATTAATGCACTTACCAAAATAAATAAAAACAATAAAATGTCAACTTAAAGAATAACTTTTCATTGCCAAAAAAAAAAAAAATTAATTTGAATTCTGAAATTTTGAATCCAAATTATGTTTTTCGCAATCACGAACTGAGACAGGACCCTACTCATTGGAGTTATTGTTTCTAGAAACGGCTCCTGTCCCCCCCCCCCCCCCAAGTCTGCCTCTCCTCCTGGGCGGTTACGTGTGCATAGTTGTGTGTGCGCGTAGACCTCTGTGT
Organism: Uloborus diversus; assembly: GCF_026930045.1. Lineage (NCBI taxonomy): Eukaryota > Metazoa > Arthropoda > Arachnida > Araneae > Uloboridae > Uloborus > Uloborus diversus. The sequence goes on along the minus strand of NC_072732.1, from coordinate 207,846,200 downwards.
ATGCACGTAGGCGTGTGTGAGTGTATGTGTGTGAAGTCGTGTGTGTGTATGTGTGCCAGCAGAGGACCGTGGGCGGTGGTGCTGCAGAGGCTTCTAGTCCAAGTTGAAAAAGGCACGGACACCAAAAACGGTCAAATGAGAACAATAAGCAATCGTGATTGCTCAAAAAAAAATCGTCTGCGCAAATCGTTATGTAGAAACATAAATGACTTCGAGTTTATTCGCCGAAAACTGAATACCTAAATTAAAACTTTAGCGTGAAAACAAAAACAAATCATATCAACAATAATTATTTCACAGTTAAAACCAAAGCTGCGGATTCGGAGTCGGTGTCGATCTCATTTCGGGATAAAGGAGTCGGAGACAAATATCCAAGAATCGGAGTCAGTCATTTGTCCTCCGTGTATAAATTTTTGCCAAAGCTACGAAGTCGGAGTCGAAGTCGAGGAGTCGGAGTCCGATTAATTGTCGAGCACAGGAGTCGGAGTCAGGTGCCTCTAAATTCTCGGAGTCGGAGTCTGGAGTTTGGCGTCAAGAGCTATTTCCAACAAAATTTGTTTGAAATAAATCCGCCTTCAAGTACGGAATCTACATTGACTTTTAGTTTCCCCGTAGGCGCTAATGTAAAGTTTTTTTGAACTGTTCAAAATTGAACAAAAAATAGTTCAAATCAAAAAGTGAAATATGGGAATGAGGTGTTCTCGCCGAGATCTTTCGAACAAAAAAAAGTTTGTTCGAATCGGACTATTCATTCAAAAGTTATTAGGGGGGGACAGACCGACAGACAGACATTTTACCCCATCTCAATACCCTACTTTCCAATTTTTAATTTTTCGATATTTATTTAATTATTTTATTTATTTTTGATTTTTTTTTTTTTTTTTTTTGTTTTTCGCGACATTTTAAAGATGCATTAAGCCTTCTTTCATGCTTTTTTCTCCTTTTTCTGACTTTTACTGGGAAAGTAGGCTAAAAACGAAATACAGTCAAGAATGCACGATTACGTAAGATGTCTAAATTTTTAAATGCAAATAAAAAGCTCATTCAAATAAATAAATTTTGTCACCAAAAATCGTTTGTAGCTCTTCTAAGTAAAAATAAGGAGCATCGGAATTTATTTTTTTTTCCGTTGCCAAAAACTAAAAAACAAATATATGTACTTAAGAAAATAAATAAATAATAAAATGTCCTTTTAAATAATAAGCGTTCATCGAAAAAAAAAGTCTGTACAGCTCATAGACTAATAATAAGAGTAGACCGAGCTATGGCAACCCTTTTGCTGCTCATAAACCAAACCATGTGACTGGTGGATATCCTAGCAACAGCGGACGTTTATCGTAGCAGACGATCAACGCCCGCGAGAAATAAAATAAATAGAATTGATGGAACACGGAAGAATGATCTTTTATAGAGTCCCATTTGTAAATTTGTTATTCTAAGTTGTAAATATTTTGTTAATATAGTGAGTTTTTGGTTTAGATCGTATTGTGCATTTTCTTTAGTCAATTTCAATAACTCTTTAAGCAATTAAAGATGCAAGCGCCCAAAAAGAATCAGCAAACGGTAAGATTTTTACCTAAAATTTCAATTTAAGATACCGATTAGTACATTTTTGCGTTAACGCAAAACGTTTACGCCATTACGTTCACGCCAACGCTGACGTAGCAGTTCCAAGTGAAATAAAAGGTACTGAAAACTGTAATCAAAAACTAATGCCAAAATAATGCATAACTAAAAGAAAAACAGTTCAATCTCTGCACCTGGAAAAAAAATTATAATGAAAATGCATTACGTCTTAAAATACATGTCGAGTGCCAAACTATAGATAATGTTGCCATCTAGCAACCATGCCGCCAATGTTTTCGCTAAGCCTTCCACTAGTCACATGATGTATCCATGAACCAATTTTTTTCATCAGCAAGTCTGGGAAAGCTCGGTCTACTCTTATTATTAGTCTATGGTGCAGCTCTTTCATTCTGTTAAAAAATAAAGCACTCCAAATTCCATTTATTTTCCGTCGCCAAAATTAAATAAATAAAATAAAACTTTAAAATGAAACTAAAAACAAATCATCTCAACAATCATTTTTTCACTGTAGAACCAGGGCAGTAGATTCAGAGTCGGAGTCATGTGGTCGGTCTGATTTTGAGAAAAAGGAGTCGGAGTCAGGAGTTGGAGGTTTTCCGTCATTTCCTCTCTGACTAATTTCTGACAAGGCTGCGAAGTCGGAGTCGGAATTGTAGAATCAGATTTGGAATGATTTTGAGGTAGAAGCCAAAGTTGAAGGCCCTAAAATTCTAAGAGTCAGAACCGGAGGTGGAAGTTGGTCATGTTCCCATTCCGCAGCCCTGGTGAAAACATTTGCGCTTTGCATTCATTTCGTTTTGGTTCAATCATATTTTTCTCTGACCTGCGTCAATGTCAATCTACGAGTTACGGAATTTCAATTTTTATTAATAACAATATTTTGTATTTCTTGAAAACCAAAAATAAAGAACTACATTCAGGATCTGCTAATTCTTTTATTCTAAATTTTTGCTTTCGTGATCTCGTTAATGTTCAAAATTTTTTAGTTGTCCAAAAAGTGCCATTAAAATAGTTAAATTAAAAAAAAAAAAAAGAAAAAAAAAATCTTCATCAAGAGAAAATCTGTCTTGACGTTCGGGATCAATATTTGCCTGAAATTTCAAACTGCTCAAAATTGAACGAAAAATTGTTCAAATTAAAAGTTAAATATGGAAATGAGGTGGTTCTTGCCGAGTCACAATAAGAATTTGATTTTTCTTACTGTGGCGATACAGCCGTCAATGTAAATTACTTACACTTATATTTTGTTTTCCTTTTCTCCTTTTTTTCCCTTCTTCCACGATCTCATGAAAAATTCTTGAACCTATGAAGCAGTATGGCGCAAATCGCATATTGATACGACAATTAGTTGCTTTTTTATGAATTTTTATAACGTGTCAAGGGCTTTCCGGACACATGTACTACTTAATGTAGGGTAAATTGGGACAAAAGAAAACGTGGGGTAATTGGAAATAAACTGAAAAAAGTTGTTTTTTTTTAAAAAAGTTTAGTGATTTTACTTTTTTTCTCTCCAGCTGGTCTACAGATGTAAAGTAACTGTTTTCAACCAGTTTTTCTTGAATGGAAGGTTACTAAAAACATTTATTTTTGAATTTCATCTTCCCAGCTATTTTTGGTGTGCAAATTAGATGTTTTCATTTTCCACATAAATTCTGTACTAATAAACTCTAGTAAATTGAAACAACTAAGCTCTTTATTCTTTCTATTTTAATGGAAGATTAAGTTTTGGCATAAAATTACGTTTGTGTGTGCATTTTACATAAATTCAGCGCATAGTTTTTTTTTTTTTTCATTTAGTGGCTCTGTGACTGATTTGAAAGTAAGCTCATTTTTTTCATCACCACTAGGAATTTAAATTCCAGGGTGGCGACAGATCAGGGAAAGCAGGGAGATCAGGGAAAAGTCAGGGAAATATCAAGGAATTCAGGGAAAATTTATCAAGTGAAGAAATTTTTTGTTTTTTTTTGCTTTGTAAAATTAAGACAATGCATTATTACTTATATATACATATATTTTACATACATTTTATCTTATATACATTTTATCTAATTTTATCTAATTTCAACATATACATATACTTTGTAAATGTGTAATGCTTTGTAAATTTAATTACATATACATATATATTTTGTATTACCCTACGCATTTTCCACCATTTATCTGTTTTTAAAAAAAAGTAAAACTAATGAGGCGATTATATACTGTCAGCTTATTTATTCATTTTTTCCCCCTCAACGTCAAAACAGTGAATCTTAACTTATTTACCACGGGAGGGTGGGGACTTCCCAAAATTACTTCTGTGTCTGTAAAGTTATTTATTTTACGTAGCTTGAATTTTCCTTTCACACATTCCATGCTACGTAAAATAAACAACCCTACAGGCAGAGAGAAAACAGTCATTAATTCCTTAGCTTTTTTGCCTTTACTCATCGTCTTAAAGTAATTAACATACTGTAATCACGATTTTAGGAAGAAATCTTTGTTTTTTAAATTAATACTGATAAAAGTTAAACTGTTATTTCTTCTTTGCATTTTTAATTGCAAAAATTCAATCTTAAATCAAAATCATCTTTGCTTTTCGCCATCGTATTATTCGCTGTCGCCTCAGATTACGCGAGTACTAAGGGTTTTTTCATAATTAAAAAATTATTTAATTTTAAAACCAAGTTATATACATGTATATTTTAAAATTAATTGATTGTTTTATTTTTTTTATTGAGCAATCACGATTGCTTATTGCTTTCATTTGACTGTTTTTGGCGTGCTATCATTTTTTCCACCGGCGCGGCGCCACCCTCTGCCAGCACCACCCGTCGCGTCGGCCGGCCTCACGATGCTGCTCCTCTAGCGAAAACCGTCTCCAGGTTGCGTCCATATCCTACACACCCGCATACATACACGCACCAACACACACGCACACACAAACACACACACATACACAAGCACCACTATACACACACATACCCCTACACACATACACAAACACATACACACACGCATGCATACAGACACCTACACATACACACAACTGCCCACACATTCATATCTGCACAGAGACACAAACACATATGCTTACACACATACACATACCCCGCCCCCACGCACACAAACACTCACTCGTGATTGCGAAAAACATAATTTGAATTCAAGATGACAAAATTCAAATTAATTTTTATTTTTTTTTATTTTTATTTATTTATTTATTTATTTATTTATTTATTTATTTTTGCATTTTACTTTTGTTTTTCACAAAAGTAATCTAAGATTTTTTGCAACAAATAATGAAATTATTTGAAATTGAGTTACCTTGTGCACATAAGTAAATATTTTATTTTATTTTTATTATATATTATTATTTTTTGTTAAAATACTGTATTCATTAATTTAAACCTAAGTTCTTGATTAGAGAATAGCTAAATATGACTGGTTGTTAAAAGGTTTCAATTTGTTTTACATAAATATGTGTATTATTTACGTAAGTAAAACTACATTACTTCTATGCTTTCACTATTAGTGTTATTCTGGCAGCAATAATTGTATTGCTTGAAAATTTGGTTTAAAATTATTTCCATATAAACTTTTAAGTTTTATCATGATTATTATGTCTTTAAGAGTGTTTTTAATAATTTCTTAGAATTTCTATGCTAACTGGTTACTAGAAGTAAAGTATTTGTTTTAGATTTCCTATATTATTTCCCTGTAGATATTTTAATGTACTATTTTCATTTAAAAAATTCTTTTCAAAATGTATTCTTAATTAATAGCTTAAAACATTTTAAACAGTGCATTTTGCTTAATATTCAATGGTTTTCAAGTAGGGGAAAGGAAGGAAACCATTATCATTGGTAACGCAAATCAGGGAAATTTGGTAAACTTTGTCAGGGAAATCAGGAAAAGTCGGGAACTTTTTTTCACAGTTCCTGTAGCCACCCTGAATTCTTAATACAAGAACATTGCGTGTGCTAGTTATTAGTGGTAACTGGAAGGCGAAACAAAACTAACTTAATCTTTCGATTCCAAAAGTCATCAGAAAATCAGTTCAATGATTTGTCAGAGATTCACGCAAGTTTGCGTTTTCAAAAAATATTTTACAATAACCTAATACTAATAATATCGTGTTTTTTTTTCTTTTTTTTATGGTAATACATCTTAGAACAGACACGTTTCGACTTGATTGCCTTATCGATCCATGTCAACAACTTCAACCTTTTTATGAATGAATCATTTAAAGGAAAATATTTTACCGAAAGAGTTAATTTATCTGATCTACTGTTTATTTCTCCAAGCTTAAGTTTAAAAAATCGTGATTGAAAAAAAAAAAAAAATGCTTCTTCTAAAATTTTGCGACTACGAATTAATGAGACATGCCTTTTTCTACAAATTGTCTATATTTACGAAGCTACTGACTAATATGCACTGTGTAATTAATAATCTATTTCGGATTAAATCTATAAGGTAAACTTAAGAAATAATATTTTGTGAAATTACAATGCCAAATCGAGGAGGGTGATCAGAGTGTTTTTTTTAATTTATTTATTTTCTTTAGTTTAAAAATGGACGAAGAATAGTATAAAATTGATGGGCTCTGCAAAAGACAAATGATTTATCTACTTCAGACAAAGCGCCCTCTCGGAGTCCGCAATTTGCTTTCCGACTCCACATAGTATGGTGAAAGTTCGCTGTTTTGACTAAGTCTCTATCACCCCTTAAAGTATGGACCATTAGTGTTGAAACACCCTGTATACAAATGCTTTCTCAAACTGGATCCCCTCACCCTTAGTTTTTGTAAATGGAATCGTTTCACTTTTCATGTCAGTTCTTGTTACCAAAGACAGATTATAGGCAGACTTTTCAAAGAGTAATTGTATAAGATTAATAAAAAAGTTCTTGCCATTTTCAATGGCTAAAAAGAAAATGGCTAACAGAAATTATAGCCTATTAGTCCTGGAAGCAATGTCAATCAGCTTCCAGGACCTTGTGCCAACGTGTCTCCAGTTGTGCAATCAACCAGATTGCTATAAAACTCGGGACGCAAGTGTGCTTCATTGTGAAAGATTTTCTGGGAATTAAAGAAGTGGTAATTTGTTTTCACAAGATCAGGTGAGTGAGTTGAATTGCCCTAAGATCTCACAGAAAAGAGAAAGTGTCAGGGAAACAAAAGAACCACAAACCCCATGTGACAAGTCAACGAGTAGGACAGCAGTCTCCTATGTAGTGATAGAGTACGAGCCTATGAGTGCCAGACCTACGTCATGGTACAAAGGCCCAAAATTTTTTAGCGTAAAGACATCACAGCAGGTAAAAAAGGTTCGCTATTAGTTAAGCTGAGTCGCGCAGGCTTTGGCAGGAAAGAGGTAGCAAAACTGCATCAAAAACTGAGTCATTCCATGTCAAGTGACCTCCTCGTCTCCACCCGAGCATCTTTGATTTGGACAAAATTTATAGGGGTGCAGACATGCCTTTGAAACTCACCTGTACAAATTTTCAGCTTCCAAGACCCAAATCCTGAGGATCTAGGATCAATAAAAAAAATGGCTCTAAAATTTTTGAAGCGAATAGCCATGCTTAGCACGGTTCATCCATTGGAGGCCATTTTGCAGCCCACTTTTAGTTTATTCTTGTGGTACCCTAGATCCTCTCGTTTTGCGTCTTGGAAGTTGAAAATTTGCATAGGTTTGTTTCAAAGGCATGTCTGCACCTTTATAGAATATCCTCCATATCGGAGATGGTTGGATGGGGACCACCAAATCACGTGACATGGAATGAATCTATGATGTTTAGCTTTTTGCAACAATTTTACGCACCTTTGCTACCTGTTTCCTGCCAAAGCCAGCGCGATTTAGCTTAAATAATAGCGAACCTTTTTTACGCCCTGTAATGTCTTTACGCAGAAAAATTTTGGACCTTTATACTATGATGTAGGTCTGGCGCTCATGGGCTCTTGGACTAAACTTGCAACGCAGTTTCACGTTTCTGGTATTCTTCATCTCTTGAATAAGTTGTACAGACTGAGCATGTGCGCTCCACGCGCGCTGTTGAAAATCCACAAGACAGTCATCCCAAGTGACAGTGTGTAAGTCTTTACGTTCTCGGCGCGGGTGGTCATGGATGCCATACGATGACTTGATTGGACCTGCACAACTTACGCGGTGCAGATGAAGCCGAATTGCTTCATCAGAAATGTGAAACTGTCTTGCAAGTTCATCACATGTTAGACAGCTGTCCTCCCCAATGTCTGCCTATTATAACTCCTAGAAATCCGAGGCTCGTGGGCCATGTGCCTCTCCTGACATTTCTCTTTTTCTCCCCTACCGTGTGACTCGCAACCGACAGGCGTTTGAACCCATATAATTCAATAATTTTAACATCTCTTAATACTTTGCCGTGAGCAGGTAAATGGCAGTAACTGTAAACTTCTCATTTTTGATGTTTTTGCAGTTTTGGACTCTATTGTACGTTAGCTTTATTGTATATGCTGTAGTGCAGCTCTGGTTAGTTGAGCTGTGACCTTGACTATGTTTACCTGTTTTAGGGGAGTTTAGTGAAAAATAGACGTGTTATTGTCTCGGATTTTAGTAGGAATATTTTTGAAAAACTACTAAGAAAGTTTCTCAACTCAACTTAGCGCCAATTACCTCTCCCTATTTACCGAAACAGAGGTAAACATTGACAGAGTCGGAGCTCAACTTTTCAGAACCTCACGATAGCTTATTTAGTTTCCGCTGAAAAAAAGCGCGAAAAAGGGTCTAATTCCAACGATTGTCTATTGTTAACATTGACAATAGACAATTGTTGGAATTAGACCCTTAATTAGACTTTAAGCAATTCTTGAAATAGCTCGAAAATACATAATAATAAGGTTGGAATTAGACCCTTAATTAGACTTTAAGAATTTCTTGAAATAGCTCGAAAATACATTTCTGCAGATACTGCCGTTTACGTGCCCACGGCAATACTTCTTTCAATTGCAAAGTGAAAATGAGGAGGAACTTTATTAGTTACCTCATACATTAAAATATGAGCTGATTTTCAAAACCCTACTAAATGCTACGTTTTAAATTTAGATAGAACAGTGGTTTCACCGGCAGAAGAGAATGGAACTTACAGAGCAAACAGACGAAAGTCCATCAAAGGTTTTGCATCCAGCCTTTTCGAGGAAACGTCTGTTCCTGTCATTTCCAACATCGTCTTGACCAGAAGCACCAAGCGGCGACTTTTTAAGACTGCTGTCTTGCTAGCTTGCCTGTCTGGGTTCTTGTACCAGCTAACGACATATCTACAAGTGGTCTTAAAGTTTCCAACTACAGTGGACTTAGACATCGAAACGCCAACTTTCTTTCATCTGCCAGCTTACACCTTTTGCAACAATAATGGGTTAAATTATATTATTTTATGAATAATTTTACTGTTCTTGCATGATTATTTTACGTTTGTTACGTATTGACACGTTTGAATAATTTCATAATTGAAGGATCAGTTATAAAAGGTTGTTTTGAATGATTTTAATCCCTTGATATACAATGACGTCTTAAAAATGTTAGTCTACAATAATGGCAGTTCAAAGGTATGACGTCTTGCAGACGCCAGTTTACAACAATGGTCCTTGAAGTAATGACGTTTCGGAAACGTCATTTTATATTGGCCCATAAAATGAATTATGTTACTCAGAAAGTAACCGACAATAATGGCATTTGAAATGAATGACGTCATGTAGACATTATTAGTCAACGGCAGTGGCACATGATATGATTATGAATAACGTCTATGAAACGTCAAAGAAGATATTAGCACATGAAATTAAGGATGTCCTGAAGACGTTAATCTACAGCAATTGCACTTGAAATAAACGATGTCATGGAGGCGTTAACCTATTCAATGGTACATGAAGTAAATGACTTTTTCAGACGTTAGTCTACAACTTGAAATGAAAGAAATCTTAGACATTGGTCAACAACTATGGTCATTGAAATAAATGAAGTTTTGAAGACGTTAATTAACAACAATGGCACCTGAAATGAATGACGGCGCGGGAAGCTCTCAAAGAGTATGTAATGGAACATGAAAGGAATGACATCTCCAGACTCATTGCCAAAGGATTAAAGTTGTTGAAAAGTTACCGTAACTGCACTTGGAATGAAGGACATCTTGGAGACATTAGTCTACAACCGTGACACTTAAAATGATGGACGTCTTGGAAATGTCAGAGTCTACTATGGCAAATAAAATGTTTTTAAAATCTTGACAACAAAGACTGAAGAAAGACACGTAAATTCAATGACGTCTTCAGACCTCTTTGTATGTCAATGGGTTAAAGTTACTGTAAACTTATCGTAACTCTAACTATTTTATTCTACTAATTGGTTGAGTCCTTCGAATGATTTTAAAATAAAATAGCTCCTTGTTGAGTGATTCGAATGAATGGTCATCGAGCGATTTTATTGTTTTAATTCACTTGCGCAGCCAGAATTTACATGGAGGGTGGTGGAAATCGCCCTACATGTATATGAACAATCGAACTAGGATTGGGAATATGTCTTAAAACCAAGGATTGTGAGAGTTCCACTCCCTCTTCGCAGCATCCCTGCTCGAATAGTTCTCAATTATTTAGAATTTCGGAAGGATCACTGTAAAACGTATTATTTGACTATGAACTCATTGAAAGAATCCTTAAAATCTTAAAATAATTCGAAAGAGCCGTTTTATGACTGATTCTTCAATTAAAAAATCATTAGAAAGAATCATAAGACAGCACATCACTAGATAGCTGATCATTCGATTGTTTTTAAAACTGCTCGCTTCCGATAACGCATACCTGTCGAACATAGTCCAGGACTAGGTTCTCATCAAATAAAAGTATAAATATTTTGATCAATTTTTTTCTTTTGTTTCCTGTTAAGAGATTACTGATCGACTCTTTGGTTATTTGTTATTTAAATTCCCATCTTTCAATTTAAGATTCGTACACAAATGATGTCACGTTCTAAGGGGGAAGGAAGGAGGGTTATGAAATTGAGTTTATGACGAAGGGGTGACTTAGAAGTGTGACGTCACACGTTTTTCATATCAATTTTTTTTATGGCAAACAGCGTGATATGTAACAAGGGGAGGGGGTAAGGTGAAGCAAGAGACTTTGACGAAAGTAAGAGGGGGATGGAGTCAAAGATATTGAAAAAAGTGTGACTTCATTTATATGTACAGCCAATAAGATTAAGAGTGCAACTTTTATCCTCTTCTTACTAAACTTTTTTTGTTCTTTTCTGACTGTAGTCTATGAATTTAGAGATTATATTACTTCATACTTGTTTTTCTTTCTGCAGAATTAAGAGAAGTGCATTTTGCAAAAAATTTCCCGAACGCTGTTATGAACCCGACCAAGATTTCTGCGACGAATATTTCCCATACTGCGGGAAAAACAGAACAAAGGTAATAAAAGCAGGAAAACTGAAATTTGAGGTTAAAATGTAGTTTATATTTATTTGTTGAATGACAACAGTGACTCAGAAATCATCAATCAACAGAAATATCTGTTACGAACGCGACGAAGATTTCTTTGACGAATCTTACCTATACTGCAAGGAAAACAGAAGAAAGTTAAATAAAAACAGGAAAACTGAAATTTGAAATTGAAACGTAGTTTACATTTATTTATTTAACAACAACTGATATCCGGAAATCATCTATCGAAAAAGACCTGAACCGATTAAATTGACATTAAAGTGAAATGAAGCTAAAAAGGTAATTGATGAGGAACTGGCTGTTTGACGGTAAACAAATTGCTGTAGTTCGGCCAATTTGTTGTTTATTTAAATTAATTGATTGAAGTAAGTAGGTACATTACAATTAATCTTACTCAGTTTGCGTATTTTCAGGCAAAAATGGTACGTACTTCTAGACGTCAAAAACAACACATTTGAACAAGGAAAAACTATAACTGTGTTGTATGAAAAGTGCGAATCACTAAAAATAGAAATAAAACAGCATTTAAACAAGGTTTGATGCTACAAAATTGTATCATTCGTCTGTACTTAAGAAAATGTTAAACTAAGTAACATTAAATCATTAGCATTAATACAATAGTTGAAGCAATCTTTATAAAGAAAAATTATTAACTAATGTAAGCTTATTGAAAATAACTATTGTGAAGCACCGTTTATACGTTTCTCTTTTATACACTTTTATCAATTACAGGCGTCCCTCGTATCACGGTACCAAATTTGCGATTATTATAACACGGTTTCGATATTACACGGTATGAAACTTGAATTTAATACTTCATGGTTTCGATATAACTCGAATGTTATATTTATAAAAGGTGGAATTTCATTTTTGTTTAATACATTCTGTTAATGGTTGATAACTGAAATAAGATTTTACATTGTTTTTTTGAAATTTGGTTTCGATGTAACACGGTACACATCCCTTGATTTACATTATTTCTGAATCTCGTTTAACACGGTTTCCATATAACACGGAATGTGGTTTCGATATAACACGATACATCCTAATCTGATTTATGGTATGTACATGAATAATTAGCTTAAAAAATGAGTAAAAAATCTATTTATAAAAAAAGTCTCGTATAACACGGTTTCGATACAACACGGAACGAATTAAACGTGTTATACGAGGGATAACCTGTATACGTTTTACAAATTGGTCCCTACAGAGTCTAATGCGCATTAACGTATACCTTATACGTTTTTTTTTTCATTCATACGCTTTTATCATACAGTCCCTTCAAAATATGTGTGAAATACGTGAAATACACCGCCAGCTCAGTCATTTTTAGCCGAGGACTGCAGTTTCGTGCTTATTAGCACTCATCAGCCCGGCATAGGAAAGTGACTGAGCTGGAGATGGAAAACCTCTTAAGGAAACCAAGAGTGCGAAACAATAAGAGGTTTTCCATCTCCAGCTCAGTCACTTTCCTATGCCGGGCTGATGAGTGCTAATAAGCACGAAACTGCAGTCCTCGGCTGGAAATGACTGAGCTGGCGGTGTATTTCACGTATTTCTGCTTTAGCCCTGGCTAACGGGCGGTAATTTACTGAATATGTGTGAAGTATTTGTCTTAACTCCTTATTTCAGTATAAAATTTTTTGAAAAAAATTCAGTAATAGTGGATTTCCTGCTCCAAGGTCTTTTGGGCATACTTTTCCAAATCCTTTTCTCCCTTCTCCTCTGCATGTTTCACGTTAATTTTTTTTCAATTTGTCTTATTTAATTTAATTATCGACTGTGCTCTCCCTCATCTCCTACAGGCTGCCTCATAGTGTGCACTAGCAGCCTCGTGCTCTAGTAGCCAGCGTGGGAGTGTTCCTGGGCGGAGTGGGTGAAGAACGTCGGGAGAGTATTCTCCTGGTAGGGTCACCCAAGGCGTGAAGGCCACTCCAATATGCTCAGCTAAAGCCTGGGGCATCCGAGCTAAGTAAGTCCTCCACCTGTTTTTTGGTGCTCAAGTTCTTGCAACTAACGGAGGCTGCTTTCTTTTCCCACCCATGAGTGATACACCTTTACCTGTTGATGCTGCATCGGTCGTCGCGCAGTCAAAAAAGGCCCGCGTTCCTGGTTTAGGCAGAGAGCCAGGTTCGATAAGTAATCGACGATCTCCAAATACTCTAAAGATCATGCAATTTAATATTAACGGAATTTCAACAAGTGCAACGAGGATTAAACTTGATCAGGCACTTGAAATTGCACTGGATGAGGGAGTTCAAATTATAGCCCTGCAGGAAACTAAGCTGAAGACTTGCACTTCCCTCAAAATCAAGGGTTGCAGCATATATATGGTAGATAGACAGAGCAGGAGTGGCGAGGATTGGCTTTTCTTCTCAGAGACATCAAATATCGGAGTATAGATATAAATCAAGATTTAATTGATGGATCCAAGCTCGAGATTCAAGGTATAAGGATTTTCTGGAGAGGAATACCACTCAATATCTTCAATATGTACCATCCCCCTGACCTTAATAATCTTCTAATCGATCTACTAGACTTACTTAATGTAGGTACTATCTGTCTATGAGATCTTAATGCCAAACACCCCTTATGGGGCTGTTCCTTAGCAAATACAAGAGGAAATCAATTACTTGACATGATTGATGACAGAGGCTTTACTATTCTTAACACACGATGGCACTCCCACTCATTCTTCATATAGTTATAACACGAAAGAAGCTCTTGACATTTCAATCGTCAGCACAGAAATCAGTCCTGGATGAAGTTGGACGGTCTTGAACAACTTGGGGAGTGACCATCTTCCAGTATTAATTGAACTAAAAAAGAGACAACTAGTGACCACCAGTAGAGAAAAACATTGGATTTTTAAACAAGCGAACTCGCAATTATTTGCAGAATCTGTTGACAATGAATTAAAGAAGAATCCTCTCAGAGACAGTGTAGAATGGAACTGGTGCTCATTTAAATCAACGATATTAAAAGCAGCCAGGAAATATATACCACGGGGTCAATTGAGGAGGAAAAAACCCTACTTAACTAGCAAATCACCCTAACTACAACCTTTATTGGAGGAACGAAAAAGAGCCCTTGAATCTAAGGGCTCGGACAACGGTAATCTCGCAAGAACTGAATTGAATAAAATCAACGCAAAAATTAAAAGACTATATGCTCAAATTAAACGTGACAAATGGAACGAATTGTGCTAGGGACTCGACTCAAGAACACATAATGGAAAACTATGGAAACTGGTTAAAAATATTAGCAAAGAACAACCACAGGTAGAGCAGAGTAACACAATCCAGAGTGACAGTGGTGAAATGGACGAGAACGATGAACAAGCACCCAACCTGTTAGGTTTACATTACCAACGAATAAGTAAATTGAACTTTACTGACAAAGACATAAAAGTCAAAAAGGCAAGCGATATTGTACATGGCTGCCGCAGCAATAACCATAGTCAAAACAGCATTTTCAGTAAAGATTTTGGCATGAGTGAACTCAAGGCTGCAATTAGAGAAACTAGCCTGAATAAATCACCTGGACCTGACGGCATACATGGTCAAATGTTAGATCATCTTAGTAAATTTGGAAGGCAAAGGTTCCTGGATATTATTAATTGTTCCTGGAATAAGGGACATCTTCCCAGGGACTGGAGGAGAGCGACAGTCATACCTATTAAGAAACCTGGCAAAACCGACAGCTCCCCGGAGAGCTATTGACCTATAGCCCTAAACAGTATTGCATGCAAAATCATGGAGAAAATGGTTCTGAGAAGACTCACTTTTCACCTACATTCGCAAAACCTTTTCCCAGAGGAGCAGTAGCGGCTTCAGAGAGGGACATTGCACTACTGACCAATTACTTTACTTCTGTCAGGGGATTAGAGATGCCCAAAACAGGAAACCGACTAATCATACAATCGCGGTCTTCCTGGACTTGTCAAAAGCTTTTGACAGAGTCTGGAATAATTTAGCAATTATAAAACTATCTAAAAAAATTTGGAATTGGTGGTAAAGCTCTTCCTTGGATATACGATTTCTTGAGAAATAGATTTATCAAAGTGAAATATAACAATTCCCTCTCCAGGAGTTTATGGATCTCTCAAGGGGTGCCTCAAGGTAAAGCCCTGGATCCGTCTCTTAAGTGGCGACACACTTTGATCCATGCACTGCACGCCGCTTTCGACTGCGATTGGAGGCGGGCAGTCACGTGGGTTCAGTCCGCCATTTTGTGTCGTTGCCTGTGTGATTTCACTGTGCGGAATACTGATATTTTCTCTTTGCTATTCGTATTTTTCATGAAACGCTATCTTTAATGTAAAGATGCCTTGGTGTAGTGCATTGAGATGTTCTAATAGTTCAATATTACTATATCGAAATACATTGAAAGATTATTTATGTATTTTAAATGTTTTCATCAATACTGCTGTGCAATTTCAAATACTTTTTGAAACTCTTGTTGAAATTGTAATAGTTTTTACTTTTCATGAAACTGCCTGTTAATTTTCATGGGATAATAAGGATATTCACTAAAATCATTATAAATAGTTCCTTCAAATATTGTAAAGCTCAACTATGTAACGGCACCTAATAAATTACTAGCAGTAGTAAAATATTTCCCCCGTTTTTAAAACTGATTTTTCTGAGTTTAATGTGACAAAACCGCCAAAATTTAAATATACTAGTTATTTTATTTATTTTTAATGTAAATTTTCTATTGTTTATTTAGTTTTAAAATGTCTCAATAATTGTAGCAAAAATATTTTAAGAACACGTCGTTTTGCTTTTAATTGTGTCATAGCCATGAGTTTCAATGTGTTGCCAAGTTAATTATTTATCTATTTTGCGCGTAAAAAATCTGTTTTTATTTTGATGTGAAAACTTTTTTAATAAATAAATAAATAAATATATATATATATATATATATATATATATATATATATATATATATATATATATATATATATATATATATATATATATATATATATATATATATATATATATATATATATATATATATATATGATTTATCCCAGTATCTGTTAATTTACAAATTCATTATTAGTATTTATAACAGTTCGTCACAGATGTAATCTGCACTCTTTTATTTGAATTCCTATTGGTATCAAATATTTCAATTATTATTTTTTTTTTTAGATATTGATTTAAAACTGTTTACATTTTATCATCAGTTCGTTGAATTTTTAAGAACTAGTAGTATCCTTAAAAATCAGGTTTAAATGAAAGGCATTTTTTAATGTAAAATCGTCATGAGAAACAAGAAAGTGTTGGTAAAAAAGAAAAAAAAAAGAAAGAAAACTACTCACATTAGTAATATAAATGATACTGCTTTGCATGAATAAATTCAAACTGTTGCCCACAAATAATTTATGACACAATTAATTTAGTTCACTACTGTTCTACTCAGTAGTGGATTTAAGGGGAGTAGGAGACCCGTGCCCCCCCCCAAAAGGATGAATTTATTTAAATATTTTATTCACAGTTTTTTAATTGACTTCTCCATAGCGTTTTTTTTATATAGTTAATTAAACAGAACACAAAACACACATAGAGCATGTTTTGAATAATAGCATTTTTGTTTGCTAAAGAAGTCATACTGGAGTCCTAAAGTGGCAGAATACATTTATACATTTAACTCGCTGGTTTTGAATTCAAGGGAACGTAATATCGCGATTCGTCCATTAATTTTTTTTTTTTGATGGAATCAATAACTAACATTCTTCAAAAAATGTGCAGGCGTGCCTAAAAGAATTATTTTGATCCAGGAAGCTATTTGCGAAATAATGGCTTTTTCTTTTTAGTTTATAAAAAATGCAAAATGAAAGAAATCATATCGTAGTTTCTTGAGAAAACCATGATATTAATGGAGGCGGTATGTAATATGAATATGTTATCTCAACTGTATCATGGCTTCAAGAACAATCAGCAACTGCTTCGAATCCACACATAAATTGTCCTGAATTTTTCAGTAAAACTTATATGTTTAATAGCTATGATTTTCTTAATTAAATAATATTTTATAGTTAAAATACTATAAAATAATATTAAAACCTCAAATGAGGTATGGGTATATTTTTTTTTATTGAATAACCTTTCCCTCGTGTTATAATCATTAAGACATTGTTCCTAAAATTAAAACCGCTAATTTAATAGCATTTCGGTAACTTTATTATGGTTTAGTATTTAATTGGCTTGAAACGTTAAAGATGTTTTACGTCCACATTCAAAGTATATTGGTACATAATATGTATGTTCTTAGAAGTGGATCATTAGCTTAAGGGATCCTAAAAATTTTTTCAAAAAAGACATTTTAAAATAAAGTAATGAAAACTTTGTTATGAAACACCGTATGTGGCAGGGGGAGGGAGGAGGTGCTATTCAATTTCTCGGGTCCCCTCCGAGAGATTTTTCTGTATCCGCCCCTGGTTCTTCTACACCAACTTTCTAATAATAAAACGCAAATTTAAAACACTTCAAGTAATTTAACTCAGAAGGACTATATGGGGGAAAGAAAGAAATTACTCTTAAAAATAGTCGAAAATTTCTTCAAAAAACCTTTTTACTAATATTCGGTTTAATAATAAAAAAAATATTTTACTAAGGTAAAATTCAAATTTTTGTATGTATATTATCAGTTACATAAGTTACGATCAAAAATCTGCAAACATTCGTTGATAAAAAGATACTTTTCAATGAGCGAAACTCTGCATTTTTCTACTGTTGAGATAGGGAGAAAGTTGTGGAACGACACAAAATGGCGGACTCTGGAGCGTGTCGCCACTTAAGAGACGGATCGAGGGCTTTAGGGCTCAGCACTGACCCTTGAGGCACCCCTTGAGAGATCCATAAACTCCTGGAGAGGGAATTCCTTAGCAAATACAAGAGGAAATCAATTACTTGACATGATTGATGACAGAGGCTTTACTATTCTTAACACACGATGGCACTCCCACTCATTCTTCATATAGTTATAACACGAAAGAAGCTCTTGACATTTCAATCGTCAGCACAGAAATCAGTCCTGGATGAAGTTGGACGGTCTTGAACAACTTGGGGAGTGACCATCTTCCAGTATTAATTGAACTAAAAAAGAGACAACTAGTGACCACCAGTAGAGAAAAACATTGGATTTTTAAACAAGCGAACTCGCAATTATTTGCAGAATCTGTTGACAATGAATTAAAGAAGAATCCTCTCAGAGACAGTGTAGAATGGAACTGGTGCTCATTTAAATCAACGATATTAAAAGCAGCCAGGAAATATATACCACGGGGTCAATTGAGGAGGAAAAAACCCTACTTAACTAGCAAATCACCCTAACTACAACCTTTATTGGAGGAACGAAAAAGAGCCCTTGAATCTAAGGGCTCGGACAACGGTAATCTCGCAAGAACTGAATTGAATAAAATCAACGCAAAAATTAAAAGACTATATGCTCAAATTAAACGTGACAAATGGAACGAATTGTGCTAGGGACTCGACTCAAGAACACATAATGGAAAACTATGGAAACTGGTTAAAAATATTAGCAAAGAACAACCACAGGTAGAGCAGAGTAACACAATCCAGAGTGACAGTGGTGAAATGGACGAGAACGATGAACAAGCACCCAACCTGTTAGGTTTACATTACCAACGAATAAGTAAATTGAACTTTACTGACAAAGACATAAAAGTCAAAAAGGCAAGCGATATTGTACATGGCTGCCGCAGCAATAACCATAGTCAAAACAGCATTTTCAGTAAAGATTTTGGCATGAGTGAACTCAAGGCTGCAATTAGAGAAACTAGCCTGAATAAATCACCTGGACCTGATGGCATACATGGTCAAATGTTAGATCATCTTAGTAAATTTGGAAGGCAAAGGTTCCTGGATATTATTAATTGTTCCTGGAATAAGGGACATCTTCCCAGGGACTGGAGGAGAGCGACAGTCATACCTATTAAGAAACCTGGCAAAACCGACAGCTCCCCGGAGAGCTATTGACCTATAGCCCTAACCAGTATTGCATGCAAAATCATGGAGAAAATGGTTCTGAGAAGACTCACTTTTCACCTACATTCGCAAAACCTTTTCCCAGAGGAGCAGTAGCGGCTTCAGAGAGGGACATTGCACTACTGACCAATTACTTTACTTCTGTCAGGGGATTAGAGATGCCCAAAACAGGAAACCGACTAATCATACAATCGCGGTCTTCCTGGACTTGTCAAATGCTTTTGACAGAGTCTGAAATAATTTAGCAATTATAAAACTATCTAAAAAAATTTGGAATTGGTGGTAAAGCTCTTCCTTGGATATACGATTTCTTGAGAAATAGATTTATCAAAGTGAAATATAACAATTCCCTCTCCAGGAGTTTATGGATCTCTCAAGGGGTGCCTCAAGGGTCAGTGCTGAGCCCTAAAGCCCTCGATCCGTCTCTTAAGTGGCGACACGCTCCAGAGTCCGCCATTTTGTGTCGTTCCGCAACTTTCTCCCTATCTCAACAGTAGAAAAATGCAGAGTTTCGCTCATTGAAAAGTATCTTTTTATCAACGAATGTTTGCAGATTTTTGATCGTAACTTATGTAACTGATAATATACATACAAAAATTTGAATTTTACCTTAGTAAAATATTTTTTTTATTATTAAACCGAATATTAGTAAAAAGGTTTTTTGAAGAAATTTTCGACTATTTTTAAGAGTAATTTCTTTCTTTCCCCCATATAGTCCTTCTGAGTTAAATTACTTGAAGTGTTTTAAATATGCGTTTTATTATTAGAAAGTTGGTGTAGTAGAACCAGGGGCGGATACAGAAAAATCTCTCGGAGGGGACCCGAGAAATTGAATAGCACCTCCTCCCTCCCCCTGCCACATACGGTGTTTCATAACAAAGTTTTCATTACTTTATTTTAAAATGTCTTTTTTGAAAAATTTTTTAGGATCCCTTAAGCTAATGATCCACTTCTAAGAACATACATATTATGTACCAATATACTTTGAATGTGGACGTAAAACATCTTTAACGTTTCAAGCCAATTAAATACTAAACCATAATAAAGTTACCGAAATGCTATTAAATTAGCGGTTTTAATTTTAGGAACAATGTCTTAATGATTATAACACGAGGGAAAGGTTATTCAATAAAAAAAAATATACCCATACCTCATTTGAGGTTTTAATATTATTTTATAGTATTTTAACTATAAAATATTATTTAATTAAGAAAATCATAGCTATTAAACATATAAGTTTTACTGAAAAATTCAGGACAATTTATGTGTGGATTCGAAGCAGTTGCTGATTGTTCTTGAAGCCATGATACAGTTGAGATAACATATTCATATTACATACCGCCTCCATTAATATCATGGTTTTCTCAAGAAACTACGATATGATTTCTTTCATTTTGCATTTTTTATAAACTAAAAAGAAAAAGATATTATTTCGCAAATAGCTTCCTGGATCAAAATAATTCTTTTAGGCACGCCTGCACATTTTTTGAAGAATGTTAGTTATTGATTCCATCAAAAAAAAAAAAATTAATGGACGAATCGCGATATTACGTTCCCTTGAATTCAAAACCAGCGAGTTAAATGTATAAATGTATTCTGCCACTTTAGGACTCCAGTATGACTTCTTTAGCAAACAAAAATGCTATTATTCAAAACATGCTCTATGTGTGTTTTGTGTTCTGTTTAATTAACTATATAAAAAAAAAACGCTATGGAGAAGTCAATTAAAAAACTGTGAATAAAATATTTAAATAAATTCATCCTTTTTGGGGGGGGGGGGCACGGGTCTCCTACTCCCCTTAAATCCACTACTGAGTAGAACAGTAGTGAACTAAATTAATTGTGTCATAAATTATTTGTGGGCAACAGTTTGAATTTATTCATGCAAAGCAGTATCATTTATATTACTAATGTGAGTAGTTTTCTTTCTTTTTTTTTTCTTTTTTACCAACACTTTCTTGTTTCTCATGACGATTTTACATTAAAAAATGCCTTTCATTTAAACCTGATTTTTAAGGATACTACTAGTTCTTAAAAATTCAACGAACTGATGATAAAATGTAAACAGTTTTAAATCAATATCTAAAAAAAATAATAATAATATATATATATATATATTTATTTATTTATTAAAAAAGTTTTCACATCAAAATAAAAACAGATTTTTTACGCGCAAAATAGATAAATAATTAACTTGGCAACACATTGAAACTCATGGCTATGACACAATTAAAAGCAAAACGACGTGTTCTTAAAATATTTTTGCTACAATTATTGAGACATTTTAAAACTAAATAAACAATAGAAAATTTACATTAAAAATAAATAAAATAACTAGTATATTTAAATTTTGGCGGTTTTGTCACCTTAAACTCAGAAAAATCAGTTTTAAAAACGGGGGAAATATTTTACTACTGCTAGCAATTTATTAGGTGCCGTTACATAGTTGAGCTTTACAATATTTGAAGGAACTATTTATAATGATTTTAGTGAATATCCTTATTATCCCATGAAAATTAACAGGCAGTTTCATGAAAAGTAAAAACTATTACAATTTCAACAAGAGTTTCAAAAAGTATTTGAAATTGCACAGCAGTATTGATGAAAACATTTAAAATACATAAATAATCTTTCAATGTATTTCGATATAGTAATATTGAACTATTAGAACATCTCAATGCACTACACCAAGGCATCTTTACATTAAAGATAGCGTTTCATGAAAAATACGAATAGCAAAGAGAAAATATCAGTATTCCGCACAGTGAAATCACACAGGCAACGACACAAAATGGCGGACTGAACCCACGTGACTGCCCGCCTCCAATCGCAGTCGAAAGCGGCGTGCAGTGCATGGATCAAAGTGTGTCGCCACTTAAGAGACGGATCCAGGGCTTTACTGAGCCCAACTCTGTTCTCACTTTACTTATCAGACATTGAAAGAATTATTAAGGAAAAATGTGAAGTTGGCGCTTTCGCGGACGACATTGTCCTCTGGAAGTCCGATTCTGACTTGAAGAGCTGGGAGAGTGTCATTAACCAAGTCTTAGAAGACATTCGGAATTTCTCTGATGATCACAAACTGTGTTTTGATCCAACTAAATCTGTAGTAGCCTTCTTTACTACTAACAGAAAGATCTATAATTACCATCCCAATATCTTACTGAATGGTCAATTGCTGAATGTGGATAAACATCCAAAATATTTGGGATTTGTGTTGCACTCTGAAATACTGGGAAACAGTCATATTGATCATCTTGTGCTTAAGGCTAGAAAGAGACTAAACATCTTGAGGTACATCTCTGTGCGTGATTGGGGGTCTGATGCTGGAACAATCAGAAACACGTATATCTCAATAATCAGACCAATCTTAGAGTGTGGCATCCCAATTTATTGCTCTGCTACAAATCTGCAAATACTCGAAAAAATCCATCTCAGCGCTGCCCGGATTATTACCGGGCTGAGAAACACTTGTCCTAGTGATATTGTGGTTTACGAAGCAAACCTTCAGCCGCTAAGTCTTAGGAGACGAGCATACCTAATAAAATATTACATCAAGCCCAGAACTCTTGGTACACAAAATGGTACCTCTATTTACTTCGAAAATTGGCGTAATAATCAAAGGCTCAGAAGGAGCAGTCCCTTCAGCCAATTAGCCTCTCTTAATATAATCGATAATACCGTGGAATCACATCATCTGATACAATGTCTAGACCCAGCGGATGATCTTGACGGCGTCTTTTTCCATCCTGACTTACCGGTTCAAGTGAATAAACAAACAGATATTCCAGCCTATTTAAGACAAGTAGCTCTAGAGAGAATTAGAGAGATTCCAATTGAGGCTATTCGAGTCTACACGGATGGCAGTAGAGATGATAATAACCACTCTGGTAGTGGAATTTACATCAAATCGCAAAACCTTGACTTGAGGATTCAGAGGAGAAACCCTAATTACTGCTCTGTGTTCCGTAGTGAGCTAATAGCCATTGATGAAGCCCTAGACTCTCTGGGGCTTCTCCCCCACGGAACCGAAATTTGGATTCGATCCGATAGCAGAAGTGCAATACAGCACCTGACCAGATGGCATAGTGTAGATGGCATGTGAGAGAAGTGTAGGAGTTTCAATTCTCAACAAACTAAAACAACTTTCCGTCTCTCATCAAATTCACATGCAGTGGATCCCTTCCCATGTGGAAACTGAGGGTAATGAGATCGCGGATACCTTGGCGAAAGCTGGTGCTGCTGAGGTCTCAGAGCCAACGGCATCACTCACCTTTCAGGAGATCCACTCAAAGATTAAACACAGGGATAATATCACTTGGACTGTCCAGCCAGAGCTCCATTGGTACAGATGTTCACGACCTGGTGGCTCCCTGACTCCTGGGTTTGACAGACAGGAACAAACAACTCTTGCCCGTTTTCGTAGTGGACATCTTAAAACTTTAAAATTTTCGGAGGGGTCGAAGACCTTTCAGACTTGTTCCAAGAGCTACGTTGAGCAGGCCCCGCCTGACCATATACTGTCGTGCCTGGGGCTCTCCAGGAGGGATTTGACTGAAGACCCAGTGACGGTGCTGGATTTCTTGAGGGTAAACAAACTCATGGACCTGGTCTAGCTCTGCTGACCATGAGGGCATGCAACAACAACAACATCGACTGTGTTGTTTATTGTTTTTCGTAATAGCAACGACAAAAGAATTGAGATAGAATGGAAGAAATGTTTTGATGAAAAATAGAAGCATTTCAAGCCCTTTGAAGGCAAAAAATATTGTATTATACTTTTTCAACAACTGTTTTTACTTAACTTATTTCTAATTTATTCAAAAAAATTTAACAAAAATATTTGCGAAAGCTGATAAATATTATTCGATTATGCGGGGAAATTATTCGATTAAACGCGGATCTTAAACATTGCATCTATGGAGAAATATTCGGCTCCGATTGGTTTTATTCGTATAAGCGGGGCAGTAGCGCAGTCAAAAATACCTTCTTGTGGGGATTTTTTGAGCAAAAATACCTTCTGAAGAGGGTTTTTGATCGAAAAACCTACTGGAGGGGTTTTTTGTTTTTATCAAAAACACCTTATGAAGGGCATTTTTTGGAGCAAAAATACCCTCTGGAGGGATTTTTTTGATCAAAAGTACCTTCTGGAGGTTTTTTTTTTAAATCAAAAATACATTCTGGAGGTTTTTGTTTTTTAAATCAAAACACCCCTTTTATATGCATAAACTACTGTATTAGAATTTGTATTTGTGTTAAATCCAGTGCCTCTGGGGGGGGGGGGTTCACCTCCCCCCCCCCCTTCGCTGTGCCACTGAAGCGGGGATTCGTCTACCCGTTACCCGATTAAGCGGGGCTGACAGTATTAGGATGAGCTGTTATTTACTTGTTTTACAAAGAATTAATAGTACTAGTGTTTGTCCAGTGGTCGAAATTCGACCGTATTCATAAATGAATATTTGAGAAAACTTGTATGAATTTAACAGTTTCCAACATTTTTATTTCTACTCTTACTCATGTTAACTGCATATTTGAAAACATACAATTTTTATACGGACACAC
Source organism: Uloborus diversus (assembly GCF_026930045.1). Classification (NCBI taxonomy): domain Eukaryota; kingdom Metazoa; phylum Arthropoda; class Arachnida; order Araneae; family Uloboridae; genus Uloborus; species Uloborus diversus. The sequence goes on along the minus strand of NC_072732.1, from coordinate 207,821,574 downwards.
AATACCACAGTAATAATTTGTTCCAATTTTGCTATTTATCTGTTAATCTCAAAATAAATGGATGAAAGGGGATATTTCGGTAATGGGGTCGTTTCCGAAATTTTCAAAATATTTTTTACTGAAAGAGGATGCTTAAAAACAAAGGGTTTAACCAATTTGAAAAAAAGTAATATTTTTTAGTAACTATTTTAATCGGTGCGCAGGTTGAAATTAATTTTTTGGCATCAAAAGCGATAAAATGCCACTCATTGATGCCATTAGCGCATAGCGCAAATTATCATAACCCGAAAACGCGGTTGAGAGCAAGCCGTAAATATTTAGCGCGGCAATGGAGTCGCACGCCAAAGTACATCACTTATAACGTCATAAAGATCACGCCTTATTTCCAAAATCGGACATTCAAAAAATTTTTAAAAAAAACAACAAAAGTTTTAAAAAGCAAATTAATTAAAAATTAATCGTTGGGAAAATAAAAGTTTTTTTCTGGCTCAACATTTTTTTTTCTTATTCTTTCTATTTCAATGACTAAAAGTAGTACTTTTGAAAGAAGGAAACAACCCCATTGAGAAATTGGTGTGGTCGACCAATTGCTCGCTTGAATAATTTTATTTTGGATATCATGTTGCTTTGTGCTAACCCTATGCAAATAAATATTTCCCTACTCTTTGTTTACGTATGCAAAGGAAAAACATTTTTCGCGCTGGCATTGGAAACAAAAAAAATTGACGCCAATGGATAAAAATCACCAATTATCCAATTTTCGAAATCTTCCCATATGAAATGAAGCATCAAAACTCAATTTATACGTAAAACTTCTGTGTGAACAATGTTACTCATAAAACGACTACTATTATTGAGTAAGTTGCTTCTTCGTCATTAAAAATATAAATATCCGAGTATCAAATGAATGAACTCTACTCGTGGCAACATATAACTGTTCATTCAAAAACAATTGGCGTCGTAATAATAGTACAATTTTTAAAAAAGGTCGACTTTGTGATTTGTTTATGGTTAAGGGCGGTGAATACGGCACTTATCAACATTTTCGACCCACGCTGTTTTTCATAAACGTTCCTATTAAAAAAAGGCTTGGTTTTACGTTCTCTCCATTGTATGCTCCTCTTGTTATGTCTTTCCTCTCCCTTGTCACAAACTATTACTATTTCGTGAATCCCACCTTAAAGCGGGACTTCATTCGTTGACAGTTCCTATTTTGTGGCAAACGTATGCAAATATACATTTCCCTACACTTTTTTTTCGTATGCAAAGTAAAAACATTTCTCGAGCCGCAATTGGTGCCAAAACTTTGGCGCCAATATATGAAGAGCAACCTGCATAAAACTTCTGCATGAACAATGCTTCTTTTAATAAGTTTAATATTATTGAGTAAGTTGCCTTGACCTCTGCGTTAGAATTATTAAATTCCAAACAGTCAAATGAACAAATCCTACTTGCTACAGTAAAAATTGTCCATTCAAAAACACTGGTTGCGCAAAAATAGTGTAATTTAAAAAAAAAAAAAAAAAACGTTTTGTGATTTGTTAACGGTTTAGGGGAAAACTGACAAATGCACTTTTCAAAATTTTTGATCTCTCTCCCCTTTGTCGCAAAGTTTCACACTTCACCATAACCCCTCTTCCCTTTGCCACATGCTTTTGCCACACCATTGCTTTTTGCAACTGTTTTTCATAAACGTTCTTATCAAAAAAAAAAAAAAAAAAGCTTGATGTCCCATTCTCCCCATTGTATGTTCCTCTTGTCATTTATTTCCTCCGCCTTGTCACGAACGGTTACAATTTAATGAACCCAATCTTAAAGAGGGACTTCATTCGTAGTCAGTTCCTTGCAAATAGACATTTCTGTACTCGTTTTTTACGAATGCGAAAAAAAAAATTTCTCGCCTTGCATTGGTGCCAAAATGGATAAAGTTCGCCAATTTCACAGTTATGGAAGTCGTTCTGAATGAAATGATGCCGCAAAACTCCCTTAATACGTAAAACTTCTGTACAAACAATGTTTTTTGTAAAAGTAGGCATGATCTTGCCGTTAAATATAAAATTTCCAACAGTCAAATGAACGAACTCTACTCACGGCAACATGAGTTGTCCATGCGAAAGCACTGGACCTCGTAATAAATACGCCAATTTTATCAAAAGTTTCAACTTAAGATCTGTTTGTGGTGATAGCAAATGCAGGCATTATTGGGAGCTGGAACTGAAAGTCGTCCCTCACCCCGTAAAATAATTTATTTAAATATTAAAATCGCAAAAACATAATCAGAATGAAAATATTTTAAATGCCCGTAGTTACTCAAAAAGCCTCATTAATAAAAACAAATGCAAGTATTTCATTTCTTTATTTCTATCAAGCGAGAATTGGCAACACCACAATATTATCCAGCAATTTCTTCACACTAACTATGTCGCGTGGAAAAGCAAATAAAAATGAATTTTCACTAACTTTTAATTGCTTCCAGCGCTGTTTCTAGCCAACAAAGCGGTTTCGATTTTCGCGTGGTAAACCGGGTGGAACTGTTTTAAAGCATTATTCGCGAGCTTTCCAACCATACCAAGCCGAAGCATTAAAATGCATTTTTCGTGTAGAAAAAGCAGTTTGAAAAATGAATTAAAACTTAATGTTTCACGCTTCCAACAATGAATTTCAACAATGGAAAAGAGATAAAATTTAAATTTTTGAGTTTTGCTAACTAAAAAACGCTTATAACTTTTTTCTAGTGGATTTAGGTTATTGGACCTTGGGCGCCCTGACAATTTTTTCGCTAGGAGTGTTTTTTAAAGACCTTTCCAACCATATCAAATTCGAAAAAATTGAACCATCCGTTCGCGTAGAAAGAGCCATTTAGGACGAAAATGCGTTTTTTATTAATATCTCCGTTAATTACCGTTCGATTTCAAAAATTTTTATTGATGACACTAAAACTCGGCAATAGCTCTCGAACAAAAAAAAGAATGAAGGAAATCGGTTCACAAACAGAGGAGAAATTGGTATCGAAAGAAAACAGCTTGCCTATTAATATATAAAGATAAGGTATAATTAAAAACCGAACTATTCATGACATGCTTTATTGTTAATTAGTATCGCAACATGTAATATATTTTAAAAATCTTTGATTTCGTCAAACTAGGAATTTTAGTGAAACTGATCCTTTCCTAACAACATTTTATTGTTTTGAAAAACGAAATGGAATCTTACGTAAGCATAGGGGGTAAGCTGTTTGAAAAATCTTACGTACCCTTACATGGAGGGAGGGGGGAGGTCAAAAATTGTCTAAATCATCCTTACGTAATTAATGAATGGCCTTAAACGAGTAAAAAAGTAAAGTTTTATCAATGAAAGTTATCAAATTACTTACTTCTTCGATAAATTACATAAACTTATGTTTTAAAATATTAATTAACTTCTTTTACTGTCCATAGGTACCGAAGAAAGAACATTATATCTTAGAAAAGGCACCAGATTTGGAAGATCTGGAAGATGTGAAACAGAGCTTAGACGAATTTGTGGTTGAAAACATGCAAGTTAATTCATAGTTTCGTCTTTCTAACAAGCGAAAATTACTTATTTTTTGTTTCCTACAAACTAAATTTTGCTGGAAAACGAAATAATAATATCACTAACATAGAACAAGCGATATAACGTGGAATGACTGTACTAGAATTGTCACGAAGAAAGTTCCTTGAGAGACATGAATATTTAAATGTAAAAAACGAATTTAAATATATAAAAATTTAAAATCTATCTTCCTGAATCTAAAGAACTTTCTATTGAATTTTTGTTCCTTTTACACGTTCCATTTCCAGCAGAACTCCAGTAATCCGAATAAATTAGGATAGGACTCCATTCGGATAATCAAATATTTGGATAATTAGGTGGTTTCCAAAATTTTAAATGTATTTCTTTCTGAAAGAACATGTTAAAAACCTTGGATCTGACCATTTTTTAAATAATTTACTAAGTTTAATATTTTTAAAAAAATTATTTTAATCATTCCGCTTTCATTGTTTACGCTTCTGCCGATGACATCACAAATGATGAAATGCCATTCGCAGAACGTAATATTTAATGTGCTTCTTTACTCACGTGTATACTGGCAACGATATGGCTGATAGCAAGCGTAGAGCGCAATATTTAATTCGCTTCGTGGAACCGCGGAAGACAGATGCGCCAAAAGTACATCACTTGTGACGTCATAAAAACCACGTCTTGTTTGAAAAAATCGGATATTTAAAAAAAATAATTTAAAAAAAAAAACAGTTGAAAAAATAAAAGCATTTTCTGTGTCCGTGTTATATTTTTGCCTGTTCTATCAATTTCAGTGACGAAAAGTGGTACTTTTGACTAAAGGAAACATCCCATTGTTTTTTTTCCACCCGAATATGATTCTTTTGAGCGTTTGTCTAAAAACAGGGGGATGCAAAAAAAAAGGAAAGGTGAAACCTGGATTTGGATTGCCTGCCAAAAGTTGCGTATTTTTAAGCACTAAACACACGTAAAATATTATCAAGTTTGAACAACTCCTTGAGACCCCTAGCGAGGCATGAAGTTCTAAAAAAATTGAATCAAAGGTTAATTCCAAAAATTTTTATAAAAATGAAAATGCTTAAAAAAAAATTTCTGATACCATTCAAGTGCATCCTTTAAAAACTCTTTTTACATATCTCCAAAATTATTTGCATTATTTAGTTTTCAGTTCGCACATAAACCGCTAACTTTCACAAAATTAACCAAATATTGACAAAATTTAAATTTTGATTAATGAAATTGCTCTTTTCTATACGTTGAAAGGAAATTTGCAACACTTTTTTTTTTACTTAAACCTGGCTGTTGAACACGCGTAACTTGACACTTTTTTTTTTGGAGTATACCGTGCAACTCCGGGTAATGCAACTAGTATACTATAGAATGATACAAGGTGGCCAGTAATTAACGCGCTGATGTTAAAAATTAATTTCTCGAAAATTTCCGATTCAAAAAATTTTATTTATATTCTAAAACAAAGTACAATACACGGGAATTCGTTTGATACATGTTCGATGTGTCTTTCCTCTCTAGCTACAAAACTATGGCCAAACGAATAGCTAAATTCTGCATCACTCTCGCTGAAGGGTCGAAGTTTCAATGTTTACAATAACAGTCTGAATCGCAGTTTTCAGGCCTCCGATGCTCTTGGAGTTTCTAGCGCAAACTTTGTTGCGATATAACTCCACAAAAATGAATGGCAGGGTTTCAGGTCAGGAGAATAGAGTCAATGTCCATATTTTTCAATTTTGGGTACCCTAAAGTCTAAGTCCGATCGTTAAACTGCTTTTCAAGCAGATCGAGCATTTCATTGGTTCGATGAGGTGGTGCGCCGTCTTATATGAACTACGTGCTTTCGAAATCCCGTTCACATTGAATTGCTGGAATGAACTAATTTCCCAAAATTTCCGCACATCCTTCAAAAGTGAGTACGCGTTTGTCGTCTTAAGTTTAAACTCATCCGAAAACTTTATTGGAGTCACAATTGGGCTGCTGTTGTTCGAATAATATGTTCGAATCATGAAAATGCGCTCAGAAACGGTATATCTCGACATTTTCATTGAAAAATAAACAAAAGCCAACTAAATGAGACTGCGTAAAAAAAATCCCCTAACACACTGAATCTAATCGACAAGTTTGGACTTGATACCACAAACACTTTTCGAGAAATAGAGATTTTTTTTCAACGTGTTAATTACTAGTCACCCAGTACTTTTTCCATACATTTAGTTAAACTACAAGTTGACGTTTAAAAGTGCTTTAGTCATACCTTGATTCCGATTTATTTTTTAATTTTGCTCATATTGTTATGAGAAATTGAGGGACAAATCATTGTTAAATGTGGTTTTCTTTTTATGTACACAAATTGAAGTGTTCAAGAACTCTTTTAAAATACTTCGCCACCTCGTGTATTAGCTAGTGATCAAAATATTTCAATGATTTTATGGACGTAAATCGAAGCTGTTTGATTGAACAGTTATGACGTCAATGCGAAACGGAATACCACCAATTTTAGAGCCCTTAAAGTACAGCCCTTAATACTATTACGGAAGGAATCAGATTTAAAATGGCAATAATTTCACTGCAGAAATATTTCCAGGAACGATTTCGACATCGAACCTACAGGACCTTTCTTCAGATTACCAGACATATTTCAAAAAGGCCTTTCCGTTTGTTACAGTCTTCAGTCACTTGTCTCAAGCCAGGATGATCCTTACAAAAGAGCTAAAATAGATTTCCGTAAGAATTTCATATCTTTTCTTGTTTATGCAGGGGAAAGGGGTGCACGTGTGAACATAGTATGTTTTGTTATAATAATTTCAAGCAAAAAATCTTGAAAAATAAAATTATCAAGTACAGGCTGACAAGAAACAACTTGGACAGAAACACATAATACATTATAATTTTAATGCTAATGAAAAAAATTGCAACCAAACTTCAAAATAAGTATGAATACATTATTTCGTCTAATATTTACAAATTTTGAGAGTGGTTGTCTTTAGTCTTATACAGAACTCTTTAAACGTGTCGCTAAATCTTCGACTGTAGGCGGCAACTCACTTGCTGATATTTTATCCCATTCCTTGCATGAGGATTTCCTTAGGGAAGCCGAAGTTTTATGAAGTTTAACCTTACACCCTTATCTCCAACGCCTTCTTACGCTTTGAACGGCGCACAGACGGATATTTGAGCCAAAAAGCTGGCCAAAAATCGAAATTGTCAACTTTACTGGTTATTGTCGGTCCTAAGTCACAAAACTGGAGGATAAACGTGGCAGTATGTGAAAAAAAAAATTCTTTTTTCGTTGAAACTAACCATAAACATTTACTAGCAGTTGGAGTTAAACACTTTCATGATTCGGTTGTACTTGTTTGAGACCATTAAACTTTTTCAACAAACCTTCATTGTGTTATTTTTTGCGGTAAAAGTGATTTTATGTAGAAGAAACATTTATTATGGAAGGGCTCGAGCAAGGTTTGTACTCTATTATTTATAAATTTATAATTATATATTTTTATTATTTCTTTTAATGCCTTTCTTCAAGCCTCACAAAAACACTTCCCCCTCCTTTTTGTTTTTGTAAGTGAATGTTTTTAAATATTGTGCCATACTTTCAAGTTTTCCTATAATACTGTCTATCTTAACAATCTGCAGCAAAAGTTTGCACCAGTTTGCACAGAAAAATTAATATAGCTCTAAATAGAGCAGACTGTTAATTTCATAAATGTTCCTTTTTTCGGTTATTTTTGGGTTCACAGGTTTCAGTAAGGTGCATAAATTGAAAATAATTACAGGGTGTTATAAATTATTCTATAGAAAGACAATTTGATACTACTTTGATGTTACAAAACGGGTTGATATGTTGCAATTTCGATATTTTCTTATAAGAGAAATACATAATTTCAGCTGATTTCATTTCTATTTGCTTGAACTTTGCATCAAATAGCCTTTATGTACTTACTGTCTTTTATAATATTGTGTAGTTGCTTTTGAGTCGTACCCATTACTGAAGCCATAGAACCTAAAAGTAATCGAAAAGGCTCAAAATATTAAAAATAATAATGTGCTCTATTCGTAGCTTTATTAATTTTTCGGGCAAACTTTTGTTGCAGATTATCAAAGTAGACATCCTAAAGTAACATAGGATATAACTTAGAAGTAGTACAAAGGAGTACACAGTGTTTGAAAACATTCATTTGCATAAAAATTTTCAAAAAAAAGTAGATGATACTTTTGTGAGGCTTCAAGAATTGCATTAAAAAATACTAATAGTCTTAAAAAGTAAAAATTGATGTATAATAGATTACAAACCTTCCCCAAGCAAATCAATAATAAATTTTTCTTCTAATAAAATTTTAACCCGAAAAATAAGGCGTTGAAGGTTTATTGAAAATTTCGAATCTCGGTAAACAAACACAACCGAATCCTCAAGGAGCTCAGGTCCGACCGCTGGCAAATTTTTATGGATAGTTCAATGAAAAAACAACACTTTCACATAATAGCATGTTTATCCACTTGTTTTGAGACTTAAGGCCGACACCTAATCAGTAAAGTTGCATTTCGACTTTGACCAGCTTTTTGACTCAAATACCCCTCTGTGCGGCGTCAACGACTCCAATCTGTAATGGTTTGGTGGGAATGGAGTATATGTGCTAGTGGGAAAACACCACTTATTTTTGTTGATCAGGTGATACAATTAAGCAAGAAACATATCACAAACTCATTTTGGAAGACGTTGTCTTACCTTGGTCGCAAAGTTCTTTGGAAACAAAAGATGGCCTTCCCAGCAGGATTCCGTACCTGTACTGTGACACTCAAGATTGGTGCAGACACATTTTTCGAACTTTATTGGAGCTCACGAATGACCACCGTATACCTAAGATTTGATCAAAGTGGATTATTCTGTTTGGTCCATCTTGGGACAAAGGTGTGTGCTGAACCTCATAAAACTTTGGCATACCTAAACAAATCCTTATGCAAAGAATGGGATAAAATATCAGCAAGTGTGTTGGCTTATAGACGAAAATATAGTGACACGTTTAAAGCTCTGTATTAAGGCTCTGTATTAAGCCACTTTGAAAATTTGTAAATATATTAGAAGAAATATGTATTCATATAAATTTTGAAGTTTGGTCGTAATATTTTCATTAGCATTAAAATTATAATGTATCATGTGTGTCCAAGTTATTTTTTGTCACCCTGTAATTGCAGTGCGTACCAGTTCTATCTCTTGACTTTTAGAGAGCATTAAGCTAGTTTACGTTTATGTGGCGCGAAAACTTCTTTTTTCTAGCAAGTGTTGTATATATATATATATATATATATATATATATTACTATCAAATTTCAGAAAATTAATACACCAAATTTGAAGAATTAGAAAATTTCTTTAATTCTTCAAGTTTATTTTTTTTAAAAATATGTCAGTAGACAATGTAGTGCTGATATGCAAGTTTTCTTTCGTTTGACTTTCTTTGTAACCCTTGTTTTAAAATTTTATTAAATTGAATTTAAAGTTGCCATATTTCCAGTGCAAAAATTCAAAGTTATAACTCGATTTTATTTTTGAAACGTTATTAAATAAGCGTGATTTAATTTCTTAGTGTACAAGTAATTACAAAACAGCTAAATTTTAAGCTCAGTAACCTTAGTTAGTTTTTTATACAATTTTCTTAGTTTTCCTTTCATATTTTTATTCTCTGCGCTTGAGAAAAATTTATTAGAGATTACTCCTTTAATGTAGTAGGGAAAAAGTCATATTCGATGGAAAAGCTTTTAATGGTCACATCCCAATACAGTCGACTCTCGCTACAACGCGATTCAACTTACGCGAAAGGGCTATAACGCGAATTTTTCACGAGTAGCGAATTTTAGAGCTGACGCGAATTCCTCGTCCACAACACGAATTTTTTTGGAAGAAAGTATCGGCTTCGTAATTGACAACTAAATATTGATTTCGTGAAGGTTATTATATCGCTTTAGCACCGCTGACAGCGAAAGTTCCCACATCAAACTTTGCTACACATCGCGCTGTTAGTGCATCAAATAACCGCTCAGTATCTTTCATTTATTTATTTATTTATTTATTTAATTCTAAACATTAAAGTTGATGAAATATAATGGCACCTTAGTGCGCTGTTTCATCTAACGTTTGTAAAAAAGGGGGGGGGGAGGAGAGAAAGTTTCTGAAAAAAAAATTTAAGAACCTGGATATGCTTGACAACTACAAAACGTTGACGGTAGCAACGCAATGAGTATGAGTGAATCGCTCATACTTACAATTAAAAGTCAAAACAAAAAAAGATATCCGTAAAAGTTCAGAACTTAGTTTCAATATTGAAGCTTGCAAAGTTTAAGTAAAAAAGACTATGAAAATGGAAGCTGCTCTGAGATCCGGAAGAGGGGATGCTGCCGTAAATGGAAACGTTATAAAAGAAAAGGCAAAGTAACCGTATTTTAAAATGTATTAGAGAAGAATAATGATCTGATCATTGAGCATAAATTATCATCATCTTCATTTTATAACTCCAAAACACATGCATTTTTCCACAACGCGAAATTTCGACTTTCGCGAGGAGTCTTGGAACGCATCCCTCGCGTAAGTCAGGACTCGACTGTATACTTATTTTGACAAACTTATGCTTAGATTTTTCACGAGAAGTTTTGGTCACTTTTTATGTGTATCTGTGCATGTGTTGTGCTGTTAATCACGCTACAGTGGTGGTAAAAAAAATTGCATCAACCGCGCCGCAAAGGAGAGGAATATCATCCCGACTGCATTCAACACACAGTCAAGCATCCCGTATCCCACATGATTTGGGGATGTACTTCTGATCAAGGTGTTGGTGGGCTTCACTTTGTGCAAGGTAAACGCTCAGGTGTATATATTGGCATTTTGGAGGGCTTCCTACTATCCGGGATCACTTTATTTCAGTTCCAAACGTCATTTTCCAGGATGATTCTGCTCCGTGCCATAGGGCAAAACTGTTAAGTAACAATTTAAAAACCTTTATCCTGCCATTAGACTGAAATTGACATGCAGTTAAGTAATTTCTTTTTCTCTAAACTCACACCCAGGTTCAAAAATGGTAAAAATGAGCATGGGGTCAGCAGTTTGCCTTGGCCCGGAAACAGCTCCGATCCACGTAAACAATTATCGGATTCCTGCTGTTAAATGTTCATTTCATAAGTTTTGCAGAATTTCACATACATTCACCGTTAATCGGTCGACCAAAACTTTTCACATAATCCCATTGTTGTGAAAATGCGAGGGTGATTTTTTTTTTTTTACCAGCACTGTATCTGCCATTGGCATTTCAATAGCTACCCGCTGCGAATTATATGAACGCTTACTGAATAAAGCTGAAGTGGCATGTATGCTAACTATTAATTTCAATTGGTTCTTTCAGTATTAACCATGAAATTGATCTGACATTGCAAATCAAAATCGTACAGGATGTTACATAGAAAGCTCAAAAAAAAAAAAAAAAAAAAACGAATGATTTCTTATATTGTATGTTTAACAGCTTTGTTGCTGTTAGATGTGAAAGAATCAATTCAAATTGTTACGGTGCACATCGGTTAGTGCAACACTATAGTTCAGATTAAAAACTTAAAAAAATATTTAAAAAAAAAACCCGGAAAAAAATTCTGAAATGTTTGAAAACGCTTTTGAAAATTACAGAAAGGATTCCGTAATACTCAGAAATGTTTCTGAAAATTTCATGGACAGCAACTGCACAATATATTAAAAAACGTTTTTGAAAATTACAGAAAGATGATTCCGAAATTCTCAGGAACGTTTCATGACTGACAGTTGCCATATATATTCAGAAATGTTTCCGGACTTTTTTTTTTTTTAGAAGAACAACACTTTTCCGTTTCAGGGGATCATGAGAATTAAACAAGTAAAATCAAAAATTAGAGATCATTTAACGATAAATCGCCAGATTTTAGTGCAGCAATTATTTATAGCCAACTTAGTGTAAAGAGGGGTACCCGAGAAGTTAAAAATAAGAAGCATTAGCTGCATATAACTAGCTTTGATAATGGTAGTCAAGTCGATATGCTAATTTAACACTACTTCTCTCCTTTCAAGTCAAGGTTCCAATAAACATATTGAAGTTCCGAGTGGACGAGGATGACGTCTTCATTCCCGGGCACCGACCCGGAATGCTGTTCTCCATTCATTCTCCATTCATTGCTGCAAATCCATTTGATGGCGGGATTTTCATGAAGCCCGGGAGAAAGTACAAAATTCATGTGAACATAGTAAGTTTCTTCATGTTTCCTGCTGCTTATTAGGTTTATTTTTTTATTTATTTTTTTATTTTATTTATTTATTTTTATTTTTTTAAAGACTAGTTGAGGGTATTTCGATAATTGGGAATCTGGCGTGGTCGCCTCATTTTTGGCGTAAATAATTTTACTTTGGTAACCCTGAACCCTATGTGAATAGATGTTTTCGGTCTCTTTGTTTAGATTTGCAAAGAAAAATGCCTCTCGCGCAGGAGCCAAAAATTGACGCCAATGAAGAAAGATTGCCAGATTCCGAATTATTGAACTCTTACCGGCTAGTTATTTGGGGGATCAAGAGGGGCAATGGGACCGTTTCCAAAATTTTAAAAGTTTTTTTTTCTGAAAGAGCATGCTTAAAAACATAGGATCTGACCATTTTTTTAAAATAATTTGACTAAGTTTAATACTTTAAAAAAAAAAAACTTTAATCGGTGCGCTTTCATTGTTTACGCTTCTGCCAATGACATCACAAATGATGAAATGCCATTCACAGAACTTAATATTTAATTCGTTTCTTGATTATCATGACGTGGAATCGCGGCAGAAAGATGCGCCAAAGTAAATCATTCGTGACGTCATAAAGACCACACCTTGTTTGAAAAATCGGACATTTAAAAAAAATAATTAAAAAATAACTGTTGAGAAAATGAAAGTATTTTCTGGGTCCATGTTTTTTTTTTGCTTATTCTATCAACTTTAGTAGCTAAAAGTAGTACATTTGACTAAAGGAAAAAATCCCATAACCCTCCCCCTGCGCGCCTAGCATTGGGAAATCAATGTACGAAGAAACCATAAGTGTGACAAATGTTATCGTCAAAAAAAAGGAACTCTATTCGTTTACTTTAGTGGTGCCCCCATCCTAAGTAGATGTATGTGGCCCGTTGTTTTCTACAGTTTTCATAATATACAGCCACGATAGGTCATAATGTTCCAAATTTGGAAAGAAATATTCAGAAATAAGTTTCTGTAAAACTGATGCAAACTACCCATCAATAAAATAAGCATCAAATTATTATAACAATAATCCCTAGTTTGTAATTATCTTTCCTTTTTAATGTTTTCCCCTACTATTTGGAATTTAAAAAAAAATTATAAAAATTGAATTGTGCTCTGACTCGCGAGACTCATTTTATAGGAGATGCGGCCCTCCGGGTAAAAAAAAAGATTATGCACCACTGGCTTACTTCGATTATAATTTCTCGTGAAAGAGGAAATAAATACACAGTTTGGTTTATGTTTGTTTGGAGATTATAACCTACTTTTGCTCTACATATTAAATAGTTTTTTCAATAATACTGAATCTCAATTTGGTTAGTTTTGTGTGTAACAATTGTAAAACTTTTGACAGGAAGAAGAAGTACTAATGCAATATCCATACGACACTGACTGCATCAGCTACCGAGAACTTTGGGAGAAAAACAACAGAACAGGCACCGCGACCCAGGAAGTACGCATAAGTTGAATTTCAAGAACCATTTATTTCTCTTTCTTCTTTTGAAAACGGAAAACATCTCGGAGACTAAAACAAATTTTCAAGGAATGTTCATCCAGCAAAAATTTGACTAAGTTTTTGCTGGGCGCAGGCAGATCGCTGAAAAAGAGGCTAAGGAATCTTTAAACAAAGTCACGCTCGTTATTCCAATCTTTCTCCACTTGTGCGCGCCAAAGTCTGGAAAGGTCCGCACAATAATTGACCACATAGCAGAATTTTTGAGCCGTTACATAAACGATCCTTTTATAACGTTAGTTAGTATTTATTTTGCAACAATACAATAAAACTAGTTAATTGAAGTATTGATATTTCGCGCACGGTCCCAAATCTTGTATTTGGGCATTTTGCCTGATCATTCTAAGGGATCCTTTAAATTTTGAGAGTTTAGAAATACATATGGATAATCGCATAAAAATGTTATTTTGTACTCCAATTTTTGAAGTTTTAAAGTTTTGAAAAGGTACTCAGTTTGGAATTTTTCATGAAGACTATATATATTTATTTTGCTACATTGCAAAAGTTCACAAAGCATCTTCATATATTTTAACGATATTGAAGGTTAAGTTTGTAAATTGGACAAAATTCATGAATACAATTTGTTTTCTTAGTTTCCCTTAATTTTGATTCATAAACCAGCTAATTACTCCATAATTCATCAAATTACTTAAATAAAATCAAAATAAATATACTAGGGTTGGTTGGAGTAAGTGGGACCCCTTTTAAAATATTGTCCGTTTTTCAAGAGAAGGAAGGCACTTAGCCACGCCTTCTCGAACGCAGAGTTCCTTTTTATGCGGGGGTGATCGGTAAACATAGCCACGCACTTACAACCAGACAACTTTAACTTTAGCATTTTAATGTGCAAAATAATCTTAATGTAAAAAAAACTTTAATCAGTGCGCTTTCATTGTTTACGCTTCTGCCAATGACATCACAAACGATGAAATGCCATTCACCGTTGCCATTCACAGAACTTAATATTTAATTCGTTTCTTGATTATCATGACGTGGAATCGCAGCAGACAGATGCGCAAAAGTACATCATTCGTGACGTCATAAAGCTTTACATGACTTGCTTCACTTGTCTGTTGCCGTTTTAATCATTCTTACATTTTGAAAACTGTTGTTTTTACAACAAAATGCTAAGATCCGAATATGCCTTCTGCCGAAAACAGCGAAATAGAATCATCGGATACCAAGTGACGAAGGAGGAGTCAAGTGCCTTCTTGTGAAAAGCGGACAATAGTTTGTTTTTGAAACTTTATACAAAACGTTTAAAAAAAAAAACAACTAATTGTCTTATTTTATCTTGAACATTATTAATTAACTAAAGCTCATCATTATTTTCTAAAGTAGTCCTTTAAATATTCTTAAAGATTGCATTAAAAAAAATCAGATGGGTGTAAAGCTTACCCGTAGTAAGGGGTAAGTGGGTCATCCCCTTTTATTTAAATTTAAATGAAGCATATATAAAAAAGGGGTAAGGGGGTCCTACACGATAAAATATGTAAATTTCTAGGGTGAATTTTTTTTGTTAATGCATTCATTTCTTGAGATGTTTACTGTCTTTTAAATCGGTATCCCGAAAAATGTTAAAACAAAAAACGAAATAATTTCATTTGTGAAATTTATTGAAAGCCTATAGGTATACATTTTACTTCTACATATAAAGGTGTGTTTAATGACCGTAATATAGTTGATTAAGATCAATTTTACTAAATTAGTCAAAACTATTAGTTGAAAAAGAAATTGGAAACACTAAATGACTGCGTCTACGTAAAGTTGGCTGAGGTGGAACCATTATTACTTCATCTTCAGTAGTTATTCCAACTTTTGCACCATGCCAATAAAAAGTGTCACGATTTCTATTCGTTCTTGCAAATTCAACAATAATTTTTAATTTGTATCATCAACTTCCATCATGAGACCTACGTAAATCTTAATGATTTTCTTTCATGTATGTTTCACAAACACATAATCACCAGCTTTAGTAGTTTTTGTAGCTGAACTATCAATTCCTACTAAATCATCATAGTTGTCTTGTATTTCACTAATACAAATATTTAATCAGAGTTGCTTTTTATTTTGAAATCCCCATTATTATAGAGGGACCCACTCACCCCATAGGGAGGGGACCCACTTACACCTTATAGCAAAAATTTACGGGGTAATTGGGACCCCTCTACTTAAACACTTATTAATAATATTTTATGTAAAAATTACTTTTAAATATGAAAAAAAACGCCTTCAAAAAGCACCAAGGAACTAAAAAGCAAAAAATAACTGATTACGCTCACATACTATATCCTAAACAAAATTAGAAATGAAATTTATTTTGCAATTCTGGTAAAAAATCAACCAAACTAAACACCCAATTATAAAACAAACACTGATTTTAATTACTATAGAATAAAATGTTTTGAATACCTAGCTAATTGTATACGATCTCTTAATTTTTAATAGCCTTTTGAAGTCGGGGCCTCCTATAAACCTAACGTAACTGACAACCCAACGACCCCTGAATTTAACACTAATTTAACTACACACGAAATTAGTCTTTAAAACTGAACCTACTCGGTTACGTTAGGTAATAGTTTATAGGAGGCCCCGACTTCAAAAGGTTATTAAAAATTAAGAGATCGCATATAATTAGTTAGGCATTCAAATAATTCATCGTATAGTAATAAAAATCAGTGTTTGTTTTATAATTGGGTGTTTAGTTTAGTTGATTTTGTACTGGAATTGTAAAATAAATTTCATTTACAGTTTTGGGTAGGAAATAGTATGTAAGTGTAATCGGTTATTTTTTGCTTTTTAGTTCCTTGGTGTTTTTTGAAAGCAGTTTTTTTTAATTTAAAAGTAATTTATTTTTTGCTTTTTAGTGGTGTAAATGTAAAAAAAATTCGTAGGATACAGTATGTGGTACATGACGTTGAGGCCTATCTTACGCGCATGTCGAGTAAGAAAACGTCGAGCACATGAGTCTGAAAACAACTAAGATGAGCACGATAGAAAAAGAAATTGACCACAGCGTCTCGGAAACTTCCGACGACTGTGAAGAAAGGCTTTTTCAAATGCACAACTAATGTACAAAAAAATTTCGTCTTCATTATTATTTCAACTTTATCAAAGTTTGCTTTCCGAAAGTAAATGCACGAGTCACTAAAAAACAACAAAAATCACTTGAAGGTTAAAATTATAAATTGTAAATTATATTTCACAACAATACGTATCACACAACCCTCGATAAAGCTATCATAGATTTAGGAAAATAGAACTTGGTGAAAGGACGAGTATGCGTAGCTCTCACCATAGTCAAGACAAGAAGTAATAGCTCGATTTAATCTAGAACCTTTTAAACTTTTAACTAAACCTCACGATGAACGAGTATTAGTAGAAATGCAACAATTGATACATCTCATTTATTTCTGATGAAAAGTATAGAATGGATTTAGTATTTAGTTAGAACCATTTAAATGTTTACGGTTTCCCAAACTACAAATAAACTGTAAATTGCAAGTCTTAAAATTGTAACAATGTAAATTGTTAAATTTTAATTTATGTTTCACAAGAATAAATGTCATGTAACTCGTGATGAAAGTTGCATGGTTCTTCAAAAATGCCCCCATTATAGATGAAGATAAAAAATTTCACTAGAATGAATTTTATGTTTGCTTCAGAGAATCCTTGATTCAAAACTTTCATTACTACTACTCTTAATAATAATGTTTTTTAGTACTTTCTTTAACTATGGGAAAAGAAAACACATACCTTTGTTTTATGTCATTATTTAAACAATGGGTTTTATCGTTCGTGAGGGAAATTACATGAAATTAATTGCTTTTTACCCATATGATTACCTTCGTTAAAACTTTATTAAATTTACAAAGTTTCACTGAAAATAGGAACAAAAGGAATAAAATTGTCCAATAATGATAAAAGTAAACCATTATGAGTAACGATGGTAATGATAGATGCAACGTTTTAAAAAATGTACTTTCATATTAAATACACCTGCTTAGGAAGCTTAGAAATTTCTTATTTTGTCGACAAATTAATGATGGATGCTTATTGGTTAACCTTCTCCAGATGTGTCGGCAAAAATGTTTGTATGAAGCTTACATGGAGTGCTACAACTGCACGTGGGCAGGAAATCTTTTTCCACATAAAGATAGGATTTGTAACGAAGGTAAGTCCACATTCAGAAACTTAATGCATACTAATACCGTGGTTCATATTCCATTGTAACTTGAGCAATCTTTTTCAGCCGAAATTTACTCCGTTTTGTTCCTAGATGTACATGCCAATTGCAGACGACTTTGCAAGGAATCGTTTTCCGATGTACCAGGGGTTCTAAATATAGGAGTTTAGTAAGATCCCATTTGGAGTATGCTGTGCAGTTTTGGTCGCCTTATCTGAAGAAAGATATTTGTGTATTGGAAAGGGCTCAAAGAAGGGTAACTAGACTAGTAAGGGGACATTCAGATTTAGATTATGATACCAGACTTAATAGGCTTAATATGTATAGCCTGGA
Organism: Uloborus diversus; assembly: GCF_026930045.1. Taxonomy (NCBI): domain Eukaryota; kingdom Metazoa; phylum Arthropoda; class Arachnida; order Araneae; family Uloboridae; genus Uloborus; species Uloborus diversus. The sequence continues at coordinate 207,803,711 of NC_072732.1, read as the reverse complement.
GCAAAAGAGGATAAAAGGGGACATGATTCAGTTGTTTAAATTTATCAAAATAAATGATGTTAATGGATTAAATTTTTGCACCGAAAGCAGGACGAGGGGTCATTGTTTTAAATTATTCAAATCACAGGCTAACCTGGAAAAAACGAAAAACTACTACTTTAGTAGGTTTGTGGGCAATTGGAACAGTTTACCGGAAGAGGTGGTAATGAGCAAGGGGATAAATAGCTTTAAGAGGGCCATTGATCTTCAGTAGGGCCATTTCTATGGACACTTTCGACTCCAGAAAAAACCTGCTTTTCACCGCATTCCGGTTATTTGCGGGGTTTATGTGGAATCTTTCTACTCCTGCTAGCTTCTGGAGTGAAAGCGGTGTTTCTACCCAGAATGCATTATGCGAAACAAGTTCGTCTACTAGCCGCTAATAAAAACCGCTTTCTCTGGTATAATGGGAGAACCTCTTTTTACATGGGAACGGGGAATTTTTCAATCGGTTTTTTCTGGAGGCAGAGTGGAGATTTACCGGATCGAAAAGTTTGTTGTGAACGCGGCTATTGAGGACCAATAAATTGACTAGGACCAGCCTAGCTGTGCCAAGAGCCTGTTGCTGATCGTCACATTTGTATTTGTATAAAGCGGAGTTACAGGAGATCCACGACGGATATAAAACTCATTCCTACGGATTAATAACTTGCTAATCAGGAATTTGTTGTAGTTCATTTTGTTTTTTGTCACTATTTTGTTAATAAGTGCCGCTTCATATTTTTGCACACGATGCATGCGCGGGAAAATTGTTTAGTGCGTTTGTCAGTGGAAAAGAGTGCAGCAGTTTCAGCATTCACAGAGCCTAAAAACCGTATTATTTGGAGCTAATAAGAAAAATATACCAGTAAAGGCTTTGACGATTGTCATCGCTAATTTTGTGCTTTTATTCAGACTTGTCGTTGCAACAAAATTTTGTACCACATAAAAATGTAAATTTTAAAAGTTAAAAAAAAGAAAAAAAATGAATTGCCCGTTTATGATCCGAAAAGCACGAATTTTATTTCTGTCATGACTTTCTTTTAATTTAATTTTGAAAATCGTCCGTCGATTATGAAAGATCCTGGAATTTCATACTTATCTCCTATAATTCCATTTTGAAAGCCGTTAGTCCGTTTTGGAACACCCTGCATATAGTATGCTAATACTCAATGGAAAAAAAATTAAAGAAGGAAATAAAGTAATGACAGATAATCTTGATTAAACTACTTGTGAAAAAGAATATTTTTTTAAAACTCTTTGTACTAATATCTCAGGTGCAGTTTCGATTAAGTCTCTTCCTTTTTTTTCCGGTATAACAGACGATAGTTCTCAGAATTGTACCAAGGAAACATTGGAGGAATTTCAGAGTTGTTTGAAGACTTGCAAGAATGATTGCTGGTAAATACAAATTCTCTGAGTTACACACCTTTTTGCATTTTCACCCCAGCTCTCTGCATGTAACACGAAATCTCCATCCGGCTGAAATATTTTCATACACAAAACTAAAACTACCCTTTCGGTTAGCACACGTTTCTTTTTTACTTCCTTTTACAAAAAAGGGAGTATTGTATTCGCGAAAAAAATTTCACCCAGAAATAGGCCTTAATCTCCATTTTGCTTACCCCCGAATGAATGTTGCGTTTATTTTTCAACCCGACCACATGTGGATATATGCCTAAGAACGTATAGACAACCGAAATATCCATTTTGACGATCCCCGAATCAATTACAACGAATTTTCACGTGACGTCTGTATGTACGTATGTATGTGATATGTGCGTTTGTGTGTATGTGCGTATGTATCTCGCATAACTCAAAAACGGTATGTCCTAGAAAGTTGAAATTTGGTACGTAGACTCCTAGTGGGGTCTAGTTGTGCACCTCCCTTTTTAGTTGTACTCGGGTAGTTTTAAGGGGGTCTTTTACACCTTTTTGGTGGGAAATCATTGTTAATATCAATGCAAACTCAAGTGGTGATATAATTTGGCAAACACTTGACGATATATCGCCAAGCTTTTTCGCCAACTTGGCGACAGTTTTGGCGGGGTTTTTATTTAATTTGGTTTTATTTTGACCACTATTGGCAATATCTAAAGAGTTAACCGTTGAATCACATTAATTTTTCCAATATTGGGAAAATTAATCTGTATAAAACATTTTTTTGCTTCAGTTCGCACAAACTTGGGGTGAAAATATTTAAAGTGTTTCTTTGCTTACTTCAAAGCACTACTATTACCATTAAATTGGCGTAAAAGGAAGTCATGTGATGCACACATCAGCTCGTTTCTTTTTCTTTTTTTTGAGCAGGGAGTTTGTGAAACAGCCGTCTGTTTGTGAAAGGGGTACCTTGATATTTTGTATATTTCGCACACCGGTTCCCCGATTTTTTTCGTAGCTTTGCTTGGGTTGATTCAAAACAAATAAAGTACAGTAGAGAAAACGTTTTAAATTTTATAGCTTGAGTTTATGCTAAAAGTGTTCGACTACACTTCACGCACAGCGTCACTCCTACAACTAGTAAACTTAAACTAAACCAGTCTGACAAAGAATGTTCGTTCCAAAGGGTTAGAGCATGTTCGCTCCGACCGCGAACAGACTCATGGGAATATTCATCCCTAAAATGTTTAATAAATCATCAAAAGTTATCTTTCATTTTCTGGATTTTTTTAAACTTTGGGTGTAAAACCAAAAACCAATTGGCTTCATTCTTATGGCACCGTGTCCGAAAAAAGATTCATGTTGTAAAAAACAAACAAACTTGGAAGCATGTTGCATACGAGTCTCATCTCAGATTTTCAGATAAGAAGCTTCCCATTTTATTTTCACACATTCAAGGAACATTTACACAGATTATTAGGATTAAAAATGAAATTAAATGTGCTTATACAATTTTTGCCGGCGAATTGAATCAGTGGTTAATTAAACCATCCGCTTTAATGAATCAAATCGTCAAAAATGGAAAAGAATCCAGCTTCATTAAACTAGCTGCTTTATCGAATCATTCGCTTTATGGATTCAAAACTGTTTGAAACAAACGTGGTTCCTGTAAGCGGTAGCAACTGTAATATAGCATTGACGCATATTTATTTTTCTGGATTATTTCCCTGATGTTTATAACTTCTTGGATATAGTGATAAACAACATACCTTTATTGTTATATTATGAACTAGTGGCACCCGCACGGCTTTGCCCGTAGTAGAAAATTAAAAAGGTCTTTTGGTTCGCCTGTATATTTACAAATAATGTATGGTGAATTTTATTGCATATTGGCTTATGCCCATGTTATGGTTCCACGTTTTGGTAATTTCGTTATTTACTCGTCCATCTTATGATAATTTTATTCTTAAAATCGGAATAGAAAAAGAACCACATCGAATTTTCAAAAAATCGCTTCGAGGTGCACACCCCCATGCTACAAACTAACTTTGTGCCAAATTTCATGAAAATCGGCCGAACGGTCTAGGCGCTATGCGCGTCACAGAGATCCAGACATCCAAACATCCTACAGACATCCAGACATCCTCCGGACAGAGAGACTTTCAGCTTTATTATTAGTAAAGATAAAGAAGACTAGTAGCATCCGCACGGCTTTGCCCGTAGTAGAAATTTAAAAGGTCTTTTGGTTCACCTGTATGTGTACAAATAATGTATGGTGAATTTCTCGCTATACATTATTTGTACATTGGCTTCCCCATGTTACGGTTCCACGTTATGATAACTTGGTAATTTACTCGTCCATCTTATGATAATTTTGCTCGGGAAAATATTCTTAAAATTGGAATAGAAAAAGAACAAAATCGAATTGTCGAAAAATCGCTTCGAGGTGCACACCCCCATGCTACAAACTAATTCTGTGCCAAATTTCATGAAAATCATCTGAACGGCCTAGGCACCATGCGCGTCACAGAGATCCTGGCAGACAGAGAGAGATCACGACAGAGAGACTTTCAGCTTTATAATTAGTAACTAGTGGTACCCGCACGGCTTTGCCCGTAATAGAAAAATTAAAAGGTCTTTTGGTTCGCCTGCATATTTACAAATAATGTATGGTGAATTTTCTCGTCAGTTGGGCTGTACCCATGTTACGATTCCACGTTATGATAATTTCATATCTCCCGAATTGGTTTTCGCCCATGTTACGGTTCCAGGTTATGATAATTTCGTAATTTACTCGTCCATCTTATGATATTTTTGTTATTAAAATTGGAATAGAAAAAGAACCACATTGAATTTTCGAAAAATCGCTTCGAGGTTCACACCCCCATGCTACAAACTAACTTTGTGCCAAATTTCATGAAAATTGGCCGAACTGTCTAGGCGCTATGCGCGTCACAGAGATCCTGACAGACAGACAGGGATCCGGACAGAGAGAGATCCTGACAGACTTTCAGCTTTATTATTAGTAAAGAAGATCAAGATAGCAAATTTAGAACATAATAAATACCTAAAAATGCATAGTACGTATTTGATAAATTATTTTCTTGTTCCAGATCAACAAGGCACAAATAATGTTTCAACGTTTTGACAAACTTTATTAAAAAAATTTAAAAAAAAAAACAGAAAATTGCGAAAAATAACAGGTGCAATGTACAAACAATAGCACCTTTTCTTCCAACTCTATCAACGAAAATAAAACTTTTTCATTTGAACTAATTTTGCTACAACACATCAAAAACCGCATTTGGTCGAAATTTCAATTACCGCTGATCAAAAAATTGTTCAAGAAATTTCAAATTATATATATATATATATATATATATATATATATATAAGAACTTAAAGTAAAATATTTTACATTTAGACAGCGCAAAAGCAGCTAAAGTGTTAAATGTATATTATATATATTATTTCAAATCTCACTCTTAGCACAATGGCATCATGTGGTGTGCGAAAATCAAGCTCCCCTGTCCCCTCAAACTCTGTTTTTCTTCTACTTTTAACATACGGGAAAATAATTCCTTTTTCATTCATTACATGAAAGAATAAAATTGCAACATTTGTATTATTTACATGTAAACTTGGTTGCACTTTAATTTAAATTCAGGAAAATAGCACCGCCATCTGCCGACACAACTCGAAAACGTAAACGAAGTTGCTGATTCTTTGTGGATGATAGTTTCTAAATATTGACACAAAAGCTGGGGGAAAACATTAAAAACATGGAAACTTGAAAATTTTTTTGCTTATGTTAGTTTCAATGCTAGAACATTCTCCTCCTCCTCCCTCCATTTTCTTTTTAGACTTTTTTTATTTAAACTTTTTACTTTACATTTCTAATTCTGCACATTACCTGTTGATTTTATAAGAAATGTTGATGCTTCATTAACTGTAAAACTTTCATTTATTTCCTGTTAGCTAAATTTTAAAATACTTCACTTTTAGGAAAACAAAATACTCGTTTGAAGTTCAAGAAAGATACAATATAGAATTCGTAAGTACTTTGTAGTATATGACCTTAATTTATGAAATAAATGACGCATGTTGAATAAGATGAAAGACACATACCATATACCGCTGAAACAGTCGCAAGCATGAACACACAACAGCAAAAACCTTGACTGAGTCAGACCCCTTTGAATGAATCCAAAAGTGAATCCGCACCAAATTCTATCAGATCTTCATATTTTTGAAAAATCTGAAATGGTAATACGTTATATCAGTCCTATAGTTGCGCAGCAGCATAAATAATACATTATTATTAAAAAAAATTCTATAAAATCTATTGGACCATTGTAAAAATAAATAAATACAAAAAAAATTATTTTTTTAAGAAGTTAGAAAAAAAAATATAAAAAAAGTTTAAAGAAATTTAATGGTACAACATCCTACCTTTTCAGAAAGAGTTATATTTGTATTGGGACTACACTGATCCGTCTCATATGGAAGTGGTTATAAGATTTTCATTTTTCCAAAATATTTAAGTTTCTCCTGAAAAATATTGATAAAAATAATTAATAAATGTTTCTTTCTTTCTTCTTCTTTTTTTTCATGAGGACGAATATGGAAAAACCGTAGAAGACACGTAAGTTCTGAATTTTGATTTAACCCCTTCCTTTATTTAGGTCATAAAATCAACATAAAAGTGTACAATTTCATTGCGCTGATTATTATTATTATTTATGCATTTTAAAGGAGTTTTTTTTCTTTCCTTAAAGTTTTTTCAAGCTATATGTGAAAATATAAGAAGAAAACTAATTTTTTTTTGCCTTTGAAAAAAAAATGATTCCCGCATTGGTTGGAACTAGTGATTGCAATACTGGTATACCGGTATACCAAATACCGGTATTTCGAGCAATTTTGCAATTTCGAAATACCGGTATTTGCATACATTCTTTTGTTGTTTTATGTTTCGCGCTGCACGTTAAATTGAAGTGTAAATTACGAACAAATAACACCATTAAAATTTTGTTAATAATTGTTACGTTATCTTTCTAGGAGAAAATTTGTTTCTGTTGAAGTCTACATTGATAATGAGGAAATACTAGTTCTGCGCCACAAACCTAAATATATGGTAACGTTTTGATATTTCTGCTAATTTATTAAATTTGTTCCTTTATTCAAATATATGAATTTTAAGTTATTTTCTCAGCTTATGCAGAAAATGCAGATTTTCTTTTTTTTTTCTTTGCACGATAATTAATTAAAATCGTTTTCAACTATGAGCATGTTTATCCACACTTATTTGTTTGGCTTTAGCATACATATTTTCTCAATAATACTGATGTTTTTTTTTTTCTGTACCCCTGAAGATTTTCTTATATTAGCTCTAAAGGCTTCAAGTTGGAAACCTCTGGTAACACATAAATATAATGACTTGACAAGTTTCTTAATTAGCTTTGAACACAAAGTCATGAAAAAAGAAAAAGGCAAAAAATTTCTAGAAACAGTTATGCAGAATAATAATAGTTATTATGAAATCGAAGAGTAAGTACGAAAATTCGACAGAAGAAATACAAGGAGGCTTAACGTTTTGTCATATCCAATAATTTCACTCACAAAATTCAGTCATTGATGAATTATTAGCACATTAAGAAAATAAATAATAATAAATAGAAATTGTTTTCCAAAAAATTTAAGGTTTTGCAATTAAAAATGGCAGCCAGGGTTTGAAAACTTTTTCTTTTCAAATTTCTTTGATCGATTTTTGATTACTTCGTGTTTAAAGTTTTGCATTAATTTCAGTTTACTTTTTATATTTTTGTTTCATATTAAGCATTTTACGAAAAGATCACTATTGAGTGGTAATATTTTAAACGTTACTTCATAATGCATGAAACAATCACCAGAAAAAGAAAATTAACTGTGCAAAATGAAATGTGCACTTTTTTTTTAGAATTAAATGAAATAGTTACAAAATTGTGGCATTAAAAAAAAGTAAGAAAGAAAAAGCAATTTTAAAGCAGACAAATAGGATATGAAAAACATAGTCTGAATGAATTCCTTTAAATTATTCTGATGTAGAAAATTCTTAAGTTTACATATTTGAGAAATAATCAATAATAATTACAATACCAAAATGTTTAATTTAAATACTATTTAAAAAATATTCAGAAGAAAAGAAAATAAAGATCCTATTTTAAATGACTTCATTTAAAAAGCTTTGGTTGAAGAAATTTAGATATGATTTAAAGAATAACTGCTGGACAATCACTCTAAATTTCCCCACATCTCTAAATCTTTTAACAAGACAGGAGCAAGCAAATTTTTAAATCTTAACATTTGTTATAGAGATTCTTTTTACATAGTTATATTTTTACTTAATAACTTTGATTGTTAAAGTTTAATTTAGTTGCATGCGTCACTTGCGGGACACTTAAAGTCAATCTCGTGCAACTTTATGCATGAATGAGTTAATATTTTTGTTCTATTAATATTAAAATGATGATACGTATTGGTAGGGTTTTAAAGTTAAAGTTCCAGTGCAATGGAAACATATCTCATTTGTTGATTAAAAATAATACCTTTGAAAATAAAGTATGTGTATAGAGCCATTACACGAAAAGGTCGTCGATTTGTCAAGCCCGTGACAGCGCATTTATTTCACTAAAAGTAGTAATTTAAAAACTTAATGAACAAACTTTTCGCTCAAGAAATCACATATGCGCTTGAGATTTCTTAAGCAATCTAATTTTGTTTATTAACCTTTTAAATAATTATTAATAAGGAAACATATGAGTTGTCATGCGCGGGACAAAATGACCTTTTTCCTTTGAATGACCCTTATGAACCTGTCATACAGAAAGTTGCTTTTTAGTGAGCCTTATATTTGTGTTCATGTTTAGAGATTAATGAATATTTGATATTACCCCTTAAATCGGTTGCCTCTCTCGATTTTTAGTGTAATTTGTGGAACATCTATTGAAATGTGATTCTCATTAGTTTCCGTTTTTCGTTCCAATTTAGGACGTCGAATTGTTTAGTTCCATTGGAGGTTTTCTCGGTGGATGGCTCGGAATATCTCTAGTGGGAATAAGTGATATCGTCGAATGCTTGTTCCAGATCGTATGGTACGCTGCCAAGAAGTTCCTCAGATAACATCGAAACTTATATTAAAAATAGCGACTCCGACGATTGCCCAACAGAGCGGAGAAGGTTGCCAATGTTTTTCAGCCAGACAGTCCTATCAGCGTCAGCGACGCAAGACTAACTTTTGGATAGGAACTTTTTTTCTTGTGGTGTTACCAATGCTAAAAGGTCCATCCTGCTAGCCTGACAGTTTCGTCAGAACTTCCGTTGTATGAATTACTATTGGACTTGAATTCTTTCCTTGTGGCGGCACTAAAGCTGTGGTTCATTATTACAACCAGACAGTCCCGTCATCAGCTTCTACGACACAAAGTAGCTGTTGGGTACGAGTTCCTTTTGACTTCAGCAAAGCTGAAAAGGTGGCCTGTCAGCTGGACAGTCCTGACAGAGTCTTCGACAAAAGAAACCTGCTGGATTCGAACTTATTTCTTGTGGCGTCACCAAAAGCAAAAATGGTGACCTGGCCTGCCACCCGGACCAGTTCGTTCAGAGTATTTGACGGAAGGAGACGAACTGTTTTGCAGTATATGTTCTAAATAGTTCTAAAAATATGACTTTTGTTAGAAACTTCTGCTTCCAACATTATGCATGAAATTAAATTATCAAAATGTAATACTTTGTGTGACTTTTTTTGGAATGATTCTTTTTATGTGAAATTAAATTTGCTTCAAAAAACAACTTGTTTAAACTTCAATTTTTGAAACATAGTTTTTTTTTTTGTGTGTGTGTGTGTGTGTGTGTAGTTGTGTTTTAAATAAAAATAACATTTCGCTCTCTGTAATATCTTTCTTCCATGAAACATCAGGCTTAGAGAGCCCTTCCTTACAATTTTTTTAATACAAAAACTAATATTCCACTATTTCACTTCAGTTGTTCGGAAAGTACTGTTTAGCCACTTATTTTTTTCTAAATTTACCATTAGAAAGAAATACTTTAACTTACGTTTCTTTTTGCTGCAGCATTGAATTTTCAGTTTTATTCAACTGAATAAACACGACATAAGATTTTAATATAACGCACTTATAAATGGAAGTACTGGAACAAGTCCTACTTTACATGACTTACAATCATAAAGGGTCAATTCGATAGAAAATTTTCCTCTAACTGCCTACTTACATTTCAATAATGATACCCTATCAATTAGCATTCAACTGAAGAAAAACTGTTGAGTATAGTAAAGTTATCTAAAATTTAGAAATAAGAAAAACCATATAAATTGAATTTTGGCTCTAACTGTTAACTGATATTTTGATACTGATACTGCATCCATCGGAATACAACTGAAGGAAAACTTTTAAAGTAAAGAGTAGTTGACTAAAGTTTCGAAATATTAAAAACCATACAAATTGAATTGTGGCTTAAAGTGATTCTACCTTCCGGGATCACTTTGAACCAGCTGAGAAATGAGATATTAACTAAACTATTTTAACCCACTTGAACTCGCGTCCAAATGAACACCTAAAAATTCGCGCGTAAGAACTTTTGTCACTCCACGTACCTTACCTCAAAAGAAAAAAAAGGTTGAAAATGTTTTTTCATTTGAAACATGGGTGCCGATATGTGAAATTTTAAGGGGGGAGGGGGGCAAAATATTTTCACCATAGTTTACAGTTGAAGATAGATTTTTTTTTTTTTTTTTTTAGTTTGCGCTAATTTGAAAGAAAGTACTAGATTCGCTACGGTTTTAATTTTCGTAATTTATACTGACGTTACTGCTATTGGAGTCAGTAAAAACGTTTTGACCGGTTACGAGAAATCCAAATATCCAATTGAGAAATAAGAGGGAGTAACTTTTGTTAAAAATTGTTATAAAAAATGTTCTAAAATCACCACAGAAAAACAAAAACAGGCGTCTCTAGTTCTATGTCAGTGTCATCGATTAAAACAAACCACACAAAAAAATTCAAATAAATTCTCGTGTTATGCTTGCATTGGTAGCGTCGAAAACCAAGATGGATAGAATCGAATGGGGGTTACTCGAGCCTCCGCTTATTTGTTTTGTATTGTATTAATGTACGCACATACTAAATTTCATTTAAATCTGTCGAATAGTTTTGAAGAAAATTGACCCAAACTGAAAATTCTGTTAACTTTGCACACTAGTGTATTTTCCGGAAAGGGAAAATGATTCCAAAAAACGCCTTTCAAAATAATATCCAGTCTCTTTCAAATCCTCATTAGAATAGGTGAGAGAAGCCCCCAGCATCTTCTTTTGAATAAGGACAATGTTCTTCAAAAGTAACAGTTAAAATAAGGACTTCAGTCCTTCAAAATCCGCATCAGAACCGGCTGTTCTTAAATAACGTTTACAATACCTCTTAAAGTCTCGATTGGACTTGAAAACTAGCGATCGTCTGTCCAGAATCGAGAAACAGAATCAGAATGGGAAACTTTTAAATCTCAACATTATCAAAAAACACTCAAGCAAAACAATTTTTTAAAAAAATGCAAGATTTATTCAGCGTTTTCTTCAAGCTAATTAACCTCGTGCAGACAATGAACACTAAATTTTACGTACTTAAAAACGCTTCAAACTTTTTTTCTAATTAATTTATGTCCATCAAGTTTCTGAACGCGGTGAAAATCTCCCAAAAAGAAATTTTATTGTTACCAAATACTAAATGATAGGATGACTATTTCGTGCATAAAGAGAGAGAGAAAGAGAGATTATATGGCATTTTTTTAATCCTAAAATTTCGATCGATTCGGTACTTTTTTAAAGTTTGAAAACCTCTTACGACCCGTACTGGTGCCTAATAACCTTGCAATTCCTTTATACGTGAAAAACATGCAGTTATCTTTACTAATAATAAAGCTGAAAGTCTCTCTGTCCGGAGGATGTCTGTAGGATGTCTGTGACGCGTATCTTTACTAATAATAAAGCTGAAAGTCTCTCTGTCCGGAGGATGTCTGTAGGATGTCTGTGACGCGTATAGCGCCTAAACCGTTCGGCCGATTTTCATGAAATTTGGCACAAAGCTAGTATGTAGCATGGGGGTGTGCACCTCGAAGCGATTTTTCGAAAATTCGATGTGGTTCTTTTTCTATTCCAATTTTAAGAAAAAAAAATATCATAAGATGGACGAGTAAATTACGAAATTATCATAACGTGGAACCGTAACATGGGCACAAGCCAATTGGCGAGATACGAATTTATCATAACGTGGAACCGTAAGATGGGTACAAGCCAACTGGCGAGAAAATTCACCATACATTATTTGTAAATATACAGGTGGACCAAAAGACCTTTTGATTTTTCTATTACGGGCAAAGCCGTGCGGGTATCACTAGTTTTTAAATAAAATTAATTAGTTTTCTTTTCCCTAATTGAAGTCTAGCATCAGTCCTGCTTACAAATATAAATCAAACGAAGCGCCTTCAAGAGTAGGAATGACTCTGTATGCATGCATGGCATGCCTAACTTCCAAGACAGAAAAACAAAATATTGCGTGCACACAGAGATTTACCTTCAACCTGTATTTATTCAATTGCTAACCTTTTGATTTAAGCTTGTAAAAAAACCTACAGCGTAAAATTAGGTTTTGAAAAGGTATTTTCTCATTAAATTGTTCTTAGGCGTGTTGCAATTTTTGATCGATGCATAAAACAATTGATCAAGCAGGCAATAATTTATATGTACACAGAAACTACGGTAATGACATTTTTTTATTTTGTTCGTAAATGTTACAAAGTAACTTTCTCTATCCTGATATCATTAGAGATTTTCACGCGACCTCTTGCTGAAAGACATTGATTTCTAAAAACCATTTCGGAGTTTTTAATTTTTAACACCGGGCAAGGAAGGATGGACTGCAACACGTTTCGAAAGGAAAGAATTTTTCTTTGGTTACACAACCTTAAAATTCAACGCATGCTGAGACTGGTGTATAATTAGTTTTATCTAGATGCGTAAGGTACGTATGAGTTTCTTTTTAAGTTACCTACATACATGCAAACTTTTTGTTTTTATTATTATTATTATCATTATATTTTATTGCAAAAGATTTGTTTTAACCGAAATAGTTGCTGGGGGAAGGGTTATGGAAGTTAGCATAAAAATCCTCAAAAGTAAATCAAATGTCATACAAGGATTGTTAATACCGTGCTAGTAGAATGAAAGAATTCTCAAAAATGTCGTTTTCTGCCTTTACCGCGCGTCACAAATTAATCCCCTAGGGTTGGAATAAAAATTGATGTGTTCAATAAGCAATTACTAATTGCAAAAATATGCTGTGCTTTGACGTTATAAATGTGGGTAAAATAGTTTTAAAATAATTATAGTTGTCTTCAGATCAGGCATGAGCATCAAAGTTTGAAAAAAGGGAAAACAAACAGATCATAGTTTAAATTTTCTATTAAATTACCAATAAGTAAAATTTTTGTTTCATTGCCATTGAAGCGCTTTCTTTTAGCAATCTTTTTATAGCTTTTAAAAATTACTTACACTCCTTTACACTTTTAGTTCGTGCATAAGCCGTAAAAATTTCTTTAAATTAACCAAAATGCTGATTTTTAACTTTTTTTTTTTTTGGACGAAGCGGCATTTTTTCTTTTATAATCCTGCTTTGTATTTTTCGCAATAAATGTGCACTGAGCATGTCTTTTCTCGTAATCAAATTTTATTTTTTACGTTAACAGTGCATAATCTTCCACGGAAGGATGGCTGCAATTCATATTCCGCCCTGCCCTTCTCCTGAACTCAGTCAAGAAGAATCGTTACTTAAATAAAATTTGTATCACCATGTCCCAATGATATAGACACAAGTATAAAATACAATTTACAGTAAAAATATGAATTAGGGGGGAGGGAGGTATTTCATATAATAATAAACTGTATGTGAAACAAGTTGGGGCTATATTTCATTATAAAAAACAGCATCTAATGAATTTATTTGGCAAAACAGAAAATAGGGTGTCCCATGTTGTAGACAATTTTCAATGGGGTTGTTTCCTTCAGTCAAAAGTACTACTTTTAGTCACTGAAATTGATAGATTGAGTAAAACAAAATGACACGGACCCAGAAAATACTTTAATTTTCCCAACAGTTATTTTTTAATTAATTTTTAAAAATGTCCGATTTTGAAAACAAGGCGTGGTCTTTATGACGTCACAAATGATGTCCTTTGGCGCATTTTTCACTGTGTTTCCACGTTATGATAATCAAGAAGCGAACTAAAATTGCTCTCTACGCTTGCTATTAACCATATCGTTGCCAATACACGTGAGTAAAGATGCGAATTAAATATTTTGAGCTGTGAATGGCAACACTAAATGGCATTTTATCATTTGTGATGTCACACGACAGAAGCGTAAACAATGAAAGCGCACCGAGTTAAGTATTTTTTTTTTTTTTTTCAATATTAAACTTAAACAAATTATTTAAAAAATGGTCAGATCCTATGTTTTTAAGCATGCTCTTTCAGAAAAAAATTCTTTTAAAATTTTGGAAACGACTCCATTTATAAATTATATTTAAGGTTGTGAAACGCAGTTATAAATGTTAAATTGCAACTGTATTTCCTTTACCTCTTAATAATTTCAAACATGCGGTTTTTTATCGAAAGTATCAAGTTTTGTATAACTTATTTGGGTCACTGGTCATGACAGTGAATGACTGTCAACACATATAGTAGTTAGCATCAGGGTTGGACTATGCCTTTTAAGGAAACAAGTATACAAACTTTATTTGGTCCTCCCCCGCCCTCCTCCTAGCTTCACTTTCGTCCTATGTAGTGAAGTGATAAAATATTTTGACTTCACTTGGAATTTGCGAAAAAGATTAAAATGTTAATGATTTTTTTAAAAAGGGTTTTATACTTACATTTTGATGTTGTTCAATATGAAATAACTCCATTTTTCTTTACTAATAGTAAAGCTGAAAAGTTCACAGGCTGGATATCTCTCTGTCAGGATCTCTGTGACTCGCGTAGCGCCTAGACCGTTCGGCCGATTTTCATGAAATTGGGCACAATATTAGTTTGTAGCATGGGAGTGTGCACCTCGAAGCGAATTTTCGAAAATTCGATTTTGTTCTTTTCTATTCCAATTTTAAGAACATTTTTCCGAGCAAAATTATCATAAGATGGACGAGTAAATTACAAAGTTATCATAACGTGGAATCGTAACATGGGCAAGCCAATTGGCGAGAAATTCATCATATATTATTTGTAAATATACAGGCGAACCAAAAGAACTTTTAATTTTCTACTACGGGCAAAGCCGTGCGGGTGCCACTAGTTTAAAATAAAAGCAACAGATTTGGTGCCCTCCGAATTTGAGTTTCCTGGGCCTGTGCCCGGTGTGCTCGTGCCTTACTCTGACACTGAGGTAGCTTAGAGAAGAATTCTCAGGACAAGAGATCAACCGTCAAGAAACACTTCTATAGTTGTAAGATAATTTCTTTCACCTTTTCGAAGCTTCGAAATATAAAAGTAGAGTGGAAACTAAACAGCTGCCACAGTTTGAATATGGAGTGATATTAGATATTGTAATTTTAATATAATATTTATCTTATCAAAACCACTGTCGTTTTTAACCCCCGGCACACAAAAGAAATGGGTTTATAAGTTTGACGTGTGTGTGTGTGTGTGTGTGTGTGTATATCTGTCTGTGGCACTCTAGCGCCTAAACGGCTGGACTGATGTTGAAAAAAAATATTTTTATTCAAAAGGAGAGTTGATCAAGGGTGTTCTTAGCTAGGTTGCGTTTTTGGATGGCATTGATTAAAGAAGATGTTAATTAAAAACATCTAAAAGGTTTTCTGCGATTTTTGCAGTGAAAACATATTTAAAATTTTTAAAATTTAGTAGGTACCAAAATAAAGAGCATTTAAAGCTTTTTAAAGCAGATTTCAAATACAGCTAAGCCTTTATTCACGCGATTAGTAACCGAGTTCATTGTTGGCCGACCGGGAAATTAAGAGAGCAATGATTGAAAATTTTTTATCTGTTACCAGTTTCTATTTGTTAACAAATAAAATACTTTTAATCGATTTTAATGGTACATATAAGACTTTTAAAAAGAATTTCAATTTTCCCTCTTAATTCGACATCTGCGACTCAGTCGGAGTAGAGTCGCTATATAGACAGGCCGACGCATCAGCTTAAGTTTAGCCATTTTGGATCGGATTTTTCATTGTTGCACCGCTAGGGTTACCACAGCAAAGTTTCGGGTTTCGCCAAATTTGCCGAAAATAATACTTTATTTAATAAACAATTCACGTGCTGCTAATAATCGCTCGCAGTGAACAATCACCAAACGCGATTACTCGCCAGAAAAGAAAACCACTCAAACCCGCGCTCCGATACAAAAAGGTTGATCTTAAGCTGATGCGCCGGCTCGTATATATAGGGGCCTTAAGCACCACCACACTAGAGTCACTCTAGTGTGACTCTAGTGTGGTGGTGCCTTAAGTCGGAGTTTTGTTTAATTTTTAATTTTAGTTACTTGTTTCGGATACAGTTTACAAATCACTTGATGGCCTCCTCATGATTTGTTTCAGGTATATAATACTCGAGTGAGCTCAAGAGAAAAAGTGCGATCTGTGCTTGCACAACGGGTGAAATCTATAACAGGTGAGTAAGCTTCTTAAATTAGTGCATGAGTACTCTAGAAGACGAAAAAATGCAAGTAACTTTATTCCATAATATTCTGAAACCATTACCCATAAGTTTATACTTTGTAAAGTTTTTCAATTATGCCGGAAAAACTTAATTTTAAACAAATGCATGTCTAAACATACATCATCAATGCTCAAGCATACACACTCAGACTGTGCTATTTACCTCGATTGCATTAACGATTTTATCTTCAGATGGAGCAAAAGTTTACCCTTCAAGTCAGTTGCCAAAGGAGAGACGAAACGCTGGGAGAAAATCCACCAAGAAGTATGCCTTCAAACTATTCAAAGAATCAAACGTTACCCTGGTGTCGAACATTTGGGCCACATCCAATTCGAATCGCAGAATCTTCAAGTTGACTGTTCTGTTAATATGCCTTGGTGGATTTCTGTACCAGCTCACAGATTATCTGCAGCTGGTGTTTCAGCATCCGACAAGAATCAACCTATACATTGTACAACCGACAACTTTCACTGCACCAGCGTACACCTTTTGTAATAATAATGGGTAAGTAAGTTCGCATTTTAGTACACTTGAGTGGTTCTTAAATAATAATTCTTGCTCCATTTTAAGATTATGAAGCATAAACAGGGTGTTCCGTTTTAACCTGCAAGACCTGTACTTTCGCAGCCGTAAGTCCTAAATGTATACAGTTAACTCTCTGTTTAACGATGCTCTATTTAACGACGACTTTTCACGGTCCCAGATGGTCCTCATTGTGTTAAAAGCATTCTATTTAAGGACACTTTCTACTTAAGGACGATTTTTTGTGGTCCTTGAAAGTATTAAACAGAGAACCAACTGTACTTCCAACAGCAAAACTTTTCAAAATCAGATGCAGAGTTAAGAAATTGAAAGTTTTAAACAAAAATAAAAATGAGTCAAAAAATACAAAATCCTATTTTTTATACGGGCGTTAGTTCCCTTAACTTATATTTAGAGAAATAATCTTTATTAAAAACTACTACTGACACAAAAAACTTGACATTTGTGCGACAAAAACTCAAGAAGGTATTCCGGTTTAAAGTTTTAAGGGACCATACAGAAGATGAGATTGGAACTTATCGTTCTTTCAGAAGAATAACAGGTCGTCAAAGTAAAAAAATAAAGGTATTTATATTTTTCATTTTTATTCAAAAATAAATGCAAATGTTATGCTGTGATACGCAAAAACACACCACAAAGCCTCAAACAATTTGAAAAGCCGCACTCTATGCAAACATATAATTTTAAACACTTGTTAACCGTTATATTTCCCCCCAAAAGGTACTATTGACGGCGAGTAAAAAGTGGTGAAAGTCACAAAACTCTGCATTTCATATCTCGGTGAATATTGGTCGTACTAATTTTAAATGTTTTGTGTTGAAATTATTTTTCAATGGTGATTATTTCCCCTAAATATAAAGGACCTGAAGCCCGTATAAAAAGGTAAATTTCGTATTTTTCGACTCATTTTTATTTTTACTTCAAACTTTCAATATCTTAACTCTGCGCATCTGAATTTGAACATTTTTGCAATTGGAAGTATAAACCTAGGACTAACGGTTGCGAAAATAAAGGTCTTGCTGGTTAAAACGGAACACCCTGTATAGTAGAGTGTCCAGAGATTTTGCTAGTTTTTTTTTTTTTTTTTTTTTTTTTCAATGTGTGAAAATGATCCTTGCTGATCCTGATTACCAAATAGACTAACTAGGTTTTGGTTGGAGCCCTCGATTTTAAGGGGCTCAAAATGAATAAAACTATTTAGGTCCTAATACATAATTTAAGAAAAAGTAAAAGAAAATTCCTCCACCCTCCCCATCTTTGGCTTACTTAAAGCGTGGGCTGTTCTGCACCCCAACAAATAATTTGAGCAAGTGGTTGAACACCATCGTTGTTCAGAAGACGTCACAGCTGGTGCTTCGTGAATTTTTGTGTTTGTAAGGCTTGACTACAGATTGCACTGAAAAAGCGTTTGCCCTTGGATAGCTAACCTCCCCCCCCCCCTGGCCCCAATATATTAATTGGGTCCTGACTCCTTGAAATTTTTAGAGGAATGAAATTCATCTTAGAGGAGTGAAATAATACAAAAACCGCAGTGCGTATACACGATACTCTGCTGCTGCATTGCAGAAAATTCCCTCATTGCAGATTATGAAAAATGCCTTCAATTTATCTATAAATTATCGAATAAAAATATTTCTGAGTTAAGTTTATTTGCATGTTTTTAGACATGAGAATTAAAAAAGGGGGGGGGATTCTTGTTTAAAAAATACACTTATTTCTGTTTTTGAAATTACCACAAATTTCACAATCCCACTTCAGAGCTTATGGGTTTCTCCACGTCTTCAAAGGTTTAATGATTATTTTTAAATTTCTTCGCACCCGGAAAAATCTTTGTTCTCCGGGCAAAAACGTAGATATATTAAAATTCTTCTTCTTCTTCTTCTTTTTTTTTTTTTTTTTGATGTTTAGGATAAAGCGAAGCACATATTGTGAAAAATTTCCAGATAACTGCATTGTGCCCGACGAATCTTTCTGCGAAGAATACTTCCCATATTGTGGAAAAAACGGAACAAAAGTAGGTAAATAATTATTTATCGTCATGAATAATTTCAACAAGCTGTCTTTATGCTTAATATATTTTAATAGAGCTGCAGCAGCAAAATAAAATGTTTTAAGTTCGTTAAAAAACTATTTTTATTTAAAAAAAAAAAAAACTTCGTAAATAGGACAATTCATCAGATAATAAGTCAATAAATATTTAAGAATATTCTAAATGAAGTAATCTTTTATTGCATCTGTTTACAGGTGCCCAAGAGGCAATTTTATTACTTGGAAAACAAAGCAAGTTTCTATGGCCTTGATGAAATCAAGCCGATTTTAGACGAGTTTTTGGTCGTGAACGAGTGAGTACAAATGTAATATTATCAATCAGTTGAATGAAAATACATATCATTACAGGCCTCCTACACACGAGGCAGTTCGTTGAAACAACTTTTCAAAAAGGTTTTCTGTCAACTAGCCAACTAACGTTTTTCGTTGTGCTCCCACGTTGCAACTTAGGTGAATCAACTTTTCTGCTAATATCTCGAACTTATTCGAGCAGCTGTTCCCCAAACGCTGTCAAAACTGAACCATATAGACTCAACTAGTAAAGTAGTGTGTAGAGCAACCACTTGGCAGTATCCTAATGAGTTGAATCAACTAAAATGTTGATTCAATCTCATTGGAATGGGAATGATAATGTCACACGAGTCTGGTGTGCCTGATGGGTTGGCTGTCGAATGGAAGTTTGCCGGGTGATTCCTTCACTTTTCTACCTGTGGATAGACATCCTGCTAAACTCCCGTCTGAAAGTTGATTCAACTAATAAGTTGCCTCGTATGAAGAGGCTTTATTCGAGACCATGAACTGTGGGGTTCGCAATTTAATACGGATATTGCTCAAAATGATATGAGCTGTTATTTAAATGTGAGCATTGTCCAATACCATGGGATCTATGGTTCCCACTTTAGTGTGAGCATTGCTCCAGACCATGGGCTTCAGAGTTGCAATTTAATGTGGACAATGCTCTCAAAATTAAGTAAGCTCTGACCTCTGAGGCTCGTTGTCATGTTTCAGAGGCCGAAAGAAACCACTACATTTCCTTTTTGAAAATCTTTTTCGCTATATTTACTTCTCTTTGTAGTATATAGTGTCTGAAAATTTATTTAAAAAAACTGAAAATTCGTACAATTAGCTATTATTTTTAGCGCGTATATGAACAGGTGCATTATTTTCAGAACAACCAAGATTGCTTATTGATTTTACTTTGTCTTGGCTTAGCGAAAGTTTTACTCGCTTCGTGATAAATAAAATACGATTCAAAGGATTAACTGCGGCATGTGTCGAGTATACTTTTTTGGGTAAAGCAATGTCGTGCCGTGGATGTGGAATTTGATCCTTTCATCTCCTTTGAAAGTATACCACACCTAAATGTATTTAGACATGCTAGTTTTGGATGATAACTCTTTGAATCATATCCAACTTAAGAATTACTTACATCAAGGTCTTTAAAATCAATTCAATTACGAATATGTTTTTCATTTTTTATTTAATCTATTTTAAAATAAGTGAGTTTAAAAAATACATATATTATTTTTTGTCAACCAGATCTTTCTTATTTAAAATATTACAATTTCCCACGTCACTTACTCTATGGATGATTTGTTTTCATAACAGTTTCATGTATTTATGGTACACTGTTTTTAACATCTCGATTCAAATGTTCTTGTTGCGCATGATATTTAGTATGAATAACAAGTCTGAGATGTGATATAGGATGAAATTTATGCAAATGTATAACCTTCAGAATTAAGGATTAATCAAGTACAAAGCATAGAGATTTCAAAATAGAAAAGTTACATTTCAAAAACCGAAGCAATTTTAAAACTCGGCAGCAATCCTAGTTGGCGAAAACTTGTAATTTTCAGACACAAATTTAGGCAGCGAAAAGCAAAAGGATGTAAGTGTCAAAACTAAAAGTTTCGAGATAACTACACTGCTCAAAACAATTAAAGGATATTGAGGTTTTGGGTTGATCCTGCACCTGGAGAACTTTTTGGAGGATTGATACATTATCGACAGGCGTAATAAACGATGTCAGACAAAAATTACATTTTTTTGCATAAAAATGTACTTTTTATTTAACTTTTGTGAACAAAAGGAAAAAAACGCACTTTGTGCATACGAGAAAAACAAATAAAGAAAGAGGTTTCTCTAAAAGGAAATCCCTTTTAATTATGGTTATGGTAACCCCAGATCACCAGCAATGTAAAACACCTCTAAAGCACGGAATCAATGAGTCGATTAATGAGGGGTTGGAGGATTGTGCCCCACTCCTCCTGAAAAGCTCTTTCCATTTCTTGAAGAAGTTTCTGGAGTAGGTAAGCGTCCAGAAACTCGTTGCCTAGAATGTCCTAAACATGCTCTGTTGAGTTCATATCCGGAGAACACGTTGGTCATTCCATTCGTATGATTCCTTCTTCGAAAGAAAATCATTCACCAAGTTTGAACGATGTGGTGTGCAATTGTCGTCCAATAACATGAAGTCATCTCCAATTTCTGCAGAGTAAGAGATTACAATAGGTCTGAGGATCTCATCCCTACTTCGAAGACAGGGGGAGGGGGTCAGAGTTCCATTTGGAATGACATGCAAATCGGTGCGCCCATCAATGGAGATGCCAGCATGTACCGTCGGACCACCACCACTAAATCTTAACCTTTCGTGCTCGAGCGCTGGATTTTTTCTAGTGTCACGTTCCCACCAGATAAAAATACGTAATTTTCAAGATGAAGAGAAAAACAAAACTCGTCAGAAAAAAGAATTGCTCCATTTCTTTTTTCTCCAATTCACATGCTTTGCTGTCCACTCCCTGCGGGCGTGATGGTGCCTTGCAGCTAATGTGACACAAACCATTGGTAATCGAGCATACAGGCCCATAGCATGAAGGCGATTTTAGACATTTTGTGTCGAAACTGTGGTGCCAGTACCCGATCGAAGGTGTCGTTGTAGTGGAGTGGCATTCATACTTCGATGCCTCCAAGCGGTTAAAGTTAAGTAACAGTCTTCATTGGGTGTTTTTGCCCATCTACGACCTTGCCCTGATCGTCGGCCAGCATTTCCAGTCTCTAAAAAAGGGTTCCAGATCCTAGATATCACACTTTGCAAAACTCCAATAGTTTCTGCTGCCTCGGCTGGTGTTTCCCCTCACACCCCGCCCGCCAAGAACTCTAGAAGCTTCTGATTTCGTCAAATGACTTCGTTGAGACATCGCACTCACCGAAACAACGCGCTTACTGAATGTCGATCATTATTTTCTGCTTTGTCATTCATTAAGTTTAGAGTGAAATCTCATTCGCTGCCACTAAAGTTTAGTCTTCGACGTCAAACTCAAAATTTGTATACTGAGATGTTTGAAATTGAGAAAAATTTGTATTTGTGACTTCCTTCTTCAATTCTATACAAAAAAAAAAAAAAAATTGCTAATGCCTTTTTTTGTACCAGACTTAAAATAACCTTTCATTTTTTTTTTGAGCAGTGTAGTACGAATATTAGGAGAACCTCTTCTCTGTAATGGGGAAAGAAATGCTACTCTGATAGGTGCTGCTATACAGCAAAATTTAGAAAAAAAATCAGTGAATGCCTACCTAGGATCTGAACTTTAAACGCGTGTTACTCAAAACTAGAATCAGTGCACTCTTTGCTTCTCACTTCCTCAATTCAATTTTTTAATATTATTATTAATATAAACTTTTTTTTCTCTCGATTTTTTGTCACACATGAGTTGGGGTAAAGTAATCAAAGTGTTTACAACGAAGAAATAATAAATGTAACAACGTTTTTCTTTTTCTTTTTCTTTTTTTTCTTCTTTCGGGCGTATATTGACTTATTGGGATTAAAAGGTTGTCTCTCATTTTCTTATTCTTCTCTCAACTTTTTTTTCTGAATTTTTTTACTCAACCCAGGAACGATTTTGGTGCTGAACCATCTGGCCCATTTCCCAGACTGACCGATCTGTATCTCGGAGACAGCAGCGGAGTATATGATTGTTACAGTCTGCAATCCTTCTTCGACAATGGAAGTGGTCCTTACGAAAGTGAAAGCATAAAGGATTTTTGTAAGAGCCTCAAAAATACATTTAATAACAATGTTAAAAATAATATTGATGCTTCAACTCTTTTCTTTCGAAAAAAAATGTTCAGAAAAAAGTTTAAAATTTGAGACACATGGCAATGGCAAACAAAACCAAACCGAAATTGCGGGAACTATAGTATAATTCTTATTATCTGAACCTGCTGAGTCAAGCCCTAGTTCGCATAAGAAAAATGTGGGATAATCAAATAACTTTTTGAAAGGATCTAGACTTGGGACAACAAAGGAACTAGATTTAACTGTAAAATACGTATATCTTCGTGCTCAAAGAACTTTTTAATGCAACAAACATTGTTACTGCAGACAATAAAATACACTTTATTGGATGTTTTTATCGAATATCATTGCGAATAAGTAGGATAAAAGAAACATTACTACACTTCTACGAGTCAATTCTACGGCTAAAGAAAGAGAGGGTAAGGTAAATACGAATTATATGCTGTTTTTAGCTTAATTTCAACCTATTTCCTAAACCCTTATTCTCTTGATACTGTTCCCAACAATACTCTAATTGGAGAAGGTTTTCGATTTTTCTAGCTTTCTAGCTAAATCCGTAAAAAAAAGGGGGAGGAAAAAGCTCTCGAGTAATTGAACTACTTGGTAAATTCAAGCTCAAATGCTTGAAACTCGACTGTAGTTTAATCACTTATTCCCATTGAAAGTAATATATGTTTGAAATGCTTGAAAAGTTAAAAATCATTAACAATTGCCAGGATCTTTCCAAGGTGGAAAAACTGGTTTAATCATCTTTTAAGAGAAAAATATTTCGTATTTCTTAAGTTCAATTTTTTTCTACTTACTGTTTCGTTTCTTTTAAGATAAGTATCCAATCAACACGCTCCAATTTCGCGTGGAAGAAAACGACATGTTCGTTCCTGGTCACCGAGCAGGAATTATCTTCAGTATACATTCACCATACTTGCTGGTGAATCCGTTCGACAAAGGAATTTTCATGAAGGCTGGAAGAAAGTATAAGATTTATGTGACTATAGTGAGTATTCTGATGAAAAGCACTTCGTTAAGATAGATATCTTCATAAGATATCGTTAATATATCATCTTATACTACAGTACAACTTCGATTTAACGATTGTGAAGGAACTAGAGAAAGTAAGTGTTCAATCAAGGATATCATTAAATCGAGGAGCATAGAAATCCAATACAGTCAAATCCAGACCAGTGAAATGTATTATTAAATTGAGGATTTCGTTAAATCGGATATCGTTAAATAGAAGTTATACTGTAATTCTACTCTGTGACGCCCAGATGGGAGGTTATGGAAAAAAATTTCTTCCAAAATATTTTTTACTTGCCACATTTTTGGCAAAATTGAGAATTTCTACCATCCCCCTCCCTCGCCCCAAGCATTTAAATTTGGGGCACCCCTGACTCCACTATTCTTAACTTACTGAGTCACTTGCTGAGAAATACTATCGTGATATTATTAACATCCCATTGCTCTTTGAAAATTTCACTACTCTGAGCACTTCCTTGAAAAGTGGTGGCATGATATCATCAATATGCCATTGGTCACAGTAACTACTATTCTGAAGCACGTTCTGAAGAAATGGTAACATAACCCCGGTTGAAGAAACAGCGCGACGTTGCGATGTACGCACTGATTCTTCAGTAAGTCTGCAGAATGTTTCTTAGCAGGTGGCAAAAAACACCCGAACATTTTTTTTTAACAAATTGTAAATTTCAGCTACCGAAAGTTTGTACCTCATTTTCTAGGATTACAATCCTTACGTAGCATATACTTGCAGTTTTTAATTTAACTGTTTATTTTTAAGCATTTCTATATACTGATTTGAATTTTATGGTAATATTAATGTCGGTTAGCATTGCAACTATTTTTGATTTATTTAATCTGCGTCGAAGACAGCGCAAAAAAACTTCTGCTGCTAGGAACATGACACCATTGATATCCCATTGAGTCATAACTCCACCGTTCTGATCTACTTCCTGAAAAAGTGGTAGCATAAAACTATCCAGGGGTGCATGCAAGTGAGGGGTCATGGGGGTCATGACCCTACCCAAATCCTCGGCAATATTGTGTTAAGAGAAAGAAACGACGATTCTGCTGTAAGGTTCATCGCATTTGAACAGTTTAATAGTTTTGAAAATGGTTGTTTCAAAAATAAAACGGCTTGAAACTAGTTAAGAAAAGAACTACATAAATATGTGAACAAGTCATATTTTTGTGGCATTACAAATCGTATTTTTGGTAAAGAATGAAAGATGCAGACTGCGAAACGGCTTTGCTAGACTTTTTCATTGGAACTGTCTCCATGTACTAATGAAATAAAAAGTGACTAAAAAGCCCAGTAGCAAAAGTTTTTTCGAGTTCCAAGCCGGCAATTTTCCCAACAAATCTGGATTTCTGCCAAGGCTACGGAGTCAGAGTCGGTGTCTGAAGGATTTTGGGGTACATGGAGTCGAGGTTGACGTCCAAAAATTCTAGGAGTCGGAGAAGTCGGGAGTTGGTCGTTTTTTCCCACCGACTCCACTGCCCTGGTAAAACCATTTGTGCTTTGAATTTCATTTTAATTCAGTCGTAATTATCTCGGACTTGCGTCAATCTTAAGCATATGGAATATTGTACTTTGATTTTTATTGATAGGTTTTTTTTTCTGTTGATTCAAACCAAAAATTGAGAATTTATTCAGAATCTATTAAATATTTTCAATCCTTTGGTGCCAAAAAATATTTTTTGCGCTGTGGTTAATGTTAAACAATTTTGAATTGTTCGAAAAATACCCTTAAAACAGAGAGAGATCTAAATAAAAATACTTATATATTTTCTATACTTGTTCTTTATCAAGTGATTTTTCCAACAAAATTTGTTGGAAGAAAATCTGCCTATTTCGGGATTTATATTTACCTTAAATTACCCCGTAGACGCTATTGTTCAGTTTTTGAACTGTTCAAATCAAAAAGACGTTTTCTTACATGTTCATCAACAAGAGCTTTTTCCTACAAAATTTGTTTGAAGCAAATTCGCCTTCGTTTAGGTGATTTATATTTGTCTTCAACTTCCCCGTATGTGCTATATATTTCTTAACTGATTAAAATTAAACAAAACTTGTTCAAATCAAAAAGTGAAATATGAGAATAAGGTGTCTTGCCAAGATCTTTCGAACAACAAGCAGTTTGTCCGAATCGAACTATTCCTTCAAAAGTTATCAGGGGGCACAGACAGACAGACCGCCAGACAGACACACATTTTTCCCGCCTCAATACACTTCTTTTCAATTTTTAATTTTTTGCTATAAATTTAATTTTTATTTATTTTTGATTTTTGAGCAATCACATTGCTTATTGTTCTCATTTGACTGTTTTGAATTCCTATGATTTTATTTTCCCCCGCCTCCCTCTGCAGCACCACCGTCGACCGGCCCCTCCGATGCTGCTCCTCTAGCGAAAACAGTCTACAGATTGCGTCCATATCCTACACACACACACGCATACACACACACACGCACATACCCACAGAAACATACCCACACACTCATGCCTGCACACAGACACCTACACACACACGCACGCACGCATACATACATACACACCTACACACACACACACACACGCATACATACACACCTATACACACGTACACATGCCCACACACAGACACAAACACACACGCCTATATGCACACCCACACCCACTCGTGATTGCGAGAAACATAATTTGAATTCCAAATGTCGAAATTCAAATTAATGTTTTTTTCTTTTTTTTTTTTTTTTGTATTTAACAATATTTTTATGATGCATTAAGATACCTTTCGTGCCTTGACACTTTTTTTTCCACTTAAACGGGAAAGTAGGCTATAAAAAAAGTATGTTAAATCTAAAGCATTTTTTTTGAAGATATTTTTTTCATTGCAAGAATTTATAAACACCCTGTACATGAAAAGTAAAGCTATCAAATGCTTCTTTTAAATAGGAAGAACAACTTTTAATGAAGTATCCATACGATACAGATTGTATTGATTATATGGAGTTCTGGAAAGTTAAGAGGACTGGACCTACCATGCAAGAGGTAAATAAGCCCCCCCCCCCCCAAAAAAAAAAAGTTAAAATGTATTTAAAAAGAAATAACTGTCTATTCGACTTCTAATATTTATAGAAGTATGCAAATACTGTCTGCCAAGCTTAAACGAATATCGTCGGTTCAAAGAAATTTTATTCGATTAAGCGAGGAATTTTTTTTTCACCTTTCTAAAATTTACAATATTTGTTTTAAAACTTAACAATAATAAATCAATAGCTATATAAAGGAAATAATTAAAGTTATATTGGCAAAAGGTTTTTGAAGTAAGTTAAAGAACAAAATAGTTTAACAATTAGTATGTTCAGTAAATTACCGCCCATTAGCCTGGGCTAAAGCAGAAATACGTGAAATACACCGCCAGCTCAGTCATTTCCAGCCGAGGACTGCAGTTTCGTGCTTATTAGCACTCATCAGCCCGGCATAGGAAAGTGACTGAGCTGGCGATGGAAAACCTCAAAAGGAAGCCAAGAGTGCGAAACAAACTGGTAGCTAATATAGAATTAGCAGACCAGACGAGTGACCGAAGCAATGGTTCGGTTCAACTCGAAGATTGAACACGAGGCAAGGTATATTCAGTAAATTACCGCCCATTAGCCTGGGCTAAAGCAGAAATACGTGAAATACACCGCCAATCTTCGAGTTGAACCGAACCATTGCTTCGGTCACTCGTCTGGTCTGCTAATTCTATATTAGCTACCAGTTTGTTTCGCACTCTTGGCTTCCTTTGAGGTTTTCCATCGCCAGCTCAGTCACTTTCCTATGCCGGGCTGATGAGTGCTAATAAGCACGAAACTGCAGTCCTCGGCTGGAAATGACTGAGCTGGCGGTGTATTTCACGAATTAGTATGTATATCACAAGTACGCATGAAAATTAAAAAAATTAACTTACAACTTGAGTTATGCAATCTTTTTTCGTACCTTTTTTCAAAACATTCTTTTTTGAACAAGTCCATAATTGCTTGCTCTAGGTCTTCTAGAAACACTTTTCTGACTCCCTTTTTCCGCCTCCTAGTCTACCGTGTTTTACATTTAATATTTTTCAATTTATTATCGTTTAAAATGTGCATATATTTCTTTGTGTTATTTAATTTAATTATCGAATGCCTATAATTATTATCATTATTTTGTAATGGCAAAGACAAAACAAATTTGGTAGAATATAGGAAATGTTTTGATGGAATATGAATGTTGTTTTTCTTGCCCGTTGTCGGAGAAAAATATTATTTTATACTTTTATGCCAGTAATTGTTTGTACTTAATTTATTCAAAGATTTTCGCAGCAAAAATATTTGCGAAAGCTCATCAGTATTATTCGATTATCCGGGGGAACTATTCGGTTAAGCGGGCATAAAAACTGCCAAATTTGTCGCGCCAAGATAAGCTTGTCGACCAAAAGATTGGCGATATATCACCAAGTGTCAGCTAAATTATAACACCACTTGAGTTTACATCGAAATAAACAATGATTTTCACTCAAAAAGGGGCAAAAGCTCCCTTTAGAAACACCCGATTGCAACCAAAAGGGGAGGTGCACAACTAGACTCCACTAGGAGTCTACGTACCTACCTAATTTCAACTTTCTTGGACTTATCGTTCTTGAGTTATGTGACATACATACGCCACATACGCACATACATACATACGTACATACAGACGTCACGAGAAAATTCGTTGTAATTAACTCGGAAATGGTCAAAATGGATATTTCGCGCGTCTATACGTTCTGAAGCACTTATCCACGTGTGGTCGAATCCAAAAAAAAAACCCATTCGGGGGTGAGTAAAATGAGAATTAAGGTCGATTTTCGAGTGAAATTTTTTTCGCGAATACAATACTTCCTTTTTTGTAAAAGGAAGTAAAAACTGTGTGAGAATGCAAATATATCTTCAAAGACATTTCACTTAAAACAGGGCATTTTTAGTTTTGTGACGGACTAAAAGTCCTCGAATATATTTCTTGAGAGACAACCAAGCCGCTAGATCTTTTTGGGTGAGATTTTCATCGAGGTCATTGTTCTTCATTAGCTTTCTTATTTGTTTGTTGACAAAAATCCCTCTATTTTAATTTCACATCACCAAATTGGGGAAAAATACTTTTAAAATACAAAAATCCTCGGCCATTTTGTTCGTATCTTTGAAAAAAAATTTCGTCAAGCCCAGTTTTATATGTTAGGACGGAAAATTTATTTTTCTACGGATTGAGAGGTAAATTCAAAAACTAAGTGTTGCCAGTTAAGAAAATTACAACAATTCTAATTTAAATAAAATAATTCTATTGAACAATAACTGTTGCAGATGCTGTTTTTTACATTGTATACTAATAAGCTATTCCAAACTTCTGATTGTGGAAATAAATATGGAATTAAATTATTTTTTATCACATTGTAAATGAGGGAGCGGAAAAATGTTATAAAGGCTATAACTACGAAACGTGACATGTTAGACATCTACATCATTTGGCAATTTTGGTTACAATTGTGTTAGCAATTCAATACACGTGAAAGCATGTTAGAAAAATCTCGTCACACAGTGTTATTTATACAGAATACATGAACGATTTACATTTATTCTATACCTTGTTTGTACTTTTCATTGAACTCGACGAGCTAGTTTTTGGGACATTTCTAGTGAGCTTATCAAAACCCATTTTTGCATCTTCCATATAGATGTGTAGGCAGAAATGTTTGATGGACTTTTATATAAACTGTTACAATTGTACTTGGATGGGAGTTCTTTATCCACAAAATGGAGAGATGTGCGATCTAGGTAAGCATCTGTATTTTTTTTACGCGTTTGAAATCTTCTTCCCCTTATTCTTCCAAAAACGAGAAAGAAATGTGGTCAAAATGAAAAGATTAATCTGTACTTAATACATAATAAACAAGATTTTATAACAACATTTATACAACAATTTATGCAACATTTCTCTTGTTATTGAAAATTAATTTATTTTTCTCACAAATCTGAAGTTTATTTCTGCAACACGTATTTTTTTCTGAACATATTTTGTAAGCATGTTTTACATGGAATATTAAATAAAAAAATTATTTCTAGGGATATATCCAACGTCTTGCACCGGTGATGATCTCATGAATATGTTAGAATGTGTCAAGAATTGTAAAAAGGATTGCCGGTACGTTAAATAACACTATTATTTGCAATATATTTAATTTTAGAAAAACATTTATCACGAAATTTTCACGAGATTTTCAACGAATATTTAAAAATTAGATCCTATCATGGCCCCACTAAATTTCGCTTACGCTTATAGACCGTGACAATCGCTGAAACTAATGGCAACAAAAATGATGCTACAGGGAATCCCTGTTTTCCATTACGTTGATATTGATTGGTGGAGGCACAGGATGGGTTCAGCGCCTTTTGCGGTCGAAATGGGCGGTGTCCTCTTGTCGTCAAAACGAGCAACATATGAATTTAGAATTTTTCGAGAATTTCCAGAGCAGATCATAATTGTATTGGTTTGACACAGAAAAATTCATAAATTGTCAACGCCCAAAAGCGTCAGCGCCGTCTAGTGAGGCCATGATCCTACGCTAGAGTTGCTTTCATCTTTTGACATTGACATTATAAAGTCAAAGAAATGCGTTTTAGCCTCTTGAATCAAAGAAATAAAGTGTCATAATGGTAATGCTTCCGTATTCAGACCAGAAAAAAGATCGTAACGAGCTGTATACAAAATTCTGCAACGGAGTTTCATGGTACATATGCTTCTAGCAGCTCTTTCTTAGCCTTGTTGTTGGTAATTTTGAACAATCGAATTTTGTTTCACTAAAACTCTCTTTTTGTTAATTAAGTGATCCTTCGATAACGGAAAAAATAAGCAGTCACCACCAGCCACTTGGTGACTAACTGAAAAAAAAGGCGACCAAACAACGATGTGTCAGTGAATTCCTGAACATGGAAGATCTATGTGCCAAATTTGGCAAAGGTCCGACAAAACGTGGGTACATATGAGGAACACACACATACAGCCAATTTATATGTAACAGTTAAAGGCCATATTATTACTTGATTATAGCCAGATGAAGTTAAAGAAATGTTTTTGTTGTTTAATTAAAAGTTTTGAAAGTATAGAGTAGAGTTTGGAAAAATGAGAGTAAAAGTATGGGTTTTTTTCTTTCAGTCAAAAGTACTACTTTTAATCATTAAAATTGATAAAACAAGCAAAAAATAAAAATAAACGAGCTGATGTGTGCATCACATGACTTCCTTTTACACCAATTTAATGCTATTTCCCTATTATTGCAATTTTAATGGGATTCTCTCTCTAACTCTTTAAATATCACTAGCAATGGCCACATTGAAAGCAGATTTAAAAAAAAAAAAAAATCGCCAAATTTTTCGCCAAGTTGGCGACAAAACTTGGCAACCAAAAGACTGGCAATATATCGCCAAGTGACCGCCAAATTATAACACCACTTGAGTTTGCATCGAAATTAACAATGATTTCCCCCCAAAAAGGTGCAAAAGACCCCTTTAGAAACACCCGAATGTAACCAAAATAGGAGGTGCACAACTAGACCCCACTACGAGTCTATGTACCAAATTTCAACTTTCTAGGACATACCATTTTTGAGTTATGCGAGATACATACGCACATACGCACATACGCACATACGCACATACGCACATACACACATACGCACATACATACAGACGTCACGAGAAAAGTCGTTGTAATTACCTCGGTGATGGTCAAAATGGATATTTCGCGTGTCTATACATTCTTAGGCACTTTTCCGCATGTGGTCGAATCGAAAAAAAAACTCAACATTCATTTGGGGGTGAGCAAAATGGAAATTAAGGGCGATTTTTGAGTGAAAATTTTTTCGCGAATACAATACTTCCTTTTTTGTAAAAGGAAGTAAAAACACGGAGCGAGAAAAAACTTTCATTTTCCCAACGCTTAGTTTTTAATTATATTTTTAAAATGTCTGATTTTGAAAATATAATTAAACGTTTCCACGTTATGATAATCAAGAAGCGAACTAAATATTCTGCTCTGTGAATGGCATATCATGATTTGTCATCGACAGAAACGTAAACAATGAAAGCGCACCGATTTCAATATATATATATATATATATATATATATATATATATATATATATATATATATATATTGAACACATTAATCTTAGTCAAATTATTAAAAAAAATGATCTGATCCTATATTTTTAAGCATGCTCTTTCAGAAAAAAAAATATTTTTAAAACTTCCGAAAGTGTTCCGAAGCATTCTCATTTCCATTCGAAGCATTCATTTTCCCATTATAGAACATTCTTGCATGTTTTAGAACGGCTGTTAAATAGTAAAATAGAACAGTTTTTTTTCCTTATGGCTTCGCACATATTTTTGAAAATGTTTTCGATTGTTCATTATAATCTTATATTTCTTTAAAACTATGAAGCATTTTTTTACTTATTTTTCAGAAGGATCAAATATCAATATACTGTCCAAGAGCTGTACAACATTGAATTCGTAAGTTCCGTAAATTTTATTTTACGTGCACAGTTGAATTTTACAAGCATTTCTCATGTTGTCATTTCTTACGAGAAAAAAATTGCAACTTATAAAACATTCTTTTCAGCAAGAAAATGAAACACTATTAGAAGATACGTAAGTATTATAAATATTTATTTATTACATTGATATTATGTTATTTTTTGAATCGCGATAAAGCTAAGACTTTTAGTTCGATGTACAAAAATGTTTAACGCATTTTGTATTCTCAGACCAGTCTTGAAATTTTGTGAACAAACACACCCTGTATAAATAATTGTTAGATTATTTTAAATAGTAAAAAATAACTTTTTATGCATCTTTTCAGGAGGAAGTTTGTTTACGTCGAAGTCTACTTAAACAATGAAGACGTTCTGGTTTTATACCATAAGCCCAAATACATGGTAATTAATTTTATATCAATATACAAATCGAAGGATTTTCTTATTTAAGTGCAATATTTTTATAAATAAGGGGGAAAAGAACGCCAAATTTTCGTTATCAAAACCGTAAACAAATGCTTTTGAAAAAAAAAATCTAGTGCTGTCAAGGGCAAATACAGACTATCGTTTTAAGGTGGATGGTCGCACTAAAAAATCACCCCTCCCTACCCCCATGGTGCAAAACATTTCTGAAACGAGACCACTTGGGTGTCAATAGAAAGCCCTTTGTCCAGCATGAACGTTACTAATAATTGTCACAAGCAAGGAAAAGAAGAAATATTTCAAATATTTGTTTTAACAAATAATTAATAAATAATTAATAAATAGTATTTGAACATAACGCGGACGAATAACAGTGTCAACGGTTTAGTTGGGGGTGGGGGGACATCACCCCCATGATCCTTCTCTTGTATCCTCTCCTGAGGGCTGCACTCTTCCAGGAAGGTTATGAAATAACCGAGCTGGGGGCTGATATTACCTCTAGCTCGGCTGTTCACTATTCCAGACTAATGAGTCCCATAACAAGTACGAAACTGAATCTCTGGATGCGATTACCAGGCTGTCGATATATTTCATGCAGTTTTGCCATAGTCCTGGTATAGTGCCTAGAAAGAGCCTCTTTCTAGGCACTATAGTCTTGGTTTAAAGGCGGTAACTTACAGTTTAAGAGTGTTTCGTATGTTTTGTACTAACAAATAAAGTAAAGTAGACGCTCGTTTTACGCGGGTTTATTTTACGCGGTTTCGATTATACGCGGTTTAAGATTTGACACTTTTATTTTATTTTACGCGGATGCATTTCGGTTTTACGCGGATGCGGCAGTGCAAACAGATGAAAGTTTCCCCTCTTTCAAAATCGAAACTTCTAAAGATTGCAAATTACACATAATAAACTGCATTTTGGCGTGCTAATATTCGAGCTTGGGCGACTGAAAACATTTTATGCGATTGGTTCCAAAGCTCTTTCGAGATGTGAAGTTGTTAAACTCACACAGTGCAGAACTCTCTGGAAGAACAGTTTGTAGGAGTGACGAAGGAGGGCAAAACCAACGAGGATACCGACATCAAAGACACACAACTAAAAACGTTCACACTGAACATTTTGAGCCATTCATAGACAATATAAATGATCTTTCTGATTTGTTAGTGAAGTTAGATTCTATCAAGGAAATGACGCAAGTGATCATGGATGCGTTAATGCTCTGCAAAGAACTACAGAGAAAAATTCTTAATGACTGCCAAAAGTCTATCATTCAGCTCTTTTTTTATAAACAGAACACGAAATTAATTTATGTTTACTTTATGCATGTTGTGTAAAAGAAATCTATGTAAGTACACGTCAAACTTCTTATACAGTTAGTCATCAGTAGAATTAAGTATTTTTTTATCTATGGCACCTAACCTCTATTTTAACACTTATATTAAGTCTTAATTTACGCGGTTTGGATTTACGCGGTATTTCTGTGAAATGTAACCCTCGCGTAAAACGAGGGTCCACTGTAGTGGTAGTGGAAATAACTTACATGAGAGATGCGCTCCAAGATCCATTGCGTCAGTCAAAATTTCGCGTAGTGGAAAAAGACTTTTTGATGAACATGCACAATTATTTTAGACATTTGTGAACACTCCTCAAACTACCATTCCTTAACTATAAGACCTACACACACGCTTATATAAGACTCAACACTACCAAGACTTAGCACTAACTGTTCCTTACATAAAGACTTCAACTATACCGTTTACTATTATTATGTTTTTTAAAACTGTTTTTATTCACCATAAAATAATTCACTCTAAAATGTACAAATATTTCTTCAATTATAAGAAACTTTCTCTTTTGATTTTCATTAGCTTTAAATGAAACAGCGTGCTTATGTGCAATCCTTATATATTATTTCTGTAGCCTGTTTTTGGTTTCTACGCCAGATTTTCCTCAATTCTTGATCGATTTCTTTGATTTACGCCTTATTTTAAAGCTTATGGTGTTGGCTACTGACGAAAAATAGACCCACGGTCTAAAAAATGTTTTTTTCAGCCGAAAAACCTGTTTTAAAGAACCAGAATGAGGTTTTCGGTTAAACTTATAACTTGAATTTGCGCTATGACCGACAGAGCTGAATAGCTTGATTGGCAGAGCGTTCTCTTCGTAACCAGGAGAATGCGTGTTCGGACCCACGTCCGGGCAATCTGCAGCAAAAAGTTAGAGAAATATCGCGCATTACATGCACACTTAAGGAAGTGAATAACAACAATGAAAAAACAGAATAAATGAGAAGGAAACGCTCCTTGCTGATATGAAAAATTGAAGTGACATTGTGCTAAATTGCTCCTGAATTGTACGTTTTTTCTTTTTAAGCTTTGGCTCGGGTAAGAAAATTAAAGCATAATGTAAGCGAAAATATAAGTAACTGGTTTAAGATTTCAGACTACAATAGAATTGTTTTTTGTTCAGAAAAAAAAATAAATCGTATATTGAAATATATATTCTTCTAATGAGTTTTTGACTCTTTGTACAAATAAAAAAATTACTACCTCAATTTGAAGGGTAAAATATATATGTTTTCTTCTTTTTGTAAAAAAACAAATAGCTTATCACATTTTTACTACATTCGAAAAGCTACGCATAAAAAAGAGCATAGTTCAATTTATTTTGTATTTTAACCGTGCTGTTAAATGATGAACACGTGCTGCCATCTAAGTTATAACGGTTCAAGCAGCCTGCGGTAACAAATTGTAAAAATTTTCAAGAATAAAAAAATGTTTCTTCTCATTTTAAAACTTATCAGGCTGGCTAATGAAGAAAAATAGACTTACGGTCGAAAAATCAAGTTTTCGAAAACGCCCCTTGCTGTTTCAAAACCTTGATGCTGCCTGTAGTTCTTATGCATTTTTTAAAAGCAAAGTTCTAATGCGGTTTTCCATTTTTTACGTAGCTTTAGGCAAAGAAAAGGAAATAGCCTGTGTGCGTGTTCATATTTTAATAAAGCTTAAAAGCACTTGACTTAGTTGTTCGGTTAAATTGATAAGTTTTTTTCGGTAGAACGTTCGGCTATAAACTATCTGAACTTCGGGCAAGTTTCGGCTGTCCGATATAATATCAAATTTATATTAGTATTACGCATTACATGTACTCATAACATACAAACGTAATAAAATAAATGCAGTGGGAATGCTGCTTGGTGTTTCGACTCCTTTATGCAGGCTACAGTTATCATTCGGATAAGTTGACTGTTAATCGAAGGGTGTTCTTCCCTTTTTTTTAAGCTTTGACTACATCCAGACCACTTAGCGTAATGTAAGCATAAAAAAGTATTAGATTTACCTAAAGGAAATCATTTTTGTGCAGAAAAACATTTTCATTGTATGCTGAAATGTAGATGTTTCTAATAGCAGTGTTCGATCTTTTGTACAAATGAAAAAATACTACGCCAAATTAAAACTACGAGTTTCAATCAGTAAACCTTTAATTTTTTATTCGCGCGAATACGATATAAAGCATTAAAATTATTATCAACTTCATTAGCAAGAAATCATTTTCTACTCCTCTGCTTTCTGCTGAAAAAAAAAAACATTTTGTCTACGTTCGAAAAATTACACTTAAAAAACGGACTCAGTTCAACTGGTTTTGGTTTTGAATTTTAAGTGTTCGATCAAAAGAGAAACATGTGCGGGCATTTAAGCCGTAACGGTTAAAGCAACCTTCTATGCGAAATAGTTCAATATTCAAAGATAAAAACACTTATTTTCAATCAAATTTATTACTTCTCTAGAATGTTTGTTTCAATCGCTACGTGAGATCTTCGTCATTCTTTAATCAAATTCCATGCTTTGCGAATAATTTTAAATCGTATCATGCTGGTTAATGACGAAACATAGAAGCATGATCTTATTATTATTATTATTATTATTATTTTTTTTTTTTTTTTTTGGCAAAAAGCTTTTTTGCTGTTTTTTACTACGCATTCCTTCAATGAATAGCTTTCGAAAAGGAAGGCGCAATTGCTAGGTTTGTTGGGGTGTCGGGCTGTTAATCAGAATGGCGCCAATTCGAATCCGTGCCAATAAATATATCTTTAATGTTTCTTTTTTTCCCGTCAGATGCTCACATGGGCAGGACTGTATTTGCCACAACCTGTTTTTTTACATGCACAATTATTGCTTTTTCACGAGTCCATACTCAGCCACACTTTTAATGATATTTATGTTTGAATTGAAAATATGTACAACCAAAAGGTGAGCGATGATCAAATTATCACAACGTTGTATTTAACGAGGTTTTGTTACTGATGTCTTTAAATTACATGCCTTCTCTTCTGCGCTTACTTTATTTTCGGTTCTTCTTCATAATGTTCTTCCTTTGAAATTCTTAAAGAGCGAAAACCCTTATAAAACGATTCGAAGCACAGTGCGGAGTTCCGCACGGGTCGACTAGTTATATTTAATTAACTTTCATATTTAGAATGTAAGAAAAAAAATGTATGGAAAATATGCAGTGGTTATTCGAACACACTTATAAAACGAAGTTCTGCAGTGAGGGAACTTCTATTTTCAGTATGCTAAAGGTATGAAAGGAATCCCGAAGCCAATAACGAAATCAGTACTTCTCCCGCTCGCTTCTTTGTCAAAAATTCTCATGTTGCGAGCGGAAAGTTCGCGTTTGCTCTGATATACGTTACTACGGAAAAATCGCGTTATATCCCTTTTGTGTTGCTCAAATTGCGTTATAGCGCAAGTCCACAGTATTAGAATATTAGTGGAGCAATTTGAAATAAATAAATTGGGATTTAAAACTACCCTGAATGAGCGTGTGCACTAAGTTCATGTAAAGAGAAATTAGTGGGTGTATAGTTCTTGAGGATATTTCTCTTTGAAAATTTACCGTAAGTCTTTTTTTTTTTTTTTTTGAGATAACTTGATGCAGTATCTAGTTTTCAAGAGTCCTTAAGAAAGTTATAACGCAATTTCATACAATAAAAATATTAAAATTTTAAGTAAATGAAGACAGTGCTTTGCTCTAAAACAGTGATATTCAAATATAAACAGACAAAACGTAGAACGTAGTACCTGAAAAGTTAAATAACTGAACTTAGTTTCTTAAAAAAAGAAAATTAGTTAATTTGTTTCTCTATAATATTATTGCTTTCACGCTAAAAGGGTGTACATGTACAGTCCTCTTTATATAAAAAGTACAACAATTTTTTACATATTTATTAAAATCTCTCTTTTTCGCACAATGATTGTATTCTTTTTTTGCAGGATGTTGAAGTTTTTGGCTCTATTGGCGGTTTTCTTGGCGGCTGGCTCGGTATATCAATCGTCGGTATAAGCGATTTCCTGGAGTGTGTGGCCCAAATATTGAGGTTTACTTTCAGAAAAGTTCTTAGAACATCTTGATGAACTTGTTAAAAGACAAAAATTGGTTTTCTCTAATATGGATGGAAAAAAATCCTTTACTTAAGTTTTGAGATTTGTTATTATCGAAGGCTATAATTGCATCTATTATTGGAAACCAATGCTTTGTATCATTGAAAAGCTATTTTTCAAAGATTACTCTCTGTATTTCATGTATTACTCTCTGTGTTTATGAAATTTTAGGCAAAAGAAGATAGAGTAACGGCACCAGTAACAGACATGCTTAAGACATCGCTCTCAGGTTAACTCAATTTTCTAAGCCTCTTAATGTAGTTAGACTTTAAAAACTATTTTTCTTTCATGCAACTACATCTCATCTAACGTTTGGCTGCTTCTGGATCTTCTGAATTAGCTAATTCTATTTTTATTTGCTCAACTTCGAAAAAAGGTCCAACCTCCAGTAACAATGGGGTCGTTTCCAAAATTTTAAAAGTATTTTTTTCTGAAAGGGCATGCATGAAAACATAGGATCTGTCCATTTTTTAAATAATTTTTTTAAGTTTAATATTTAAAAAAAAACTTAAATCGGTGCGCTTTCATTGTTTACGCTTCTGTCGTGTGACGTCACAAATGATGAAATGCCATTTTGTGTTGCTGATCACGGAGCAAAATATTTAATTCGCATCTTTACTCACGTGTATTGGCAACTATATGGTTGATAGTAAGCGTAGAGCGCAATTTTAATTCGCTTCTTGATTATCATAACGTGGAAACGTGGTAGAAAGATGCGCCAATGAGCACCATTTGAGACGTCATCAGGACCACGCCTTGTTTGAAAAATCGGACATTTTAAAAAATTAATTAAAAAATAACTGTCGGGAAAATGAAAGTATTTTCAGGGGCCATGTTTGTTTTTTCGCTTATTCTACCAATTTCAGTGATAAAAAGTACTACTTTTGACCGAAGGAAACAACCCCATTCTGACGATACCCAGTAACAGATTGAATGAGGAAGGGATGAGTAATGAACAAAATTCCCCTTTTCTCTTTAAAATGAGCAAAAATTCTTTATTTTTAGATCTAGAACCTAATGAAATTCAAATGAACATGAAACACCGGAAGACCTCGTGGTGGTTATTCACAACCTTCCACCACTGCCTTTTGTAACTACCAACTGGCTCATAAAATTCACTCTGATAAACACTAGATGGTTGCACCGTATTTATGGGCCACAGCAACATCAGTTTTACCCGCCTAAAGCTCTTGTTATTTAAATTCAAACTTACGACTGTCTGTTACTAGACCTTTATCTGTTACTGGTACCATTACCGTAACTTGCCGCAGAAAAAATTCAAACTCAATTGTAATTTCAGAGTTTTAGGATTTGTATGTTCTTTAAAACACGCTCGCACGCACATATGTCTGTGGCTGTGGGTGCAAAGTGGATACGGTGATAAAAAGAAGTCACCAAAGTGAAATATTACGCTGCAGAATTCATTTGTTTTTATTAATGCCATTTAATTATGACTTATATTGATTAAATTCAACTAATATTCATGAAATTAATTATTTTTTCAAAAATGCTTGTGCCCTAGAACCCTAGTAAACACTAACATGTACATTAAATTTGTGAGCTACAACTTTTGTTTGCTAGTTTTGCGTATTCGTATTTATATGTAAAATGTTATCCCGTGTCCATTTGTGAGAAAGAGATAAATGTTATGTATTTTTTGAAATATGTGTGCTTAAAAATTTTGGTTATTTACTGTAGTTAATACATGATTTATGTACAGTGTAGCAAAAGTTATTACAAAAGAGTGGCGCCACTCTTTCGTTCTAACTTTTGCTACACTGTGGTTAGGTTTTACAGTGAAATTTGTGTTTAAACTACAGCAGTTTCAGTAAAAAAGTGTCAAAAGAGCGACATTGCTCCAAATACTAGAAACTAAGTGTATCGGATTAATTGGAGAAAATGAATATATTAGACCCTCGTTTTACGTGGGGGTTATGTTCCACGGAAATACCGCGTAAATCGAAACTGCGTAAATTGAGATCTAATACTAGTGTTAAAAAGGGGGTTTGGTTCCGTAGATAACAAAATACTTCATTCTAGTGATTAATAATTGTATAAAAAGTTTAATGTTTAGTGATATGGACTTTTATAAACATCATGCATGAAGAAAACATAAATTAATTTCGTGTTCTGTTTGACTATGATAGTCTTTTGGCAGTCATTAAGAATTTTTCTCTGTCATTCTTTGCAAAGCATTCACGCATACATGATCACTTGCGTCATTTTCATGATAGAACTTTCTATCACTAACAAAGCAGAAAGATCATTTCTATTGTTTAGGAATGGCTCAAAAGTTTCAATGTGAACGTGTTTGGTTGTGCGTCACCGACGTCGGTATCCTCGTTGGTTTTGACCTCCTTAGTCACTCCTAAAAGCTCTTCTTCCAGTGAGTTCTGAACTGTGTGAGTTTAATAACTTTACTTCTGGAAAGAGCTCTGGAACCCATCGCATAAAATGTCTCCAGTGGCTCAAGCTCGATTATTAGCACGCCAAAATGCAATCTATTACATGTAATTTGCACTCAATCTTTAGGAGTTTGGATTTCGAAAGAGGGAAAAACTTTATCTGTTTGCATTGCCGCATCCGCGTAAAACCGAAGCTCATCCGCGTAAAATGAAATAAAGGTGTCAAATCTTAAACCGCGTATAATCGAAACTGCGTAAAATTAACCCGCGTAAAACGAGGGTCTACTGTATAAGCTTTTTATACTATGTAAACCAGATTACTTGCTTGAAAATAACTTTAAGAAGTAAATATTTTACAAGGGACATTTTCCACAAAACGTGCATTTTGACTAAATAAAAGCATGATATATCATCAAATTCCCAGCTTCAGACATTCTATAAAATCCATATTATGGAAACTGACTTACTTTCACAGTTCTTACAAATCGTTTATTAAACTATCAGTAGCTTTTATATTTAACACACACACACAATCGAAGACAAGTTTATTTCATAATAAAAATCCAGACAAGTTGGAAAAGTAGAATTTGAATACTGATTGTAATTTTTTATGCAAATTTAAATACAAGAGATAACATTTTTTAAAAATGTACCTTATTTCAATGACAGGCCTTTTAGGTTCTGTTTAATCCCCTAGAATAAAAGTTCAACTAAGTATAATTAAGTTTCTAAATTCGGCACCCATAACTAACAATATAGCTATCATGCGTAGTTTTACATTTTCGAAATCAGTAATAGTTTGGCCCTTAAAAAAATGAATTTTTGTTATGTCCCTTTGTTACAATGTAGAAAACAAAAAATTGTACACTTCGCAACCCGGTAATATAAGGGTCATTCTTCAAAAAGTAACTTTTCTGTCACACGCCTTTTACAGAAAAAATTTTAAGCAACAATTCATTAAAGAATGCTTTTTAATTTTATCAAAAATATATCTATTTAAACCTGCCAACATTTTTTTTATAATAATTTTTATTTTTGTGAATTCTCACCTCCGTGGCATTTCACACACCTTGTGTGACTGTTTATGTTGCTTAATAACTTGTTTAATTAAATGTGTATACTTATTTATTTATTATTCCTGTCTCAAGTGTCTCAAATACTAATTGTTTAAGTATATTTAGTTTTTAATATTGTCTTTTAGTTTGTTTTTGTAGGATAAGGAGTCATGTCACGCAATAAGTTCTCACCTCCGTTTCCTAAACACAAAATGCCATTCGTCATTAACGCGTGGCAGTAATGACATCTAATTTTATTTTCCGTGATAAAAGGAGCCCCCTTGTTAATTTTCAGAGATAAAGAAGTGGTGAGATTTTTTTCGAAAAACAAGATGTATTTTGCTTTAAAAACTAAGCGTTGTTACTGTGACTTCTCACCTTCGTGAACTTGAATTTCAGGGATGTAAATCAATGTAAAAAAAGAAGCGAACATGTTATCATATGCTTAATATGTGCAGATTGTAGCAACGAAGAAAAAAAATTCCCTGAAAAATGTATCTATTAGACATATATTAATGGAAAATTAGTCACCTCCGTGACAGACCTTAACAATGCCATTATTTATGGGGTTAAAATAACTGATGGAGGGGAAATGCATCAATCTTAGGCATTCTACCAAAATTATAAGTTGGCAGTATATTCTCAAATTTACTAAATACACACATATTTGATATAAAAGGATAACTACTAATTAAGCCGTACTTTAATTAGGAGAGCTTAATATTAGATTCCCACAAATCATTAAAATAACTCATTGTTTGCACAGTTAACAAAATTACTACTTTGATTAAATTGACCTCGATTTTTAAACAATTACAGTTTTTCTTTTTTTTATTTCCGTGAGCAAGGCATTATTATTTTTTTTTATGGGTAAAATAATTGGAACTTAGCTGGGCCATTGTTTATGAAAACTTCTAGTAGGTAATACTTTTATGTAAGAATGGAGAAAAAAGAAAACACAAGGTTTCGAAATTGAAAAATATTTGCGTTCAAAAGTTACATTTTCCGGAGAATGACCCATAAGTGAAAACTTTAAAAAAAAAAAGAAAAAGAAAAAAAAACGTAGAAAAAGAGATGCAATTTTCACCCGTCATACCTTGACGGGCGACTTTCTAGTTATAAAGAAGATCCATAGCTTGTAACGAATATCTTTAATCAACTAGTTTGTTCATTTAACTACATTTATAGTTATGCGCCTTCCTTCTTTTTTCGTTTTGAATTATTAGCATGCACTGCTGCACGCTGTTTTTGTAAACTACAGTCGAACATTGTTTATCCGGCCTTCGTTTTCCCGAGCCTCGGATTATCCGGGTAAAATTTGTCGTATTAAACAATTAATGTTCACATGGATTCTTTTAAATTGATATGAG
This sequence comes from Uloborus diversus, assembly GCF_026930045.1. NCBI lineage: Eukaryota > Metazoa > Arthropoda > Arachnida > Araneae > Uloboridae > Uloborus > Uloborus diversus. The sequence goes on along the minus strand of NC_072732.1, from coordinate 207,760,595 downwards.
AAAGCAACTCACAAGTCTTTAAATATTCAATGCTTGCACTTAAAGCCTTTCAATGTCAGTTCGCTGTATAATGAGGCTTGAATTTCCCGGTAGTCATGCTTTTAACTAGCCCATGCATTTTAAAATCCAATATCAAATTCGATAATCACTCATGACGGAGTTTCAATTGAGTTCCTGTAATTTCTACCAGGAACATGAAACTTTTCCGATTACTATCCAATACACCGTGCCCTCTACATCGTTCTATCGTCGCCTCAGAGCAACAGTAAGACATCTAATCCGAGGAATAACAGTAAGATATACTGCTGCTCTGAGGCGAGGATATACCTATTTCCCATCACGTATAAGGGGCCCTTCCTTAATTACATAAGGGTCTCGAGAGGGAGGGGGAGGGTGGCTCAAAAATACATGTAAAAAAAGATTTCTTCCAGATAACAGGACACCTCTGAATATTTTTAGACTTGTGCATAGTAATATTCTGGAGGAATTTTCGCTTCCCATTTCAACTGAAAGAGGGTGTTCAACCCCTCCCTCAACCTTCATAAGTATGGGGAGGGGGTTAAAAATACATTGGACTGAAAAAACTATGTTAAATATTATAATATACACGAATAATATGTATATACATTGCAATAAAATAATTATTAATAAGAAAACAGCTGGGGAAATTAAATGTTTCTAAATTTGTGACATTTTCTATGCTACGGGTAGTGTTAAATTAAGGAGTCATTGAGCACCCTTAAAGTTGGAATAAGAAGTTCAAACTTTTACAGCACAATACTATTAGTAAGTCTAAAAAAAATAGGGGGTGTTCTGGACTCTAGCTGAAAAAAAGTTTTTTTTTTTTTTAACCACCCTAGGGAGGGGATTACAAAAATCTCTACATAACCTTAGTTTGGGGGAGGAGAGGGGTCAAACCCATTCTTACGTAATCTTTTCCAAATGGATATTTTGAATTAGAAATGCGCGATCAAGTGTTCTGGAAGAGATCATATTTCATTTGCTTCTGGAAGATAAAACACTTAATAGGATGAGCTGTTTTTTACTTGTTTTTCAAAGAATGAATGGTGTAAAATTTAATTAAAGAATCGGGATGTTTTCTTTTCAGTTAGTATCGCAACATATATGTTTGAAAAAGAAAAATCTTTTATTTACGTCAAACTGGGAATTTTACTGAAACTGATCCTTTTCGATCAACATTTTATTATTTTGAAAAACGAAATGGAATCTAACGTAAGAATAGGGGGAGGAGTTTGAAAAATCTCACGTACCCTTACATGGTGGGAGGGGAGTCAAAAATTGCCAAAAACGTCCTTACGTAATTAATGAATGGTCCTCACCCGAACACGAGGACGTTACAAAAAATTTGACCCCCCCCCCCCCCCCCATCATCCGATTCAGTCCCCTCGATACGCGGAAAAACCATACTTTTTTTTTTTCCTGGAAAACCAAGTCCGTATCGTCCCTTCGTTAGTACACCTCTTGAAAGAATTATGCATTCGTGAGTTTATTAATAAAAAACCTTAATTTATCTGAAAGAAAATATGTTTATTATGTTCAAAACGCAACCTACAAAGTAACTGAATGTTTCTGGCGCGTTTCCATATTTCATCTCAAAACATGCTGCTCTCATGCATTTATGAACATAGCAAAGCAAGCGACATCACTTATTGCCACTTTTACATAAATGTCACGTAAAACACGGAATTGAAGCAAAAACCCTTTGGGAGAACGCTGTTTATCTAATGAAATAATTCAGTCACGGAGGTGAATTTTGTATTCCTTTTAGGTGAATTATGTGTGAGAAAACATGATATTGACCTATCTCTCATTTTGAGTATAAACGACATCGTTGAGTGCATACGGAATGCTAGAAGTAAACCAATGGGATGCAGATGAGTTGTTAGCAGAAATAACTGTTTTAACTGCACTGTGACATTTTGTGCACTTATCGTAAATTTTAGTTGGTTTTTTAAAGAGAAGCAAGAAGACCTGACTTCACTGCTTTTAGATAAGAGCAGAGTTTCCGAAAAAATATTATCCTTTTTTTTTTGCCATCTATATACAGTCGCCTTAGAGTAAGTATTTTTCCAGTTGACTAACAATGTGACATTTTGGGCACTTCAGGAAACCACACGAATAGTGTAAAAGTGAGAAAAAGAAAAGTTCAAATAGTTTCCAATCGAAAACGCTTATTGAGCCATATTTGACGACAAATGCATTTGCCCTCGTACCACGTTATCGAAACATCTCTTATAAAATTTAAAACTGAGCGTATCTATGTATGTCCAAGCTTCTTCTCCCGAACTACAGTGAACTCACCATCGAAACAGGTGTCGATAGATTCCTAATTTTTCCGTCTTTATGTTTGGCTATTTAACATATTCCTCCGATAATAATTAGCGGAGAGATCAATTAAAGACTATTAATTATGACACTTAGCTTTCGACATAAAATCCTTATTTTTCGAAGGCTTTCCTCCATTCAAATTATTATTCAGTGCTTCATCTCAACTTTTCGCAACAACGCTTTTATTAAAATTTGTAGCGTGAAGAAAATAATTGAGAAGAAAGAGTTGTTGCTATTTTTTTTTCTCGTATATAAACAAATAAAATTCCGACTTTTGCTTTGAGGCTTTTCCTCTAATCGGAAAATTTAAAATGTTTCCATTTTCATTATTTTCCCGCAATCTACCGCAAAATTTAACTTTTTTTTTTCCAAGCCTGATTGTTGAACGCGTGCCACTTGACTTAACTTTTATTTTCGAAGTAGACCGTGCAAAGCCGGGTGACGCAGCTAGTAACTTCATAAGATGTCTGCCGAAATTTTAAGAAAAGTGCCAAATGTGAAAGCTTGGTGAGATATTGAAAGATTTACGCGATTTTTATCTGCGTGTGGCAGGACATTCATCTGCAAAGCGTGTGAAGGTATGTCTCCTATTACTCACCGCCACTCACTAAATTTGGCACCTTTTCTTAAATTTTTGGCTTTAAGATCTCATATTTCGTTAACTGTGGCATGAGGGCAGATAATTTATGCTTCCAGAGACATGTTATGCTATGCTCTTCGATTGCTTCTTATTTAAAAAATAATTCATTATTACACTTTCGAATAGTTTTCTGATTAGTGTGACTCTTACTTGGTTTTGTAAAAGAAGTGAGGAAACTTGATTAGTTAACATCACTATGACAAGAGTAACGTAACCACGGAATTGCCCCTCCCCCACCCCTTCATTACCTTCGCATATAATCGCTTTAGGGAAAATATTTCAAATATTTCTCCAGTTATGTGATTAGCGTAATTTGTGGTTGGCTCGTCAAAGAGAAGCAATATATCTTGTTTAGTTAACAACACTTTTTCTAGACAGGAATACAGTCACTTTGGAATTATCACATTTATTTTTATCATCTATTTAGTCGATTTAGTGTAAGCATATTTCCAGTTGACCAACAATGTGACACTTTCTGCACTTAGCGTATTTCTTCTTGGATATGCCAAAGAGAAACAGGAAAACTTTATCAGTTAACAACACTAGATTTAGACACGGTACTGAAGAGATGTTCTCTTAAAAGTCCAGAATAGTCGCCATGGAAATACTAATCCTTTGTGTCATCTGTACAGCTTTTTAAAAGTATGTATTTTTCCTGTTGACTTGATTTTTTTTTTAATTTTTAGTTAAACATTTAAAAAAAACAAATTTTGTAGTTTGATTGAAAGTTGTTCCCTTGGTGACATTTTATCGTTGAAACCTTACAGGCTACAACGTTAAGGTCCAGTAGAAATATTTTTCTGTCTGTAAATTGCGCCAGACAAGGATCCTTTCAACATATTTTTCGGAATTTTCATCTGACTTTTAAAAAACCTGATGTAGACATCATTCTACTTCCTTTTACGTCTATTGAATAATAGATGTTTTGAATAGCTAAAAAGAATAGGTGAGAACAGTAATGCATGAGTGCGCGTTAAAAGCAATACTTCTTAAATGAACAGCTTTTCAGACAGTTTTCTACGCACATAAAAGTATATTAAACATAAAGAGTTGGTTACTTTCCCGAGGTACTTCACTTTTCTCATTTAAAATTTTTCATTTTGTAAATTACCGTCATTGATCAAAGCTGCATAGAAACTACTTGTTTGATGACATCATACGTTATTTCGACTTTTTAATGGACTTTTAAACAAAACAAGAGTTTGAACAAGACAAACCTTGGCAATATATCGCCAAGTTGTCTGTCAAAAAAAAAAAAAACTGCAAAATACCCCTTTTGGAATATTTGAATAAAACCAAAAGAGGAGGTGCACAACTAGACCCCACTCATGGTCTAGATAAGAAATTTCAACCATGCCGTTTTTGAGTTGTGGGTGATACATACATCCATACATACATAAGTACATACGCACCTACAGATGTCACGAACTCGTGATAATTAAGTCGGGGTTCGTCAAAATGGATATTTCGGGCGTTCTTACGCTTTTAGGTACATATGCACGCACGTGCTGTTGTACCGAGAAACCCACTGAACACTCATTCGGGGGTTGAGTGAAATGAAAATTTAGGTTGATATTTGAGTGGAAAATTTTTCGCAATTACTATACTTCCTTTACTATGTAACAGGAAGTAAAAACAACTCAAATTGACAGGCTACTACATTATAAACAAAGTAATAGAGTTTAACTTATTTTATTCTAAAAATAATCAACTAGAACATTCAGTTCAGTTATACAAATATTTAGTCTTGAAAAATTCACGCTAGTTTACCTTAACAAAAAAAAAAGTAGTGCAAACAATGAACACATAATTCAAAAATGACCAATAGTTTAAATTTTTTCATCATCGTGTTCAAATCATTACATAGTGCGTAAATCTTCCTGATATGATTACCTTATCGATTATGTAAAACTTTGCCAGCCTCTTATCGATGGAACGTTCTTAGAATACATATTTTACCAAAAGGGTTCATTCACTTGACATGTTTATTTTTGAAATGAAGAGTAAAAAATCATCAATAAAAAAATATATTCTTTTGCCGTAGTTTTGTGTGACTAAGGAACAACGAGGCGTGCAATTTGTGGTAGATAATATATACAAATTACCTATCTTTACCAAATTTTGGGAAAAGTGTACAACAGATGTAGAGGAGAGTGGCAATGAATATGACATTGAGTTGCATGGGCCGTTATTAGATTCTGTAAATGAACTTCAAACAAATATTAATTTTTTGAACAGATCTTTCGCAGTATTGATTCAAGTAATCTCTATTGTTCTTCAGAGTTGAGTTATTTTCTTCCTAGAGTATAATCAGCAGGAATCTTTTGAAAAGTAAGTTTTCTCTTTCCTTCAAAACCAGTTACAAACTAAACAGCATTGATTAGTATCAAGTTATTTTAAATAGTAGGGGAACATGGGGCAAAATGAAAAGGTGAAATATTTTCTCTGCTTTTAGCTCCACCTATCTGGTATTATTTGAACTATATAGTGCCATATATAGTCTAATCCAGTCAGGAAAATAATACCGCCGAAAAATGAAGCATTTGGTGATACAGGCAGTTTTGAAAAAATGATACTCATGTTGTAATATTTTGCGGTAAATCACAATTTTTGTTACTATAAAATGATAAAGTTATTGTTATTAACATTTTAAACACCAATCGAGGCCTCCCAATATTCAATGCAGTATTAATTTAATTAATATTAAGCTTATTTGTATTTTAAATAAATCGTACAACTAGTCAAGTACATATGCGGCAAAGTGGATACGGCGAAGTGAAATGCAGTCAGACAGGTACAGTCGATATAAGGTCACTCGCTTATAAGGTCAACTCGCATATAAGGTCACTTATCTAAGGTCCCGGATCATTGATTAGGAATTCTATGTTATGTCTCATCGGATATATGGTCAGTCTTAATACATTAACCACTTATAAGGTCACTTCTGTCTGATTTCTTTAAATGATTTCAGTACTTAATAGAGTCACTTCCAATCACTGTCCGCGATATACGATCTTTAAAAAGTGGGAAGCCGTATTCCTATTAACGTAGCATGTATTGCACCGAATGCAGTAGAAAGTGAGTAATACGACAGTGACACTAAAGTATAAAGTAATAACGAGGGAATTCAGAGTGTAATTTTTTACCAATCATGAGAAGCCGAAGCTGCAAATTTTCAGAGAATATTTAGAAAACCATTGTGTTTAAATTAAAGAAAAAATCTATCAGTTCAATATTAATGTTAATTTTTAAGTTAGATGAGTTGCACATCATTTTTCTGATTAGGCATATTTGTTAGCAGTTTTACTCTACATGAAAGTTCTAAAAAATCATGCCGTGGCGCAAGTTTCATTGTTGATGGCGTCAGCGTTACTCGATCACTTGCTATTATATATATTAGGATGCTTGGGTCTCAATTGATGTCATTTGTTCTAAACAACATACACAAGTTATGTCTAATTTAATGCAATAACTGATATTATTTTAACAGTTCTATTTATAATTCCGAATTCTTGTATAAGTGCTCATATAATGTTTTCAAGTCATGAATGGGACAACTGAACTTCCTTAGTTTTTGTATTATTGCTCATTAGGGATGATGTTTTTCCCGAATTTGAGAATTTTTTATGTGTTCCTATTATGCATTTTTTAAATATAATCCTGATCATTTAAAAACAGACCCATAAAAAAATTACATAAATAAACAAAAAAAAAATGTTCCATTCATTACCACTTACCCCTGCATTAGTGATTGCCCACTTGTTCACCTTAGTGAAAATTCCTCATGCTTTGGTTTTACGTTTGGCTTTTTTAATGTTTTTTAAGGACTTGATACATTAGTTTGTCAGGTTGTTTAACGATTTAATGGAGCATTTATTTTTTGCTCTCTCTTGTTTTCTTTTTAATGGAACGTTGAATGGAATTTGACAACTTATTTTACAGATTCGGTTTATTATTTTATTTTAATGGTTTTTCATGGCCTTAATTATTTCGGGGGTTACCTACTTACTAAACATATTAATATGACTTTTAACTTTGGGTAATGGCTTGAATTATTAAGTGCATTAAAATGACAAAATAATGTATGAATTTGCTAAGTAATTTCAATGTAACTTGGACCAAACAAGGTGTTAGGTACTGGGGTTGTCTTGCAGTTGTAGAATATTGTCAACTCAAAAATTCTAGTTTCTAACAACGATAAATACGTTGTATCGTCAAAGTACCCCTATTCTGCACTTCAGTTAAAATAAACGAATGAAAATTATTCTATTTTGCTAATGAACAATTATTTTCATTTTAAGTACGAAATATTAATAATACTCATGTATATAATACCCAATGGTCGAGTAATGCTATTGACGTCATCAACAATGAAACTCGCGCAACGGCATGATAATTGGACGATATGTTTTTGTAATGTTGAACATGCAGGTAAAGGCTGTATTGTGATAAGGCTGAACTCGATTCGGCAACTTAACTGTTTTACTGGTAAGACTGTCATTTCAGGGAAATGAAGAAACGAAAAAGCTGTTAACTAAGAACGCTATCTCTGGAGTTTAGGGTTAATCCACTGGAGTTGGGGTTAAAATAGAGAAGTTGCAACCTATTAAATGTTCATATTTTGACTATTGGATATTGTTAATTGACCCTCAAAACTAAAAAAATTCACCATCGCCGAATTTTAAAACACCGTGATTGATTTTTAATGAATTTTTAAAAATTCATGCGCAAAAGTGCGCTCTTCTGAAACGTCACGAGCTTACGTCACAGGCACTAATGGGCAGCCTTCCGCCGAAGATCCCTTGTTTTCGCTAGGGACATTTTGAGCGCGCTGATATTTTTATTTTTTTAGAAATTCAATAATCCTTTTGAACACACTATGGAGGCCGGATTCGTTAAAGCACAATCTAAATGATCTTCCTCAAGTAACATCAATGATGATATTCGAATATTTCCGAGAGGATGAGAGATTTAATTTTCCAGAAACGGGAGGAGTTAAATGCGAGGAGATAAGCCTTTTACGTTTCGTCTTCGAAGCCAACTGCACGTCCTTCGGCTTCTCCCTCGGCGAAAGAGCGCATGACGTCACTTCCTGTGCCATTTGACGTCACAAACGCTTGAACTTTAAAAATTAATTTAAAAAAACTAGTTTGTCGTATCGCAAAATTTTTTTCACCTATGATGTTCATACATGTTACTCTATCATATAAAAATAAAATTGAAAAATCGAAAACTTCCCTATTGCAACTATCACAATATCACCAAACAGGCGATGGCTTCGTTCAAATGTAAAAGCAATTTTCACCCCACCAGTCATATCTTGACGGGAGATTTTCTAGCTGTTATAATAATAACTTCGAACCAAGTTTGTGAGACTGCATACTGCAAAAATTGTCCTTTACTTTAACTGTAGATGTGACAGAATCGCTTTAAAATTAAATTCTGTATAGTTTATGAGTGTCCTCGAAGCAAAAAACACATTTTGAACTTGATTATAATTTAAAGAAAACTTACATTGTTGCACAAAACTGCAAAATAAACTGCATACTCGTGAATTACCAAAAGAATCTCATTTTCAATGCGACTGATTTAGAATTAAAGCGAACTAATTTTCCGAAATGTGCTTCAAAGTCTAATAAATAATTAAGCATTAATAACGAATTGATTTTAGGAAACAATGATTGGTAAATATTTTTCAATCTTGCTTCCAATTTAGATAAAGCAATGATTTCGTCTGTTGAAGAGAAACAGTGGGATCGAGACACCAAAAGGAAATCCATCAAAAGTTACGCTTCAGAACTATTCAAAGAAACTTCCATCTCAGTCATTTCCAACATTGTTACGACAGCAAGCATCAACAGGAGGTTTTTCAAAACTCTGGTTCTTCTGGCCTGTCTGTCGGGCTTTCTGTACCAGCTGACGACATTCCTGCTGGTGGTTTTGAAGTATCCGACCACGGTGGACATAGACATAGAAAGGCCGGAATTCTTCAATGTACCGGCATACACATTTTGCAATAACAACGGGTAAAATGTTTGCTTTCATTTTCTCATTCTTTAATGACTTTCACTGTTTTCGACTTGAAAATACATTGATGGAAAATTTTAGAGAAAGTTTAAAATATTTTTAATTTAAACCTATGTTTTCATACGACTCAAAATATCAATTTAAATAATATCTTTTTCGTAAAAAAGGTAAACAGTGGTGAATAGTGACCTCTTTTAAAAATTAAATAAATTCCTCTTTTAGAAAAGCAGTAATTTCGTTGTTTATAAGCTTTGATTAGGCAAAATTAACTAACATTTAAAAAAAAAAAATAAAAGACAATGTTTTCTTCATTAAAGCTAGTTTTCTGTTGGAGATCACTGGCATTGATTTGATTATATACTTCATTCTAACAATAATTCTACATTATTTACAAATTTAGAATTGTGAGAAGTGCTTTTTGTGGAAAATTTCCTGACCGCTGTTACGAACCGGGCGAAAAATTCTGTGACGAATACTTCCCATATTGTGGAAAAACAAAAACAAAGGTAAATGAAAATAAAATTTGTACTTTTTGAAATTTTAATGTACTACTTGATAGATTTTTTTCATCAACTGAAACCAAGGTCAAAAGAAAATATTTTATTGTTAAATGAAATGAAAAATTCTTAAGCGCTGTATTCATTTATTTACAGGGTGCGGCAAAAAAAAAAAAAAAAAACTTGGACAAAGTTTCCAATTGTATAAAACTAAACTAATATCTTTTCAATGAGTATTTTTTTTCTTTTTGTTTCTCATTTTAATTGGAGAATAATTTATAATGTATCTCCTAATTTATGTATTGTTTTTAGCTTTTTCACACAATGTCAAGTACAAGATCTGCTATTTTAAAGTTGTTTTAGCTAGTAGAACAACAGTTTGCTTAATGTGACTCGGCAGTGTCTGATGCAATCTGTTTCAAGAGCTTGGATATGACAGTGTACAAAAACATAGTGAATGATTACGTTAATTATAAAGTCCACAAAAAACGAGTTCAATGACGTGTTCGGGATTCCATGAGGTTGTTTGCTTTTGAAACGTGAATATGGCACCAATCAGGGTGATTTATGGAAAAACAGAGCTCGGGCCCCCAAAATCTTTACAACTTCCAAAAAATTCAGTCTTTTACTGAAGTAAACAAACTTGGGCGGCTTCATAGATGCCAAAAACGCTTGAGACGGGCCGCGAGTCGGCGCTGGGAGAGATCCTTTCACTGATGAGTAGCCCTTTACCGTTGAACCAGCTCATAAATCCTAGAACGATAGGATTTGGTCTGTAGACACTCCAAGCACCTCAGCAAATATTGAAGATCGCCAAAATCTGAATTCTGTCTTGGCGTAATTTGCGCAAGGGGCAAAAAATCTCTCAGTTCTGTGAATGGAGGCGTAAAATGAACCAAAAGGTGCACCAGCAGGACATTTTTGGAAGCTGTTGTACTTTTGTGGAGCAATAAGTACTTCGGCCATGTAGACTGGACGTTTGAAGGAGACTCCGCACCAGCTCACATGGCCAAAACGACAAGAGTGCTGCGAGGAGCATTTTCCTGGCATGATATCATCTGTAGAGTGGACACCTAACTCTCTACACCTTAATCACATGGATGGAAGTGTATGGTCTATTTTTAACCGACTTCAAAAAGGAGGCGGTTATCAATTCATACCGTATGTATGTTTTTTTTTTTTTTTTTTGTTTGTCCACTCATAGCGTCTCACCTAGTGAACCGATTTTGATGATTCTTTCTTTAATGGATAGGGGATGGCTCAACTTAGGTCCCATTACTTTATTTGACCATAGTTGTTCTTTAGAAAAAAAGTTATGGGCAAAAAACAGTAAATTTTATGCAATTTCCCTGTTAAATTATTTTGTAGCGAAGTTCGCATTTTTCATCCGTGGATAACGGTGGCTCAGTGGTAGAATTCTCGCCTCCCACACGAGCGACTCGGGTTCAAATCCCGACTAGGACTAAGTGAATTTTACTAAAATTTCGTTTCTACTGTTTCCCGTATTTTCTCGAATCTTCTATTAATTTCTGTATCTTTCCAAGTCTGGAAAGTTCCAGCACTTTCTCAAGTTGTAGATGTAACGTTCATTCGTGGTTCTGAATAAAGATCTCGAGTTGAGACTAACGAGTATTCGCTTCATTTGGCTTTCACATTGCCACGGAAATATAAGTTCGTTGCTTGAGGCACCTGGGGCCCTGCCCCTTATTCTCTGGTGTGGTATGTTGATAGTTCCTCGGTTGGGGCCATGGCTTTATTTTGGCGCAGAAGATGGTTGCGTGGATGTACGAGAGATGTGGCTTCCTCTAACGGGAGTACCATAATGGTTAGCCGAAGGCTCTTCAAAGTAAATTTCAACTAAAGTTCTTCTTTATTTAAATAAGTTTAAGTATTATTTTTTTTTTGCTTCCTACATATTTTTTTAAAGTTTTATACTTTTTTTCCCCGTGGGGGATTTCTAGGCTATTTGAATGAATAAAAATAAAATAAAATTAAGACAATGATAAAATGTTAACAAGAAATTTAAAAAGAAAATAGTGAAATGAAAATAGATAGGAGCATGCTCCCAGCCAGAGTGTAGCACAATAACTAGAGTCGAAACAAGGTATGAACCCGATAAGGGATTCACTCACCCCGTTTCGAAATTGAAACTAAGCTAGCAGAGCGCGAGGCCTGCGAGAATTTGCCGGATCCAATGGATCGTAATTTGGAAGGTTGTTAAGTAGTGGATTGCCAACACGGGGGATGTTGTAGTGAAATCTCTTGGCGAGCTTTTTGCAAAAGTTGTGGAGCGTCGGGATGCCAACCTCTTCCACCAGCTTGTCCGTACGGACGTAAAGGCTTTCACATTGTCTTCGCTATCTTCATCTACGCGACAATAGGAAACTCATTGTTATAAAAGTTTGGTGCCATATAACAGTAACATTAATAGTAATTGTAATGATAATTTTGAATGAAGGCTTCTCTGAAGCAAGCATCAAATTTCTTCAAGGGATATTTCGATAATGGGGAATCTGGCGCTGTCGTCTCATTTTTGGCGTAAATAATTTTATTTTAGTAACCCTGCTGATTTATAGTAACCCTATGTGAATTATCAAAATCTTCCTTTCTTCAGTGATATTGCTCCATAGTAGGGGTAAACCTAACCTGGAAGCGAGGTGATGCACTGATTAGGATCTGCTTAGCCTTCACAATGCTACCATTAGGTTTGACTCAACTACTCTGTAGTATTTTTATCGTTATCATCTATGCCGATAACAGATGATCGGGGCTAAGTGAGAAAATACAGGATTGCATCATGAGCAACTTAGATGCTGTGGAATGTAAATTAGTTAGGAAAAACGTAATACTTAAATGGTTATAATTAAATTAACTACGCATGATTTCCAGAGAGGAACAAAGATAAGTTTTTAGTGCCAATCGCTTAAAGTTTAACGCGTGTCAATAGTTTTTTTTTTTTTTTTTTTTTTTTTTTTTTTTATTATGGAGCATTTTTAAGAAAAAAATGTGAAGTTTCGTGATGGTAACTTCTTATTACTTCTGAAATACCTACATTTACACTAAAAAGAATGAAATAAAAAAATTTTGAAAAAAAAAATAGAACCGACTTCAAAATTGCTCTAAAAAGTGAAAAATAATTTTATTCTTTAAACACCATCGATAATGCTTTTAAACATAATTTTTGAAGTTGGCGCAAAAACGATAGATAAAATCATTCACAGTCATAACTCAAATACAACCATAAATTTAACCAGGACCAGTTTCTTCACTATCACATACATTATGCATTGATGACAGCATATTTGAATAGCGATATAAATGTTTCGTTCGTAACTTAGGATGCTTTTTCTGAAAAAAAATATGAACGAAGCATGGTTACACTGGATTTTACGTTTTGTTTTTGCGCCAACTTCAAAAATTATGTTTAAAAGCATTATCGATGGTGTTTAAAGAATAAAATTATTTTTCACTTTTTAGAGCAATTTTGAAGTCGGTTCTATTTTTTTTTTCAAAATTTTTTTATAGTCTTGGGTCAGCCGTAAACCGCACAAGAGTTTAGACTCTCTAAAATTTCTTCGGTATGAATTGAGTACATTGAAGGTAAAAGATTTGCGGCCCATTGCTGAAATATTCACTAAACGGTTGCGCCTCCACATCGCTACAAAAGGATGCTTTTGAAGTCAGTTAAATTTATTTATTGTTGAAGATCTACTCTTATTATTATTACATGTGTTTTGATAATTTATTTGTTTTCAACAAAGTTACACGAAGAATTGCTTTTCCAAGTTTTTTTGCCGCACCCTGTATTTTATTTTATTTTCGAAATTTAATCATATATATATTTTTTTACTATCTTTACTTATATATTTATTTATTTATGTTTCGATCTTTAAGGATTTGTTTTTGATGTGTACAATTAAAATCACATGTTAATTTCGCTTTGAACAATATATTCAACTCAAATCGAGTATTTCGAAGAAAAGTTGTCACTTAAATTATATTTTTCTTCAGTAGATTTTAACAGATCGAATGCAAAAACAAATTTTTTCATATTTTTTATCACCTAAAAAGCATTTGTTTCATCGTATTAGGTTTAGGCAAAAGCTAATGTTCAAAAAATAGTAAAATCTGGCCTAAATAAAATTTTGATGATATCTTTTTGCAAAAAATACCATCAATTGAAGTAAATCTACTTAGAGTAAAACTTTTCTTGGAGTAATTTAAACAAAGCTAGTATCAGTATTGGGCACGGTAGCCCTAGATGGTGGGGAATCGGACTTGGTTCTTCAGCTGAAGCAACAATTATAAATGACAATAAAACCCCTGTTCAAAAAAAAGTAGAACTTCTTGTGCTCTTTCTGCTTTTCAGGTACCGAAAAAAGAATTTTATTCTTTAGAGCAGAAGCCGGGATTAGAGGATCTTGAAGACGTGAAACAGAATTTAAGCGAATTTTTGGTTCAAAATGGGTTAGTTGTAAACATTTTCTCCTCAGTTTATTTCCTGTGTAAAAATTAAAGTTTCTGTTGAATCCACTAATGACAAACAGCTTACAGTTTCGGTATAAATGTTACTTTTTCATGTTCACTATGAGAAGGGAATGGAATTGAAATCCATAATGGGCAGTTTTGAAATATTTTTCAAGCAAAATTGGGTCATTTCACGGTAATTTAGACATTTATGTAGGGACCGTAACGTCACCTTTTTCGCCATAACTTTTTAATTTACTGTTTGATTAGCATATTATTTTATTTTGAGCTTTTCCTACCAACACATCAACTAAAATTAAAATAATTTGCAAATCAAACAGTAAATTAAAAATTTATGACAAGGAAAAAAATCACGTTACGGACTCTACATAAATGTCAAAAATACAGTGAAATGACCCAAGAACTTATTTCCATAATAGCTTTTCCGAGCGGAAAAGCAAAATTTTACACTCTTTAGCTTTAAATCTTATCATACTTTCCCACCCACTGCTACATCCGCGGAACAAACGTTCTGCATACACCATAGGCTCTACATAATTTAATTAGCAAGCTTTGGAATCGACATTCGCTTAGTGATTGGCTGCCATGCATATCCTCATTAAAAATGATTTCACTATGAAGACAATGATTTGTAAATTGAACTGTGATGCAGAAGGTGGCCTATTTCTGGAAAAACCACAGCAACAATCTACATCTGTAGCGAAAGAATAGTTATTGGATTGTAGAATTGTCTCTGTAAAGTATTGTTAACTTATTTTGAAGAATAAAAAGTAGAAAACTAATATTAAAACCAGGATCATTAGAGCTTAGCACCATGTCTAAATGTCTAATATCAATTTATTTTTAAAAAGATGAAGATGGTGATGTTTACCCACATTTTTCAAATATGGGGTAGCTATGTATAATTTTTATGCTACATACATTCGACTTTTATGTCGGAACTAAGAGTGTTAGAGGTGATTGTGTTGTAATCATTAACTGGTCTGAGCTACAGTTAAATAGGTTATAGGTGTTTGATTGTTTGTTTTGCAGATTTAAAAAAAAGTTCGATACTACATCAATCAAATTACAAACCGTATTGATTTTGTGTGAACTTTTCTTCTCTTTTTGTGTGAATTCGTTTCAGGAACAGATTTGCGGCTAAACCTACAGGACCCTTCCTCAGATTACTCGACTTCCAACAAGACGGAGTTTCCACTTGTTACAGTCTTCAGTCTCTCATCTCGAGTCAGGATGATCCATACACAAGTCCAAAATCAGATTTCAGTAAGCAATTTTCATTTGATTAACTCTGGCAGCAGAGAATAAACAGCAAGATACGAGAAATTAAATCTGCGTCGTTGAGTCTAGCTGACAGAAAGATTCACCAATTCTGTTAAAACACTCGTAATTCTTCATTCCCCTTCCCTCCTTGCCACTTCTAGGAATTTACTAGTCTTCTACACCTGAGCACACTCTTTATACCACACTTTAAAAAATACTTTAACTTACAAAAGATATTTAAAAAAAAAAGGAAAAGAAAACCAGAACTGAGGAACAGAGCATTTTTGATCACTTTTTGAGGAGAGTTAATATGATTCTCTCACAATTGGAAGCAAAAAATGCTGAACAACTCAACTCACACATCACTTCCATTTTTTTAATTAATATTCTATGCTAAAGTAATTAATACTTTTTGCCTGCTGTAGTTACAATACTATGTTTATTTGTGTTTCCATTTTTTAAGTCAAGCTTCCAATCAACACATTGAAGTTCAAGGTGGACGAGGAAGAAGTGTTCATTCCGGGGCATAGGGCAGGAATGCTGTTCTCCATTCATTCTCCTTTCCTGTCAGTTAACCCGTTTGATGGAGGCATCTTTATGAAGCCCGGAAGAAAATACAAGATCCATGTCAACATAGTGAGTCTTACGAGAAAAGACATCCCGCATCAATTTATATGACTCTGATAAGTTGAGCAATGACCTTGACAATGTTGAGTTGGAATGCTTTTTCAAAACTACTTCAAAAGTAACCAACTCATCTCAGCGGCAATGACCCTTCCCTATTACCCCAAAAAGGGTGAACATTGTGAAGGTCATAGCTCAAGTTATCACAACCACACTATGCATTAAATGTGTTCTTTTTTAGTCATGGTGCTACTGTATCCCATGCGGAGCCGTAACCACTGTACTGTAAACCACTCGAACTTGGGCGTAGTTTTTCCCTCTGTTTACCATAAGGCCACACATGCAGAAAATGTTTATCTGTGAAATTCTGACCCCAATTAACAA
The DNA here is from genome assembly GCF_026930045.1 of Uloborus diversus. Classification (NCBI taxonomy): domain Eukaryota; kingdom Metazoa; phylum Arthropoda; class Arachnida; order Araneae; family Uloboridae; genus Uloborus; species Uloborus diversus. The sequence goes on along the minus strand of NC_072732.1, from coordinate 207,744,323 downwards.
AATTAACTGTAAATGAACCCACTTGAGTAATCTAATGCTTTCCCATCATCATCATTGTATGATGTACAAATACATAAACGAAAGTGTCCATCAGCAACAGGTTCTGGGTCCAGCTAGGCTGAACCTATAGTTGATGCTTACCTAACCTGGCAGCGTCGTTATTCTGTGATTAGGATCTGCGTGGCCTTCACAAAACTGCCAGGTTAGGTTTGCCTCAACTGTAGTGTATTTACAACTTCCAAATAGAATCAAGAGCTCTCTAAAAACTAATCACCTTATTGCAAGCAGCAGCAGCTTCCAGTAAAATATTCTATGTGTACAGCACTACTGAAGAAGTTAATTCTTCCAAATTTTTCCCCAGATTAGCTTGGAAATTGAATGACTTGAAAGAAACAATGTTCCTTGGTTTGCGAGTTGTTCAAAAATATAGTACGTAAACATCCCCCATTTTAATAAAGTAAAATAACTGTATCGTCTCTCTTCTGATTCTTTGCTCAAGAATACACAGCATAAATGTCGAATAAGCCTGGTGTCGAAATGCAAATATGGATGTCCATTTCCTAACCAAGCAGCCTTTTTTGAACTCTAATCAATAAATTAATGTCTCAATTAAGATAAGGAAACCAAATTAAACAGCATAACACACACCTAATTTCGTCTAGTTACACTTAGTCCTGAACAGTTACGTCGATATAAGAGTATTAGATAACTAAAATAGTTAACTTCGTTAACAAATATAACAATTTCAAGCATTAGGGTCAGAGCCCCACAAAAAAACGTTTGCCCCATAGCGACCTAAACTACTCTCTAACATCTACTCTTAATCTCGAGTTGGTCGAAATTCATTCGCAAGGAGTGCAGCTTCTCCATTCAAAAGGATATTCAAACACTAGAAGTGATACAGTAAACTCCCGATTATCCGCGGAATTGGGTGGCACAAGTGCCGCGGATAATAAAAATCGCGGATAACCGCAAAAAGACTAAAATGGGGGACAAATCAGGTAAAAATTATCCTATCTGAAATTCTTAACTGTATTGATGCATAACACTTTCTGCAAACAGTGAAAATATATATAGAGTACAGTACAAATGTTTTGTATTTTTGCACAACCGAACTTAACATCAATAACAAACAAGTGTATGTACGATGAAGAACGCACAAAAAAAAATAAATAATAATAATAATAAAATTAAATTAAATCAATTAATCAAGCAAAAACAACTCAGTGTAGATTTACAATTTTTCAAAAAAAAAAAAAAAAAACAGCCACTCGTATTCGCTTTTTACTGCGAAAATACATGTTCGTGATTGTTGATTGATTCACGGATAATCCACCCCGCAGATAAATCGCTCGCGGATAATCGGGAGTCTACTGTACATAATTTCTAAGCTAAGTTTTTCTGTCAGACTATGTCTAAGCTATGTTAGTCTTCTTTTTTGTATCTTTCATTGAACAGGAGGAAGAAGTTTTGATGCAATACCCTTACGACACCGACTGCGTCAACTACCGGGAACTTTGGGAGAGCAGCAACAGGACTAGCCCCGCGATGCAAGAAGTAAGCATTTCCTAAAAAAATCATTCTCCAGAATTGATTTGAAAGTAATTTTCAAAAGAGAGTTGAGTCAGGGGCACAAACAGTACTTTCCCGCTGTGATTTGACACAAAAATTCATCAATAGTAATATTAGGAATCTACCTAATACTAGTTGATTCGTGCTGATTTCACTTCGACTGCAATGACGATAGAATCGTAGTCGCCGTCTTTCTGCATGCGTCATCGATCCTACGCATTTGAACATGCTTCGTGCTTCGCTATCATTCATTAAATCATTTAAAATTATTTTTTGTTAAAAGATCATAATTTGATGATTACGCTATGACATATAAAAGGAACGAGAAAGTTGTCTCGGTTAATGTAAAGAGTATTTTCCTCAAAATTCTGTGATAAATCCTTGAAAATTCCAAACCAAATAAAAACTCGAATGAGTAAGTAAATAAACACAAATGTTTAATTGTTTACTACCTCAAAAAAAAAAAAAAAACTTAAAAGAAGAATTCAAAATGAGTGCAGTGACACTTTGATGATTTGTGAAAAAACAACCAAAAAAAGTAAAAAAAAAATTAATTTGAATTTTGACATCTTGAATTCAAATTATGTTTCTCGCAATCACGAGTGTGTGTATGTAGGCGTGTGTGTTTGTGTATGTATGTTTTTGTGTGTGTATGTGTGGGTGTCTGTATGTATGCGTGTGTGTATGTGTTTGTATGTGTGTATGTGTTTGTGTATGTGTGTGTAGGTGTATGTGTGTAGGTGTATGTGTGTAGGTGTGTGTAGGTGTATGTGTGTGTATGTGTTTGTGTGTATGTGTTTGTGTGCGTGTGTGTAGGTGTATGTGTGTGTATGTGTTTGTGTGCGTGTGTGTGTGTAGTTGTGGATGTATGCGCGTGTGTGTAGGACATGGATGCAACCTGGAGACGGCTTTCGCTACAGGTGCAGCATCGTGAGGAGCCGGTCGACGGTGATGATGCGGAGGGTGGCGGTGGGAAAAATCAGAGGAACGTCAAAAATGGTCAAGTGAGAACAATAAGCAATCGTGATTGCTCAAAAAAAATTAGTGCCGAGGTAGCTCGTAGACGCGGCACCAGGCTTATGATTGAAGGGTCGCGTGTTTGATATCGGCCGGTCAAAGATCCACCGTACTCGAATGGTGAAAGGTGCCAGTTAAATCTGTCATGGTTACAAAGTCCTCTAAGTTCTCCTTACAAGTATACTGGGGGTACTGGATCAGAGGTTGATCGGCTTTTTGTCTTGATCAGATAAGTTGTCTACAAATACGCACCCAACTAATAAAACACCTTCGCTGTTGCATTAATGTTATAAGAATTGCATTAATGTTATGTAAACAAAAAGTACAATACTTTTCTTTCATTTTCTTTTCATAAAGTTCCTATTGTAGAAGATTCGAGTTATTACTATTTTAAAATGAATATTTCTAATGGGTTTTACGAAAATCATTATAGTTCTGCTGATTCCATAAGTCAGTGGAGTTTGAAGACAGGTGGTGTAAAGATACAGCAATAAAAACGACAACAATGTGTTTTAGTGGCCAATATGGGACCATTTAAGTTTTTTTTTTTTTTAATATTATTTTTTAAAAAAACTGCTCTGAGATGAATATTTCAATGTATTAGAAACTGCGTTAAGTAAGCCAGAGGCGATCAAAATTTCAAGGCGCTACGCTTCATCTGAATGAATGCAATGCACAATGCGTTCTTAACTGAATTAATGAATACATTACCAATGTTTATTGCGTGGGTACCGTTCAAAGTTAAAGATAGTAAATGTCATCGACACATGTAAAACATTTCTTCTTCAAATTTTCTTAAGTATTGCATCAGATTGCACGTCTTAAAGATATCCTATGATGTTGCAAGAAGTGAAGAAATTGAAGGAACAGAAAAAAAAACTGAGTACAACGATGGAAAAGCTTGAATACTGTGGGAATTTTAATGTACAAGATTTTTCAAATCACGCGAGATAGCAGAAACTGTCAGGGCAATCATTAATAGCCTATTTTCACAAAAGAAATACTTGTGTTTTCTCTATCACTCACTTTCTCCCCCCCCCCCCCCCTCTTTCAAATGTTTATTTTCTCCAATTACATCCAGTTTCTCGGCGATTAAAAATATTCGGTGTACGTTCAATCGTAATTCAAAACTGAATAATGCACAAAGAAAACTTGTGAAAAACAAAATATTTGATATTAGGAGGAAAAACTTGATTAAAAGTAAATTAGTTCATATTAATGAATTAATCGGCTTATTAATAATGTAAGAGCAATAAATAAATGTTTTTTTTTTCCTTCATAGTTGTAATTCATTTTAGATACATCGATGAAAGTAAAACTTAAGAATCTTTGTGACACATTGCTTTGTATATTACGAAAACTATAAATATGTTTATTTACTATTTTCCAAAATTTCCTCTAGATGTGCCGCCAAAAGTGTTTGTTTGAGGGATTCATGGGCTGTTACAACTGTACATGGGCAGGAGTTCTCCATCCACATAAAGAACGTTTTTGTACTGAAGGTAAACACATCTGTACTATTAAAATCTGTGCCAGCGTGTGTGTGTGAGAGAGAGAGGGAAAGAGAGAGATAGAGTGTGTGTGTGTGTGTGTGAACCAGGGTTGCTAGACTTAAGAACAGTAGATACGGGACAGGCTTCTAAGAGTGAAAAAGGGGGGGGGGGGGGGGTTGGTATTTTTGAGGTTGAGATCAACTACTGGATATGGTGTATTTTTAAGGGGTGCTTTCCGACGTATAACGTCTCTTGATGATAAATCTGAAAAATTCCATAGTAACAAAGCATTAAACCTTACAAAATGTCGCCGATCAAAGTATAAAAATCGTTTCCAATGTGATTGACGACGCATGCGCAGAGATATATTTCCAATATTAGTCATTGAGAAAAGAGGAGGCAATCATTCAGCTCCTCATGGTCTAACACCAAAACAAAAACCAAATTGAAACGAATATAATTTTTGCGTTTGTTACTACGTAATTTTGTTATTGCTCTTTATTTCTCACTTGTGGTACCGGCACGGTATCCCGGTTTGCCCGTAGTAGAAAAGTAAAAGGTCATTTGGTTCGCCTGCATATTTACAAATAATGGATGATGCATTTCTCGCCAATTTGCTATATTAATTTGCTCGCCCATGTTACAGTTCTACGGTATGGTAATTTGGTAGTTTACTCGTCCACGTTATAATAATTTGCTTGGTAAAATATTCTTAAAATTGGAATAGAAGAAGAACAAAATCGAATTTTCGAAAACCATTTTGTGCCAAATTTCATGAAAATTGGCCGAACGGTCTAGACGCAATGCGCGTCAGAGAGCCGAACATAGAGAGATTCAGATATCCAGACAGAGAGACTTTCAGCTTTATCATTAGTAAAGATCTTTTGTTTTACTTAATTTTTTCACCTAAAATAGTGTCTCGTTTTGTTAAATATTGCTATTGACTAGAATACGGGACTTTAGCCGTCCCGTATGAAAGTTCCCCGGGACAATTTTTCAAAACACGGGACTGTCCCTTGAAATCCGGGACGTCTGCACTGTTAAAAAATTTCTGGAAAATTTACGGTAATTGTTACTGGCATCCATGTTGCCAGTAGCTATTACCGTAAAAACCAAATGTTACTGTAAAATTTTACGGTTTCCTCGGTAGGCCACAGCAACCAATTGGAGCTGGGATCGCTTTTTTTCCGGCATAAATTACAGTAAAAATCAGCGATGCGTTAAGTCCGCCATTTTACAGTAACAATTACCAGAAAATCTTCCTGAATTTTTAACAGTGTGGCAACCCTGGTGTGAACCTAACTGCTCTGGACTGCCAACGTCTACGAGGTCGATACTGGTCCCGTTGGATGCAGGATATCCAGAGAAAGCCATTCCTTACTGTCTCACCTCTCTAAACATTACTTAGTTGGAGATATGAATTTATAAAAAAAAATATATAAAAATCATCGTGACTCAACGCAGGGGGAATTGAGCCGCCGCATAAGGCAAACGTGGGTAGGTGAACGAAACGAACAGGGGGCGGAGCTCCCTAATAAAGATTTAAGTAGCATTTTACTTGGCTGGTTATGTGTGTAATGTTTTAGTAATTCATTTTTATGCTTTTTTGTTGAACCCGGAAAAGGCCTTGATTTTTACCATCACGACCAGATTTCATTTTCATAAAACAAAATCCTAATTTTACATAGTTCCCGTTCGCATGATCAGGGCGTCAACGATTTAAATCAAATCAATGATTCAGATTACTTTTTTAATCAATAGTTTAAATCTTTTTTATCGAAATTCGAAGAATCTTATTCAAAATTTTAATTTTCACTAGTTCTACTTTTTTTTCTTAGTCAGTACAACCCTACTTCCTGATTTTTACTTGGTCCCCATTGTTTATATCCATTTTTACCTGTTCCGATTATTTTCTTACTCAACCTGAAAATTCATGTCAGTAGCCTGCAGCCAGTAGACACTTTTTAATCAATGAGTTAGGTCAGATCAGACCGTGAGGAAATCAGTAGCTAATCAAATTTTATGCAGACCAATTTCAGTTTATTTTCCCAACACTGAGTAAAAAAGAAACATTGGATATTCGATCCGGTACCAAGTGTAATAGGAAGTTAGGGCCTATTTCTCAGGCTCCAAGAAGCTCTTATTTGACTCCATGTGACTTTTTCTGGGTACTCGTCAAGAATCATGTTTACGATGAGAAAAATCCTGAAAGTTAACCTGATCAAGCAAAGGGTATTCACTTCCGTGCAGCGGCGAAGTGAAGGGGGGGGGGGGAGCCATTGCTTTTAACATAATGCAAATTCTAATACAGTAGTTTATGCATATGAAAGAGGAGATTTAAAAAAGAACCCTTCAGAAGGTATTTTTCATCACAAAAACCCCCTCCAGAAGGTATTTATAATCAAAAAGCCCTTTCTAGATGGTATGTCTGGCTGTGCTAGCGCTTCTGTGGCAAACAACGCTCCGGACACGCTAATCATGACGTGGGAGGGGGCTGAATACCATTTGGACCACGCCACAAACGGGTCCCACATTGAAATCTGCTAAATATCTCTACATAGTATAAAATGAAGTCTCCAAAAAGCGTCTGTGTGTTTGAACTCGCAAAACTCAAAAACTACCTGGTCGATTTCGCTGAAATTTTCACAGTTTGTTCTTTTAAGTCCTGAGAAGGTTTGCAGACCTGTTCGAAAAAAATTCGACGAGTAGCTCTTTTTTAATTCCAATTTAGGCCCAATTTTCATATACATTCCCGAATATAGGGGTAAAAAATTAATTACACATGTTAAAATTACATATCGTTAGAAAGAGTAGAATATTTCACGTTCTACGCAATTTGTTTCAATGCTCTAACTTTATTACAGCGGGAGTTATTTGCGTTTTTAGCTCGAATTTTTTTAGGCTTAGCTGAAATTTAGGTACTATTTTCTTCATTAAATAAATCAATAAAAAGTGAAGGAATTGTCCCACAGCTTTCTTTTTGACGCCATTGGAAAAAGCGACCTTTTTTACTTCAAACCTAACTCGACCTATGGTCGAAAAAATAAGCTTTTATCTCGAAAGGAAAAAAAGTTACAAGCCTTTTTAAATCAAGTTTCAGAAATCTCGATTCCATTCAAATTGTGAACCATTTTCTTTCGCATTTTAATTTTTAAATTTATTTTATTTTGTGTTTCCATGGTTACGCATTTTAAATCCATCTTTCTGGATTTAATTTCTTAAAAGTATTTTAATATCTGTCGTCATTGTTTAGAAAGGAAATCATGATGTTTTTTTTTTTTATTTATTTTTTACGCCTAAATGTTGAATATACGTCACTTGATATGGTTGACAGCAAGCGTAGAGCGCAATATTTAATTCGCTTCTTGATTATCATACCGTGGAAACGTAGATCATTTATGACGTCATAAAGACCACGCCTTATTTTCAAAATCGGACATTTGGAAAAAATTAATTAAAAATTGTACGTTGGGAAAAAAAAAATCTCGCTCCAAGTTTTTATTGATTTATTTTTAATTTTTTTTATTTATTTATTTAATTATTTATTTATTTATTTATTTATTTATTTTTTTGCGAATTCTATCAATTTTAGAGATTAAAAGTAAAACTTTTGACTGAAGGAAACAACCCCTGTTAGCTATGTTACCTCATGGATGGTGTTCATACCGACTCTTAAGACTTCAAGGTAATTGTATCTAGCAACTGTTCAAACCGTAACTAACATTATATTGAATATAAAGGCGAGGAGGGGTGGGGGTGCTCACTTCCGGACAAACGTTAATCTAATTTTATGAATGCATTAAAAACTTTTGCTTCAAAACTACTTTGGTTTTTCTGTGGACACCCTGTACAGAGAAAGCGACCGAGCAGACCTGATCGGTAAAGCGTCGAACTCGCAACCGAAAGACCCCGAGTTCAATACCAGCCGTTCGAGGATCCTCCGTGTTCGTTAATGGTGACTGGGGTACGTTAAACATGTCAGGGTGACAAAGTTCCCCAAGAAAATCAAAACCTCTGGGAAAAAAATAACACGGCAAACTAATGTTTAAAATTTAGTTTGTGATTTTAGTTTCAAGATTTATTTACCTATTTAATTATTACCAGAATTTTTCCATTCTTTATCCCCTTCCTATTTATGAAACTTTGTTTCGGGAGGCAAAAGAAGTCCATTGTATGATTTTCGTATCATATATGATTGAGAGATTACAACGGGCTTATGCAGGGGTGCCCACCTGGGGGAGGGGGTTCATTCCCGATTTGGGGGGCTCTTGCTTTTGGGGGAGTCTTCGAAAAATTTAGGGGGTGCGCCCTTGTTCTTTTAGAAGGGTGGGCACCCCAGAGCTTATGTCAAGAAAAGAAGGCATGAACGAGGTCTTGCGTTTTAATCTGCACGTTACGTAATTTCATCTTCAAACTTATAACATTTTTTTTCCCTCTCCAACAGATGACTTCGCCAGTGACTGCCCGGATGACGTAATCAGCAAAATGCAAAGCTGCTCGGCGACTTGCAAAGATGATTGTTGGTAAGTGCAAATTCATTCCGCTCAATTTTAGAGTTTTCGCTTTCTTATCGTATAGGTACCTTTCCAACACACCACCTGTGCTCTATTCACAGCAAAGATAGACCAAGAATAACCAGATTACCAGCAGGTTTGCCATCATTTATGGATTTTCTCTGAAATAAAAGAAAAAGTAAACCAATACTATTCATATTCGCCGTCTACTTGGCACTATTTTTTTCTTGTCCAAGTCAAACACGTAATTGCTGTAGCCAAATGGCAGACTTTCTTGTTCTCATCTAGCCTATCTTTCCCGCAATAGAGAGGGCAGCCTCCCTCCTTCTTGGTGGTATGGATCTTAATGGATCAAATACAAACAGAGTTTCGAATAACATGAGGCGTGACCTTGAGATTGTTACATTTTTCTTGAGGATTTCGCTGAAAGGGGAAAGTGTAATTGTCGCTAATTGCTTTCGCAGTAGTACTGCGAAGGTAGTTTAACTCAAATCTACGTGATTAACACTTCTCTTACTTTTTTCTCTACTTTAAACTCAAAACATTGAAAATTTATGTCATGTGAATAGCAACGACGGCAAAATACCTACTCGTATGAAGATCCGATTACTTTAAAATCAAAAATATTACTTTTTTCTTTCTTTCAAACTAACTAGCCATCTTGATACTAGTTAGTTTCAATGGCGCTACTTCGGGTACAAGCTATTTTATATTCATTCAAAAAATCCTTAATTGTGTCATCAGAAGATGGTATTTTTGCTTGATTCAAAAATGCTTATATTGTTATGTTATAGTTAGGACAATTGTTATGTTATAGTTATGCAATTTACTTACTATTGTTTAACTTCCAAATACTTCGCTTTTAGGAAAACTAAATATCGATACGAAGTACAAGAAAGATATAACATACAATTTGTAAGTATCCTTTTATTTCTTTGGTAGTGTCGTCAATCTTTATCATATCAAAGCATCTTTCTCCGCATTGAAATTTTACTAGACAAAACACTGACATTTAATATATCATTTTCCTTACTTCTTTTTTTAGAACGAAACTGGTGAAATAATAGAAGACACGTAAGTTACATTTAAGTATTGAATACCATTCTTACTGTGATAGTTATTAAGGCTAATCATTAAAATTAAAAATATGAGTTTTTTAAGCGATTATAATAATAATGATGTTACTGGTGCGGTTTTCACAGTCTTTACCTGTTGGACATTGCCAGCCTGGAGGAGACATAGGGAAACAGACAGACGCGAGCGCACAGAAATTTATGGTATAGAAAAATAAAAACAACTAAAAATCAAAATGGATTTAAACCAAGGGTGCCCCTCCTAAGAGCCACGGCAGCCCCCCCCCGTCCCTCCCCCCCCCAGGGGAGCAACCCTGCTTGAACTGAGAAAAAGAATTTGCGGGTCACACATTCAAGTAAAGCAGTGGTGCCCAACCTTTTTCTACCGGAGGGCCGCACCTCATATTAAAATGATTCTCGCGGACCGAAACACTTATAAAATTTCGAAATATTTAACAAAAGCTTCTAAATAACATGGGAAAATATGGAAAAGGAAAAAAATTAACAACCAATAAATGAATGGGTAGCTAGAAGAAGGGTATTTGAGGCAGTGAGAAGCAAAGGGATGCAAGTGGACATTTTCAAGTTTTGAGTAAAACGTGTTTAAAGATTAGCTCCTAAGTAGGCTTTCATTAGTTTTTTTTCTAAATCATGCTGTATAGCAGCAACCACCAGGGCTACTAGTACCATCTCTTGCCCCAAGACAGAGGAGAGGTTCACCTACCATGTGTACGGGTTACCGCCAAATTTTTAATTTTGCCACTTACATCCATTTGCTTCTCACTGCCTCGTATGTCAGACTTCTAAGTATAGCACAATGAGACAGTGAGAAGCAAAGGAATGTAAGCGAACATTTTCAAGTTTTGAGTAAAACGCATTTATGGCTAGGGTCCTAGGTCGGCTTTCATTAAAAATATTTTCTAAATCATGCTGTGTAGCAGCACCTACCACAGCTGCTAGTACCATCTCTTTCCCCAAGACAGAGGAGAGGTTCACCTACCATGTGTACTGATTATCTTCAAATGCTTAATTTTGTCACTTACATCCCTTTGCTTCTCACTTCCTCATATGCCCTTCTTCTAGAACTCATTCAATGGGGTCGTTTCCAAAATTTTAAAAGTATTTTTTTCTGAAAGAGCATGCTTAAAAACATAGGATCTGACCATTTTTTAAATAATTTGTTTAAGTTTAATATTTTTAAAAAATTACAAAAATCAGTACGCTTTCATTGTTTAAGCTTCTGCCAATGACATCACAAATGATGAAATGCCATTCAGTGTTACCATTCACGGAGCAAAAATATTTAATTCGCATCTTTACTCACGTGTATTGGCAACGATATGGTTGAAAGCAAGCGTTGAGCGTAATTTTAATTCGCTTCTTGATTATGATAACGGGGAAATGCGGTGGAAAAATGCGCCAAAGAGCATCATTTGTGATGTCATCAAGACCACGCCTTGTTTGAAAAATCGGACATTTTAAAAAATTAATTAAAAAATAACTGTTGGGAAAATGAAAGTATTTTCTGGGTCCATGATTTTTTTTTTGCTTATTCTATCAATTTCAGTGACGAAAAGTACTACTTTTGACTGAAGGAAACAACTCCATTGTTTGTTGTCATTACTATGCTTCTTTTCCGCGGGCCGTAGGTTGGACATCACTGATTTAGAATCATGAAAGATAAGTAATGAAGGAATTTTTGACTTAGTTGTCACGTGGGCTTGACCAGTGACCTATATAAGACAGACGAAGGAAATTTGAGAGGCATAGGGAAGGTCCTGACCCTCTGGAACTCCCCCTCACCCCCATGTGTGCGCCATCAGTGTGTAGCCGATGTGAAAATACTGCCTATTCTGAAAATAAGGCGGACTTCTTATTGATCCTACCTTTTGAAGAAATTTGTGAAATAACTTTACAACAAAAATCTATACATACAATTTAGCGGAAAGTATTTTTACTTTCAAGAATTTCTTTCAAAAATAAGCCTATTAGAACTAGATTCCGAATTATCATTATATGAATCTCCCTCCCTTAAAAAAAATAGAAGCAATTTAACCATGATGTTGTATTTCTTTAAACATTCACCGTGAAATGATTTTTCAACGTATTTTAAATAGCAATGCAAAATATTTACATGTAACAGCGTACTTAGTTTTACTTTGTCCTATTTCCAGGGGAAAATTTGTTTCCGTTGAAGTGTATATAGAAAATGAAGAAATAATGATTCTGCGGCACAAACCTAAATACATGGTAACTTTCAATATTACTAATGGTTTCTTTATTTTCAGAGCAAAGATAATGCATAAAATATTTAGTTGGATTCATCAAAGTTTGATAAATATCATTTTCTGAAAATTAATGAGCACATATGAGGCAGTGAGAAGCAAAGGGATGTAAGTGGCAAAATTAGAAATTTGGAGATAACCAGTACACATGGTAGATGAACCTCTCCTCTGTCTTGGGGCAAGAGATGATTCTAGTAACCCTGGTAGGTGCTGCTATACAGCATGATTTAGAAAATAATTTCAATGAGAGCCTACCTAAGATGTTATCTTTAAACGCGATTTACTCAAAACTTGAAAATGTTCACTTACATCCCTTTGCTTCTCACTGCCTCATATGTGCATGAATGAAGTGGATTGTTAGCAACTTTGCAATTTCATAGCTCATAAATAATTTTTTCAATCATGATAACGGCAAAACTAAGTGAGAATATTATATAAATAACAATTTACTTAAAAGCAAATAGTATCTTCAGGAAATAAATAAGATATAACATTTGTGCTTGAAAAGTAAAATAAGATATAACAACGTTTTATTGCACAAAACAGCAGACACGTGTTTCGGCGCCACAAGGAACGTCTTTTTCAATCCAAAAGAAGTGAATTTAAGATAAAAAGATATCCGACAAAACATGTCTGCAGTAATTAGAATTTTTTTCTAATTAACTTTGTTATATCTTATTTTACCAGTAGCTTTAGGCTTTAGAAGTCACTTCTCCGAACCCGCTTTCATTAGAAACTAAAAAGATTTAAAAAAAAAAACAAAGCCTTTCAATTGATACAAGTGATACAAGTAGCGGCACTTAAGTAGTATTGTACTATATATTATTGATACTGATGATTTTACGATTTTGTTGAACATTATCTAGAGATTTCAGAGTATTATATTATCAGTCAATAGCATTATTCCAAGGGCAGACTCAGGGGAGGGCAAAGAAATTATGAGGCCCGTCACAAATGACTTTCACGGGCCCCCCTTTGCTTCTCACTGCTTCATTTGTGGTTTTTCGTCACTAACTGTTGTTTTCTTCCCTCTCTCCCTAGGGTGTCGAAGTATTTAGCTCAATAGGAGGTTTCCTCGGTGGATGGCTCGGAATCTCTCTCGTAGGAATAAGTGATCTCGCCGAATGCATCTTCCAGATACTTCGTTATTCTGCCAAGAAATTTTTCAGATAGCATTAGAAGTCAAACCAAAAACAGCAACTATGGATTCTACCTTTTTTTTAAAGATACAAATGTGCTGAGCTTGTACGTTTTAAGCGGTGGATGTTCATCTTGCTGTGATTCGTGGTATCATGAACCCTTTGCACTCATTTTATCTTCCCTCTCAGCGCAATTGTCGTCCCTGTTGAATTCCTTCCCTGTCGTTTTCGACCAGTCACGTGAACGAAATCGCATCCGATTCGCCAATCAGATGTCGAATTCGTCCAGCTAAGTAAATCCAATGCGTGTGTGAGGATCGAGCTGACTGTATCTGTGGCTCTGTAACTTAATGCTTGGCCTTGGACGAGCTTATTTATATTTGCGTTGGCAGAGGAGAATTTGTTTCGATTGGCACAACGTCAATAATCATTATCGCAACGCAAACTGGCTTGATTCGTCCCTATTTTGACAAATAGGTTAGTTTAAGACTCAGCGAAACGAAAGTCAGCTTGTCAGAAGCAAGCTATTACACTTCTTTACACCTTCTGACGGCATATTTAAGCTAATTAATAATTCCGTGGAATCAGTTTTCTCCAGCCCAAAATTCTGCGAGATAAATATTAGGGCTCGACCGATGGCATTTTTTGGCTGATGGGCCGATGCCGATTGTTGGCCGATTGTTAAAAGACGGCCGATGGCCGATGGCCGATTGTTTTCCTCCAAAGCGAAAGAAAGAAGAAAAAGAAGGAGGAAAATGGTTGAGTTTTTTTTTTTTTTTTTCTTTTGTTAACATCAGTACAGCAATATAAAAAAACACGATCAAGCATGCTTATACAGTTTGACCACGGGTTGTATGGAATTGGCAAACATCCAGTTAAGGCGACTCCATCTGAACGAGGGGGGAAAATAAAAATTTTATGCTCGTATTCTGCTTATTTGAATGAGACTCTGCTTAATTTAGAGGCTAACATACATCGTTAAAGTCTGACATCCCTGAAAACTAATAGATGCTTCCATTTACGCTTGTAAACCGGATGTTTGCCTTTCCATACAATCCGTGGTTAGACAGTACAAGCGTGCATGAGAGTTTGCATGGCATTTTGCACAAGTATAATGCTTGGGCAAGCAGCTTGAGAAAAGTTGCACTGAAGAAATCATTGCTTATAACAGCAGAGCCAGATTTAGACTTAACGGGGTCCTAAGCTGCTTCAAGTACGGGGGCCCTATTATAGTTCGGGCAAGTTTTATGTCGATGGCAAAACAGATCATTTAAGTTTTTTCCCCTCTGTCTTTTCACTAATACAAAAATCCATGTGTTTTTTGTTTTTTTTAATGCCTCCTGCTGTTTTTTGCAGAGAGAGAGAGAGATGTAGTAGCATAGTAATACGGGGACCCCCTTTCAGTTGGGTGTAGAATATCCCCAAACATATGGAGTCCAGAAATTTTTCAAAAGGGAAAGGTTTTGAAAAACATATTTAAAAAAATCTGCATTTTGAGGCAATTGGGACTACAAAATGTCAGAATAGGCAAACAAAAAGCATGAAACGGAGTAAAAGCAATTTTGCTAAGTTTTACTCTTTTACAAACCTAGATCAATCAAAATAAAAATTGCTTTTGATTCGACAAATCGGCGGTGATGAGGGAGGGAGAAAAAAAGATATCCTCACTTATCGGCTTTCGGTACAGCTAGTTTTTGATCAGCCCCCCAACCCACCGACAAACACAGCTCTGAATTAGATGCAAAAATGATCAATTGTAAAAAAATGCATAAAATAGAAGAACGATAAAAGCAAGCAATAACAAACGAACTTTCAAAATACTGTACTCGGGTTTAAACAAATAGCAAAGGTATGAAACATCTGAGTCGCTAACATTTATCTCAAGTCAGGGGTGCCCACTCCCCTTAAGAGCAAGGGCGCAACCCGCCTAAATATCGCGGGGACCCCATAAAGCAAGACACCCTCCTAAAAATTTCAGTAGCGCAGTCTGAGCCATGACCCTCCTACCCCCTCCCCTAGGTGGGCACCCATGCTCATGCAATATGTTGCAGAAACGTGAGAACCATGGTTTTTAGTTTGATGCACATTGCAGCAAAAAGCTGGATTTGGCACAATTTGGCATTCTCCCCCCCCCCCCCTTCCCTGTTCCCACGCACACACTTCCTCCCCGAAATTATGAAATTCTACTCTACCAATTTTTCGATGTTTTTATGCACTTGACAACGAAATTAATCAACAAAATGCGTACAAAAATGCATAATTTCATTATGTTTCTAATATCCAGGGGTCAATTGCTCCCTCCCCCCCCCGCCCCGCAGATCGCCCAAATTACAGGACTCATTAACGGTCCCCAGAAAAGTGATTTTATTACGACGAAATTCCTGTAACAACGAACAAAGTTTGCACGTTAAGAAGTTCGGTGTAACGGGATTTTACTGTACATGAAGAAGTAAATAAAACACCTTACCTGATTAAATTATGTTCCTTCCGAATTTTGACTTCCACGCTTATTTCAATTAACCAGAACTATTCATTTCCATTTTACCCGAAAAAAGACCGTATGTATGTATAGTCCAGTCAATAGGTAGAAAAAAACGGGCTTACCTTACAAAAAATGGGGTCAAAGGTTTTTTTTTTTAAATTTGTATATACTAGTGCCAATATGAAAAAACCAAGTTATCCAACACGAAAGACCTCGGGAGAAGTTTTGGGGGCCGAAAACCCCCAAAAATTTGTGACTTTTTGTGGTATTTCCAAAATATCTCAAAAATGGTTAAAATTAGAGAAAAACTTCGAATGTAAATGTTGAAGAAGATTAAATTTCCTTTAACTTTTGTCATTACAACATTTTTGTAGCATGAAAAGCAAGCGAGTTACAACTTCTTGAAAGTCACACTTTTTCTGAACCCCTCAGCAAAGTGCGTAAAGGCGCATCGTATAACGGAGGAAAAAAGGAGAAACGTCGGCTGTCTGACCTTGGAAATGATTTGTCTTTCGCAGCTGAGGGTAAATCAACCTCTGTTCCCTTTAACATAAACAAAACACCCCCATTCTATCCCTTTTTTTTTTCTCCAAATGCGATGTGTCGACTCAATAGCTACGCGTATTGGTCATTTCAAAGTTCGAGCACGAGTATGTTTCATCAATTTTCGTGTTTTGTATTACAATTTTTTTCTAGAAATCATTACGCCTGACCAAGATGTTTTTTTTTTATTTGCAAAATCAGTTTGAATGATGGCGAAATAAGGATTGTGAAGGAGAAGGGAATAGAAAATCATCAGAGATGAAGTGCAAAATGTCCAAATGATGATCATCAGTGATTTTTGAAGGACTTAAAAGAAGTGATAATTCACACTGCCTGTCACAAATGCTATATCAATGAGCAATCAATCTCTTCCCTTGAAGTAATGGTTTAACCTAACTTGGTAAGCTAAATTCCTCAAGAAAGATTTCTGGCAAATTATAACAACAAAAATCGTCTTATCCAAATTCTTAAGACGTATTTCGAAGAGGGTGACATTGAAGCCAGGCAGGTTCAAGAAGATGCCGACCTACTGTTCTTTTCAAAGGTGAAGGAAATTGAAAAAATTGTTATAGCGGGCGAGGATATGGATCTGTTGGTGCTGGTGACAGCTTTAGGACAGCTTTTCAGCAACTTGTTCTTTTGAAAACCTGGAAGAGGGAATACTTGTGATTTGTTTTGTTTTTTTCCACTAAATCCTTAAGTTTGACCCCAGCAATATTCTTTTTATCTGTGCAATTAGCAGATGTGATACGACATCGTCAATCTTTGGCCAAGGCAAAATTAAGTTGTGCAACATAGTCAAAAAAATTCCTGAAATTTCGGAAGCTATTGAAGTATTTATGGATCCAATCAGTCATCATGATGCTGTAGCTGCAGCTGAAGAAAATATTTTGAAAATATTATACACAGGTGACGTAAGGTTGAACCTATCTTTGGATACTTTGCGATTTAATCTTTTTATAAAACCAGTATACAGAGCCAAAATAAATTTTGCAGGGCTACCTCCAGCGTGCCAAAAAAAAGAAAAAAATGCTGGACGTTATCATTCATATTGGTGCAACCAGCAAATTCTAAGTTGGTTGGGCAACATAATTGATCTAGGGAAATGGGGTTGGGAACACAGAATGCAAGGTCTATTGCCTGTTGACTTGAAAAGTGATTCAGCTCCTCAGACTCTTTTGAAGATTGTATCTTATTGTACCTGCAAGAAAAATTGTACTAGAGCTTGTTCTTGTTGCAAGGTGAGTTTGAAATGCTCCAGCATGTGCAAACACTGCAGTGGCATAAATCGTGAAAATGTTGCACAAATTTCATCTTTGGATGAGACTGCAGAAGATGATTTTTCCCAGGAGCTTTTGGAATCACAGCAACATGGAGATGAACAATTCAAGAACCACAGATTCTTTCCACCCCCTACAGATTCTGAACAAGGAGAATCTGGGCCTTCAAAACGGCTTCGAAGAAGATAAACAACGTATTTTGTTGTCTTTTCTCTATTTGCTTTAATAGTAGGGGGGCATACTACATTCCGTTGGAAATTTCGTGAGGAAATTGTGAGACCAATTTTATTATGTTCCTTATGGCCTGTGTAACTATGCCTCACCAGGTGTTTTGCTTGAATTTGTGTCAGACGGCCTGTATGACGTCATCAATCCAAGATAGCGGCTGTAATGAGTTTTTGCAATTATGACTCAATTTTTGGGTATTTTGTGATAATTTTCTGGTGAATTTGCTTGATTAATATTTTATTACTTTTCTTATTATAAGTTGAAAGTAAAATACTTAATTTATTTGTTTATTAATTCATTTAAAAAAAAAATTCTGAAGTCTTCATTTTTGACTTTGGCATTCAGAATAAGCTAGTTTAAAAGTACCTCGGGTGAGTTTTTGCAGTTAAAAATACTGTTAATTTTCAGGTTTAAATCATTAAACATTAGTAGTCGAACCACGTTAATTCGGACACGCTTATAACGAATTACTACTAAAGCGAACTACATTTACGATCCCCGTCCTACTGTACTTACACTTAAACTATTTTTTTTTTTTTTCAAATAAAACGAGCTACTGTTGAGGCAAATTCACTTTTAAAGTCCATTTGAGTTCGTTTTAACAAGGTTCGACTGTATAATCGTTTAACAGAATTCCTTATAACCTGTATAATTACGCCTTAGAAGCTTTTCTTGCATCTCTTAGAACGCACGTTTCATTTCATCAACGCAACTTACGTTCATGCAGAAACTAAAGTACATGTAGCTAAATATATTTTAGGGGAAAATTTACCAACAGTAATCACCATGGATATTGGATTATACAAACCAGTTTTAAACTTGCCCTGTCAAACAAAAACTTGTGCAGGTCTTGACGACAATTTTACTGAGTTATACAGTGAATCTATAGTGTCAAAAATTCTTGCAGGAGAGTGTGTTACACGGGCTACAGAATCACATTCTGCATTAAGAATTGCACCATTTAAATGTTACCCTCGATGCTTTTTATACACACAATGAAGAAATGGAATTTCAATGTGATGATAGACTGCAAAATTAATTGCTTTCAAGAAAAAAAGTATGGCGAAATAAAAAAAACTTGCCTCAAATATAATGCAGATATTACTAGATTCTAAAATACATGAAAAAATGAAAGATTTTAGGACACAGAATCAATTGGAAGGCCAACATTTAAACTTGCTTTGTTATACATGCATATGATGGATACCATGTTACTTTTATACGGTCTGTTAGATCAGGAAATTGGGAATTACACATTTCTTCATCCGAAGGTTCCTTTCCCTATTTCTTTGCTTTGAATTTAACAAATTATGCAAGTATGATATCATGGTACTTGACTAATATGAAGCGTCTTAAAGTAAAGCAACAAAATCTTCGGAATGAATTCATGGAAGGCAATTGGGCTGTTAAGAAGTCTTTTGTACCGTTTTGTGCTTTTGGGTCAGACGAAGCTTTGGAGCAAGAGAAAAGGAGTATGAAAGTACTTGGTAGAATAATAAATACATAACTCAATAGAAAAATAGTTTAGCGTTAAAGAGTAAACATAATCATTTTACAGGTTCAAGAGGAAAGCGACTACATGAAGATATGCAATGTATATATAGTGCCATCAGAGTATCAACAAGCCCTATAATATATAAAGGAAGTGAACTTATTAACACAACAAAGTCTGAACATAATGAAGCAATACAAACAGGCATTTTAAGCAAAGGCCGTGACATGTACGCCACTTTCAAACGAGAGGGAATTAAAACTGAAAACACGAATTTCTGGGCCTCAATAAAAAAAGAAAAGCTAAATCTATGTAAAAATAGCACGAAGAAAGTTGCAACAAATAAAGCTGGCACTGTTCGACAGTTAAAAGCCGATCGTTATTTAAACTTCTGCTAGTTGTATCGAGGAGTCGAGCAGATATTGATTTAAAAACAGAATATGCGTTTTAGACTGTTCCACAGTCTACGTTTAATCTGGATGGGTTGATAAAATTGTCCCAAAACAAATCAAAGTTAATGAAGGTTTCAGAAGAATGTGGCTTAGAAAAAGTAGACAGCAGCATCGAAGATTCTTTGCTGAACTCCATGAAAGACTCAAGCATACCGAAGCAAATGAAGAGAATCTTGCAGTGTTGCTGTTCTTTATGGAATGGCACAGCTACAATCATAGAAGAAACCAAAGCAAGTGAAAACATGTAATGATTTAGCTGCAGAATTTAATAATAAGATCAAGGAAATTCTTTTAAATTACTCGTATGATGAAACACACTTGACACATACATTGAAAACTCGCTAAAATCTGCCAATGTGTAATGCGGAAAAAAGAAGTACATTAACACCCATTGAGTTCAAAATAACCGATTGTACTAATATTAAAAACGTACATATGAAGACCCTACGTTCTCATGTAAAAACAAAGGATAAATTAACAGCTTATCTGGCGAATAAAGCGTTAATATACACACATAGCATTGAAAAAAACCTAATCGTTAGCTGGAGAAATAAACCTAAATCATCATTAAAAGGTGATGTGACTGCACTGCAAAGCAGTCATGAAGAGGCGGGTGTTAAAATAGTGCAATGAAACCTGTGTAAGTTGACCACTTGCGGTGCACCACTTTAGTGGTCAACTTAAACAGGTGGTCAACTTACAGAAGTTGCTTTATATGATAAGGGCTAATTCCGTGCCTGAAAAAAGCGGTCAACTTATACAGATGGTCAACTTACAAGGGTGGTCAACCTCACACGTTTTAGTGTACTGAACTATCTTCATGCTTCTAGAGAAAAAGTAACTAGTGCTATATATATTCGCCCGACCCCGATGTATTTTTGCTAGCATTATTCTGGTTAAAATAATGTCACTGTCCATACACATTTTTGTCTGGGGTAGGTAGCAACCGAAGAATGACCAGCATTATGACCGCATTAGGACTAGATAAAACAAGAGGAATATTATGACTCTATGCTCTGTCAGGAAGTAATATAACAAGCTCACTTGCTTAGAAGGGAAAACTTTCTTTTTGGAAAATTTATAAGACGCCTGACAAAGATACTCTCAACGCTCTGACTCATCTGGGGGTCAATTGAAGAATTCGGTACAAATGATAAAATTGTTATTAAAAGAAGGCTTCATTTGTTCTGTATATGTGCAGCTGACAAATATTTCTGATATTGGAGAATTTCTTTGGTTCATGTTTTTCAAGCAGGAGACTCAAAATGAAAATTTGCCTCCTGCAAGAGCATCTTTGTCCCCTTACATTTTAAGAGCGCATTTTTAGAGCCTTCACATTATCAGGTATTGGAACGGCATCTGGCTGACCAGCAGCACCCGAATTAAACATCACCGTCAGACTTAGGATGGGAAGAGAAAGACAACTTCTATGTTCCAGTTAAGTGTACACTTTTTTGTGCTTCTGAGTCCATTTTAAAACTAGTTCAATGCAACTGCGTAAAGGGAAAATACATTGTTTCATGTAAATGCAAATCTCAAATATTTCATGCACTGAACTTGAAGATGATGAGGACTTATGTGAAAATCATAGCCAACAAAGCGATGTTTGATAACGCTTCTGATGAAGATCTTTAAGTAAGAACTGTTTGTTTACCTTTAAATCTATATTTTGAATTAAAATCAGAGTTTAGATAATGAAATCCATCATTTATTACTTGAGTACATAAATAAAATTATCATTATATCTAATATTAAGCAGCGGAAGTTGAAATTATTTTCTGCATTGAAAAAAAAAAAAGCTTCTTATAACCCCGAAACACGTGTATGCAAATTAATTTACATGTTTTTTGGAATAATAAATTTGATTTTATCGTACAAGCTTTCCAAAATATTTTTTAACTGGTACTGGTTACTAAAAATTTGCATCTAAAAAAAAAACTAAATGAATAACTTATTTTAAATTGGCAATTAGTTTTCAAATTTGAAATATAATAGTAATAAAATGTTAAATATATAAGATAAGTTGAAAAAATGTCATAATATGCCTCAAAAATCAGTTAAAACCGAAAATTTTCATCAATATCTAGTGCAGCCGCCATCTTGGATTCATGACGTCACACAGGCCATTTCACACAAGTTCAAGCAAAACACCCGGTGAGGCATAGTTATATAGGCCATAAGGAATGTATTAAAATTGGTCTCATAATTTCCTCACGAAATTTCCCACGGAGGGTATTTTTCCTGAAGTATGCAACTGGACTATAAGATCGAATGAATCTCCTGTAATTTAAATGTACGTATTAAACTTCTACAGTTGGATTTTCATTTTGAAAGGTAATTCTTTTGAGTTTTTCATGCCTTAAAAAGTCAGTTTCTGCAGAATATTTTCAAAGTGTTCATTGCGCATTACTATTGCACCTTCATTTGTGCATTATTGTGTCTATTGCTTATTAGCACCCTAATATTTATTAATTCACATTTATATTTAACTATCTCATTTTCGCTTGTAATAGTTAGAAAAGATGGTACGAATTATGTGCTTTAAATGAATGTGTAGATTATGTAATTAAAGCATAAACTGAAATATAAATCAAATAATATTGGAGTCTGATGAAGACTACCTCTATCAGATCCGAAATATTAGTTCATGAGCGGTGGGGGGGGGGGGCAGGCTTTATTATTATTATTGTATCAACATAGGATGCATGATTGTGTTGATTGTTTGCTTATTAGCTGCCTATTATTCATTCCTTCATATTAATATTTAAAGATTGCATCTTTGTTTGTAATAATTAGACTAGAATGTACGAATTATATACCTCAAATGAATGTATATAATATGTAGTTCAGTTACAAACTGCAATATATCATCTGTTATTGGAGTCTGATGAAGACTACCCCTGTCAGACCGGAAATGTTAGTCCGTGAGCAGTGGGGAAGGAGCAAGAAACTCAAACTGTCGATAAACTCTCTGAAACTAAAGTTTATTCGAGTTCTAATAATTGTGACGCCTTGTTTTCAGTGTGAATGCTTTTTTTGCGGAGTGGAGGAAAACTGCCTATTTTCAAAGAGCTATAGCAAGTTTGTTATTTGTGCTACAAAAAAGTTGTAAATACGAAAGTTGTAGGAAATTTAATGTTCTTTAAACTTTGTATTTGATATTTTTTCCTATGTTGAACCATTTCGGAGATATTTTGGAAAAAACAAAAAAAGTCATAAATTTTTGAGGTTTTTCGGCCCCCAAAAGTTTTCTTGGGGTCTTTCGTGTTGGATAACTTGGTTTTCCCATGTTGGCATCAATATGTACAAATTAAAAAAAAAATCTTTGACCCCATTTTTTGTAAGGTAAAATGTATCTATTGACTGGACTAATAACACAATTTCAAGTTTTCTTCATAAAAATTTAAGTGAAAGTTTCACAGTAAGTTTAAAACTCTCGACATTTAACAACTTTATTTCTTCTTATATTTCGGGCTTTGATGAATAATTTAAGCAAATAAAGTAAGAATTGCAGTAACGCAAATTTGCGGTAAAGAACATTTTGAATTACTAAACAAATTGAAATAACAATTATGTTACGCAGACGATCCTGACAATAATTGGTTATTAGCAATTTCAAGCGAATAGTTGCCATTCAGAAAATTCAAACCTTTTAACTAATAAGATTCTTAAGAGCTGCTGATCAGGTGGACCGGTCAGCGAAAAGCTTTAATCGGTCCTTAGGATTTCACCTATTCGCTTTGAAAAAGGTTTGTCTGGTTCAATAGATAAAATAATTAAAAAACCTTTTTTACTAAAATGCCATAATTTTAGGATCTAATGTATCATTTTGTCTTTGAAGGATGACTGCAATACACTGTGTTCACATTTTTCATGGCTGGTTGGCATTTTTATTGAAATCAGTAGGATGTTTATAAAGTCTTTCACTGAAAAAGTAAATTTATTTCAAAAAATAAACTGTTAGATTAAAACATGACGCCTATTTTTTGAGCAATCACGATCGCTTATTGCTTTCATTTGACTGTTTTTGGCGTGCTATCATTTTATTTTCCCACCGCCACCCTCCGCACCCTCACCGTCGACCGGGTCCTCACGATGCTCTTCCTATAGCGAAAGCCGTCCCCAGGTTGCATCCATGTCCTACACACACGCGCATACATACACAACTGCACACACACAAACACATACACACAACTACGCATACATAGAGACACCTACACATACACACAACTACGCATACATACAGACACACACACATACACACAGTTACCCACACACTTATGCCAGCACACAGACACAAACACACAGGCCTACACACACATACACATACCTCCTACACACAAACACACATACCCCAACACACAAACACACACGCCTACATACACACACTCGTGATTGCGGAAAAACATAATTTGAATTCAAGGTGTCAAAATTAAAATTATTATTATTTTTTTAAATCCTAATCTCAAAATGTTTTTCTTTTTTTTTCACATTGTTGTTGTTGTGTGCTAGTTAGGCTGCAATCGGCAATTTGGAGTACGCTGCTTCACTTTTCCAACTGTACCGCAATTTGGCGTGAAGTTCAACCTCCACCATACGCACATGCCGAAAGGACCCGTTTATAGGGTGGATAACCATTCACAGCTCATTCGCACAAAGAAAGGACAAGAGAGAGAAAGTACATCCATGCCCGAGCCGGGATTAGAACCCGCGACCTCCCCATCCCAGTCAGACTTCTCAGACCACTAGACAAGGCCGACGGCGACAGGGATCATACACTTTTACGTGTGCCCCTTTCGTAGTTCCCAAAACATTTAGACGATTTTAAATTTCGCGCCAGGCTCTTACGCAGCCAGAATTTATCTTTTGGAAGGAGATGGTTTCTTCGTAAGCCCTTCTATGGAGATAAATGTCATACAGGAATTTGCAGTGTGCGCCAAAACCAAAGGTTCTGGGACGTTGACCCTCAAAACCTCCCTCGTGACGCCCCTGGGAGTGTTTTCTTTAAAAACACCATTTTCAGTTTTCGATGTTAGCGCCACCTGCATAAGTTCAGCTAATATTATAAAAAAAAGGGATTTGTTGTAAAAAAGTGTTCAGGTAAAGATAAAAATAAAAAAAAGAATTATTTGTAAATCTTTGTTCAAAAAAAAAAAAAAAAAAACTCCATTAATGCAAGACTTAACAAACACGTTGTATAGAGCAATAAGTTTCCACCTTTAAGCCAGGCTAAGGCAGAATTACATGCAATGATAAAATTTGTGAACGTAGGCAAATAATGCGATTTTTCAATGTTGATTTTTTTCCTTGAGAAAACTGAATATTTGAAAACATGAAAGTTACCAAATTTACAACATATCTAGCAGTAAGTTACCGCCGCTAAGGCAGAACTTCATGCAATATACCACACAGCCCAATTATCACATCCAGAGGCAGCGGTTTCGCTCTTATTAGAACTCGTCAGTCAGGAATAGTGAATAACCGAGCTGGAGGCAGATGTCATCGCTTCAATGAGATGACCGCTGACAGCAAAGGCGGGCCCTTTTCAATTATGTCGCCGGGCTGCCTCCCACCCCCCAGAAAAAAAGGAAAAAAGAAGAAAAGAAAAGGGGAAAGAAGAAAAAAAGGGGAGGAGAAAAGAAAAGGGGTAAAAAGGATTAAAAGGGGGAGGGGAAAAGAAAAAAATCAGAACTGTAAAGAAAAGAAAACTATTAACTCTATTTTCAGTGCCACAACAATGAATACCAAAATAGTAAATTTTTGTTTATCTTTACGTTTTCTCTTATATTCTTCCTTTTCTTTTTTTTTTCTTTTTTTTTTTGCGTAAGTGTCGCGGCCTCCCCCCCCCCCTCCCAAGATCCGGGTTCCCTAGTTTCCGACTCGGCTAACACGGCCTCTCGCAAAAAAAAAAAAAAAAAAAAAAAAAAAACACGAAGAAAAAAAGAAAGAAAGAAAAGAGAGGATGTGAAAACTCCAAGTAAGAGAAAACGTAAAAATTAAGTTAAATTTATTCTTTTGGTATTTACTGTTGTGGCACTTAAAATAGAGTTAATTGTTTTCTAGTTAGCGGTTTTGATTTTTTTACTTTTTTGGGGGGAGCGGGAGGGGCCGGGCGACATAACTGACATGGGGCCGGCCTTGGCTCTCTGCGCCTTGACAAATAATCAAGTGCAGTTGGTAGTAGCGGATTGGGGGGGGGGGGGGCAGGAGGCTCGGGTCCCCCTCCCAAAAAAAAGAGAAAATAATTTAACTATTTCATCTTTTTTTAATTGACTTCTCTATATAACAGGAGGAAATGTTATACCGTTTTTTTAAAAGAATCCCCAAAAGACACAAATCTTCTTTATCTTCACTAATAATAAAGCTGCAAGCCTGGATGTCTGGATCTCTCTCTGTTAGGATGTCTGTGACGCGCATAGCGCCTAGACCGCTCGGCCGATTTTTATGAAATTTCGCACAAAATTAGTATGTAGCATTAGGGTGTGCACCTCAAAGCGATTTTTCGAAAATTCGATTTTGTTCTTTCTCTATTCCAATTTTAAGAACATTTTCTCGAGCAAATTATCATAAGATGGGCGAGTAAATTATTAAGTTATCATAATGTGGAAGCGTAACATGGGCAAGCCAATTGGTGAGAAATTCACCATACATTATTTGTAAATGTCCAGGTGAACTAAAAGACCTTTTAATTTTCTACTACGGTCAACACCGTGCGGGCTACCACTAGTATTTGAATAAAAGCATTTTTGTCGCTAAAAATGTTAAACTATAGAGTGAGAGACCAGAGCGGCAAATGGCAACTACTGTCTGACCACGGATTGTTTGGAAAGACAAACATCCGTTTTACAGCCGGAAATGGACGAATCTATTATTTTTCAACGATGCCAGCTTCTGCAGAAGCAGAGTCGCATTCAAATAAGCGGAATACCGGCATCAAACTTTTACTTTTCCCCCTCATTCAGATAGATTAGTCTTGTCTGGACGTTTGAAAATTCCATACAATTTGTGGTTGGACAGTATCTTACTGGTTTCGAATTCAAAGGAACGTAATACCCCGGTTTTACCGTCTATTAATTCTTCTTTGATGGAATCAGTGATTAACTTTTTTTTTTTTAATGTGTGGAGACGTGCCTAGAAAAGTCATTTCAATCCAGGAAGCTGTTAGCGAAAAAAAAATTACCCGGCGTTGCCTGGGTCAGTAATAATTATTAGAAAAAATCGTTACTTGCTTTTGTTTTCTGTTTTAAGTGAAAGAATTTAAAACACATCTTTTTGACGTGATTAAAAATCGAGTTTCTTCCTTATCCATAAAACTAAAATAGCAATAAGTATAAAGAACAAAGTAGTATTGATTTAGAAACGAAAGCACTATATTTAAGCATATACAAATTTAAAAAACATGAAATTAATCTTCTCATATTTAAAAAGATTAATCTGTTGATATTTTTTTTTTAACATGGAGTCTAAAACCTTCTCTGTATGGCTAATGAAGTACGAAGTGATTAAAAAAAAGTAGCTGCGCTCGTAATCCCCTTATACTTGCTTTAGTTATTTCGGGAAATTTCAATCATTGTGGCTCTTGGTGCGATTTTACCGAATTTTCGAAAGTCGTTTCGGGCTTCGGGGTACCTTCGATGATGCTCCCCCATTCTTTCCTTACTTTGTAAAACGATATGATGTTAATTTTCGTTACAGAGATATCGTCGCCAGATGGTGAGATATTTTTGGTCACCATAAAATGGCGCTAAACAGTTTCATCCGAAATGTTACCAAAATAAGTAATACAATTTGGTGATTGTTTGAAATTGTGCAAAAAGGAAAATTAATGGAAGTTTTTGTGCTGTTTATGGATTTGTCTAATTTAGTTGCTGGATTATTTAACACAGTAAAAAAAGTCTTTTAAAAAGTCTTTGATTGGCGATATTTTGTTTACATGGTGAAAGCTGAGAAACATTATGACGTAGTCTTCGGCTTCAAAAACAGCAACGTTGAAAAAACTGCCAAATGCATCAGTTACGGAAATCCTTCTGCAAAAATTTTGGCGATCTGCTGGTTGTTTGGATAATGAGTAAGTGTTCAATCAGCATAAATAATAATAAAAACCATTAATTACATTAAAGTTCCGTTTAAATGGAAAATCATCAGCCAAATCATGTATTATTTGCCAATCTTGTGCAAAAATCTTACTTCAAGATTTGACTTGAGAAAAGCCTTGAACAATCACGAAAAGCAAAGAAAGTCAACAATACAACAATTGTCGCTATCGACAGGGAGTTGAGATGATACACTAAATACTGTATTGAGTTGAGGAAAGCCTTCGAACATGGATCTAAAAAGCTCATGACTCGTTTTTTATTCTACTTAGAAATTTCGAACAGGTGCCGTCTTCAGCAGAAAAATCGGAGCTTTCGATGGACATATAATGTAAATATGTGCAAGTATTTTTTCATCCCAATATTAGAGAATTTTTACAAAAATTGTGTTTTATTGCCCCCCCTAAGGGGTTTCCCCCCCCCCCATAACGGGACGAAAACTATCCTATGTGTTATTCTGATGCATAAGCTATATTATTGTAAAGTTTCATCAAAATCCGTTCAGTAGTTTTTGCGTGAAAGAGTAACAAACATCCATCCATACATCCATACATCCATACATCCATACAGACAAACTTTCGCATATATAATATTAGTAAGATTTAAAAAAACTCAAATGAGATATGGGTTTCTTTAATACGCTTGTCCGCTCATTTTAGAGCATCTCGGCGAAATTATATTGCTTTTAGTGTTTAATTTACTTGAAATGTTAAAGATATTTTACATTCATATTCAAAATAGAAAAGTGCGTAGTATATTAATGTACTTAAAAAGTAGATTAGTTGACCTTAAGGGAGCCTGGCAAAAAGAAACACTTGAAAATAAAGACATGAAAACTTTGCTATGAAAGATTGAAAATGGGGGGGGGGGAGCTTTTCAATTTCTTGGCCCCCCTCCAAAAGTTTTTTCTGTGTCTGCCCCTGGCAGTTGGGGCTATGTGAAATCGTTCATTTCGTTTACTTTACTTATTCAATCCATTCGTAAGTAGATGAAAAAGGCCAGTTCTGCGACGGGAGGGGCAGCCGAGCAGCTGCATTGTGCAATTCGGCTGCGCCTCCCAGATCCGCTTCCTGATAGCCGACTGTGACCTCATGGCTGCGCCTCCATGTAATCTTTGTAGAAGATACGGGGGTATTTTCCCGCATTTTGTCGTTTTTCGCGCGTTTTCGGACTTTGTCATTTTTTTTTCTTATAATCTTTTACGAGGATATTTTCGCGCATTTATTCCCCCCCCCCCCGCGTTTTTGGACTTCGTCACCTTTTTCTCATAACCTTATACGGGGATATTTTTGCGCATTTTTTTACTCTTTAATTATTTTTTTCAAGCTTTATTGCTTGTTCGCGATTTTTAGACTTTGATTATATTCTTAGGAATTCAATTATTTTTCAAGATCTGTTTTTTGAACTTAGGTTATTTTCATGCCTTTCACACTTTGATTTATTCATATATTTCAATCTTTATCATTTTTACATTTAAAATTATTTTCGCGCCTTTTGATTATTTTTACCGTTTTAGTTTTTGACTATTTTCACGTAAATATTTTTAGAACTTTGATTTATTCATACATTTCGAACTTTTTCCTTTTTTACAACTTAGATTATTTGCACATCTTTCGAACTTCGTAGTTTTTCTGAGTTTATTTTCAATTATTTCATAGTTTATTATTCTTTCATTCATTTTGAACTTTAACGTTTTTTTTTCCTGTCATTTAGACCTTTGATTATTTTTTTCACTATTTTAGCGTTTTTCAATTATTTTCTCACATTTTTAGTCTTTAACTATTTTTACACTTTTTAGTCTTTAACTAATTTCAAGCATTTCAGACTTAGATTATTTTTTCACGATTTCGATTTTTTTTTTAGTATATGTTAGAGTTTGATAATTTTCTCGCTTGTTTTACCTTTATCCTTTTTTCCCCCGATATTTTTAAACTTAGAAATTTTTCACAAGTAGTGACAGGACCTTCAAATTTTTCGAAACGTTATCACGTCTTCAATTTTTGCAATCATGTCAAACTTGCAATCAATTTACTCGTAGTAGTAATTAACACTTACCATTAACAAATTTTCACGGATTTTAAAAAATCAACTTAATTAATTTTTTCCAGTAAGCAAATTTCGCACTCAAGTTACATTCCAACACTGCATATACGTTTCAAGAGTTTCATTGAATTTATCACATTCCATTTAATTAACTCTAATAATTACTTTTTCATTTAATTAACTCTAATAATTACTTTTTCATTA
Organism: Uloborus diversus; assembly: GCF_026930045.1. Taxonomy (NCBI): domain Eukaryota; kingdom Metazoa; phylum Arthropoda; class Arachnida; order Araneae; family Uloboridae; genus Uloborus; species Uloborus diversus. The sequence continues at coordinate 207,714,413 of NC_072732.1, read as the reverse complement.
ATACTTAACTTAATCATTTTATCATACATTTATTCCAGTTACAAAATTATGCTTAAAAGTTATTTATTTTTCTTAGCACAAGAGATTTTAACACGTTCCTACTAAAATGCTTTTCACTCTAGTTTGAGTTTACTAAAATAGCAACTCATTTACGATTTAGATTCATTTAACTGTCTTTGAGTCTTTTTCATTATTATTATTTTACTTTATCACATACGTTATTATTTTCATACATTTATCCATTTAATTTTCCAAAATCTACAATCAATTTACTCTTCGTATTAATTAACAATTATCACTATCAAATATTTTCATGAATTTTAAAAATTATTTTAAATAATTTTTTACTGTAACCAAATTTCCCACTCAAGTTATATTTTATCACTACATATGCTTTTCATGAGTTTCATTTAATTTATCGCATTTCATTTAATTAACTCTCATAATTATTTTTTATCATCGATATTTAAGTTAATCATATTTTCCTTTCTTTATTTTTTTTCATGCAAACACTCTTGATGGAATAAAACAAAATTTTCAACTTTTATGAATTCAATCCCCTCTGACTATTTTATTTTACTTTACAATATTCTCACGCATTTTACTATTTTTCATACATTTACCAAAAGTGATGAAAAATGTTCCCGCTATTATATTCAAAATACATCACATTCAATATAGTCATTTTCGAAGACGAGATTTTATAGCTTTTCCAAAATATTACTTTACAACCAACTAATTTCATTAACAGAATTTTCATTACAATTTATAAATTTCAGTTTTATTTAATTATTTTTACCTACGGTAAAATAAAACACATCACATAAAAATGTTAAACATCAATGAAGAACCCAAGAAATGTTAAAATTATAAGTCGAGTATCAAAACTTCATGCCTACAATCCTACAAATTTTTAAAATAGACTCACCGAAAAATAACTTCTACTGAAATTAATTTCAAAACTTACAATCAATTCACTCTTAGCATTAATAAACACTTATCATTAAGAAATTTTCATGGATTTTAAAAATCATCTTAAATAATTTTTTCATGTAAGCAAATTTCGCGCTCAAGTTACATTTTATCACTACATATGCTTTTCAAGAGTTTTATTGAATTTATCACATTTTATTTAATTATTTTTTGATTAGTATTTAACTTAGTCATTTTATCGCTTAGTATTTAACTTAATCATTTTCTTGCTTGTTTTTACTTTATCGTTTTTTTTTTTCCCCGATATTTTTAAACTTAGAAATTGTTCACAATTAGTGACAGGAATCGAACTCACAAAATTTTCGGAACATTATCAGGTCTACAATTTTCATCCAACTAATTTAATTTAAAAACTTGCAATCAATTTACTCTTAGTAGTAATTAACACTTATCATTAACAAATTTTCACGAATTTTAAAAAATCAACTTATTTAATTTTTTTCCAGTAAGCAAATTTCGCACTCAAGTTACATTTCATCACTTTATATGCTTTTCAAGAGTTTCATTCAATTTATCACATTTTATTTAATCAACTCTAATAATTATTTTTTTGATTAGTATTTAACTTAGTCATTTTATCGCATAGTATTTTACTTTATTTTTATTTTTTTTCATACAAGCACTCTTGTTAGAATAAAACAAAATTTTCAACTTTCATGAATTAGAATCACTTTAACTATTTCATTTTCCCAATAATATTTTATTTTACTTTAACAACTAATTTCTTTAACAAAATCGATATCATTTATTTTAGTCTTTATCCTTTTCGAACGATACATTCAAATGGACAGCTATACGTTAAATTAGGAAACTTAATCTAAAATTTGACAAATTAAGTTATAGCTAAATACTGACTAAAATTAAGTACAAAAGACTAACCTTTTTGGGGTGAAATCCCTCAAGTACCAGCTATCGCGAAGTTATTTAAAAACAATGAATGAAATTGTAATAAGTGGATTGTTAATTATAACTCAATCTCACAAATTACAACTACACGCATGTTTTATTTGAAATCGCTGCATACGGCTGGCTGCCCATCGTCGATTTGCAGAAGGCATGCCGTGATATCGGCAAATCAACGCGGCTGTTGAAAAAAGCTACCCTTATCCTACAGCACTTCGGATCGTCCACACACACCGATGCGAATTGAGGAAATGACTTTATCAATATTGCTATCTACCAATTTACCGTTAACAGATAACAAACCCCACGTGGCAGTATTATTCACCCCCTAGCCTACGTCTTTCAAGTGTCGTCTCTGTTTCTGACCCATTAAAATTAGTTCATGTTTCTCAAATATCAAGCACATAGATCGACAATAGCCTGATGACAGGTTTTCCAAACTAAATTTCAGATTTTAATTCGTAGTTTCGAATTAATTTCTTTTTCATTTCAAACTTATAAAAAAAATTTCCAGCTTGTAAAAATATTTCTTTCAAAAACAGATTTTTGATTCAAAACAGTATTTTTTCAAATTTGTAATATTTTTCTACTTATAAATATGAAATCAATTTTTTTTTTCTTCAATCATATAAAATGTTTTAAAGAAATAATTTCTCATACTTGTAATATTTTTCTACTAATAAAAACAAAATCAATTTTTTTTTTCATAACTAAAAAAAATAAAATAAATTTCCTCAACTGAATCTTCAAGCACAATGATTTAATTAATTTTAAAACTCATGATCACTTTACTCTTAGCTTTAATAACCAATAGCACTAATCCATTTACTCTTTACACGCTACTAAGTATTAATTAACGCACCCGCATTACAAATAATAATAATAATATTTAAGATACTTACAAATCACTCATTCAAGCTTTCTATTACCCAACTATTATGTTGTTGAAAATGTTGTTGTTCATCTGTGTGAGGGAACTTGTAATGAAACCTTACCCAATCAATCGAAATTATAAGTGAAAATATTAATTTACGCTCTTAATATAACTATGCAATTAACAAACTGATTTAAATTCAGAAAACTAAAATCTATTACACAATCGGTCGTAATGGTTCAAGAACAGATCAATACTCGGTTATATACTGCTGAAAATCTTAAAGACCTATAAACTCTAATATGAAATGTGTGTCAATCGATTGAAATATCACAAAAATCACATTCTCAATCAAACTTTATTACAATACCACACATAGCAACAAACAAAATACAGATATTCTATTGCTTGCTTATAAGAAAACGCAAATAGAAATGTATGAAAGGTTAATTTCAAAGTATAAAACATCAACCATATACAACGCATAGCAATAAAGCAAATTTAAGCACTTTAAAGGATAACAGATACATTTTGAAGGATAGAGGTAATTCATTTATAAAACTTATTAATTTACTACTTAGCTAAAGGTGCATATTTTGCCGTCTGAACTTCCACACTAATAATATGATCTAACATCCACCCAGATCCAAGTTGTATAAACGCCTCTAAGGCATTTTCAACCTGACCAATAGCATCATTCAAATGTTCTAAGATATTGTCCTTAACAAGTTCTATTCGCATTGCACTTCTAAAATAAGAAGTAATCAAATTATCATCATCATCATTATCACCATCATGACGACTCAGCACAGCCTTCATTACCATGCACCATTTAATGCTTCGTTTTTCATCTATTTCGTCCTCCAATATTTGAATAATTTGAAGCCTTAACTCAGCAAAACACATTCTTATGTCATGTGAATTTTGAGGAGCAGGTGTTACAAACTCCGTAGCAAAAACACCGAACGTAGTTTGTCGAGTAGGTCTTTCCCTCTTTGGGGTCGAATGAGTGATGAAATGTAACTTGAGTGCGAAATTTGCTTACTGGAAAAAAATTAAATAAGTTGATTTTTTAAAATTCGTGAAAATTTGTTAATGATAAGTGTTAATTACTACTAAGAGTAAATTGATTGCAAGTTTTTAAATTAAATTAGTTGGATGAAAATTGTAGACTTGATTATGTTTCGAAAAATTTGTGGGTTCGATTCCTGTCACTAATTGTGAAAAATTTCTAAGTTTAAAAATATCGGGGGAAAAAAAACGATAAAGTAAAAACAAGCAAGAAAATGATTGAGTTAAATACTAAGCGATAAAACGACTAAGTTAAATACTAATCAGAAAATAATTAAATAAAATGTGATAAATTCAATAAAGCTCTTGAAAAGCATATGTAGTGATAAAATGTAACTTGAGCGCGAAATTTGCTTACACGAAAAAATTATTTAAGATGATTTTTAAAATCCATGAAAATTTCTTAATGATAAGTGTTTATTAATGCTAAGAGTAAATTGATTGTAAGTTTTGAAATTAATTTCAGTAGAAGTTATTTTTCGGTGAGTCTATTTTTAAAATTTGTAGGATTGTAGACATGAAGTTTTGATACTCGACTTATAATTTTAACATTTCTTGGGTTCTTCATTGATGTTTAACATTTTTATGTGATGTGGTTCATTTTACCGTAGGTAAAAATAATTAAATAAAACTGAAATTTATAAATTGTAATGAAAATTCTGTTAATGAAATTAGTTGGTTGTAAAGTAATATTTTGGAAAAGCTATAAACTCTCGTCTTCGAAAATAACTATATTGAATGTGATGTATTTTGAATATAATAGCGGGAACATGTTTCATCACTTTTGGTAAATGTATGAAAAATAGTAAAATGCGTGAGAATATTGTAAAGTAAAATAAAATAGTCAGAGGGGATTTAATTTATGAAAGTAGAAAATTTTGTTTTATTCCATCAAGAGTGTTTGCATGAAAAAAAAATAAAGAAAGGAAAATATGATTAACTTAAATATCGATGATAAAAAACAATTATTAGAGTTAATTAAATGGAATGCGATAAATTAAATGAAACTCATGAAAAGCATATGTAGTGATAAAATATAACTTGAGTGGGAAATTTGGTTAGAGTAAAAAATTATTTAAAATAATTTTTAAAATTCATGAAAATATTTGATAGTGATAAGTGTTAATTAATACGAAGAGTAAATTGATTGTAGATTTTGGAAAATTAAATGGATAAATGTATGAAAATAATAACGTATGTGATAAAGTAAAATAATAATAATGAAAAAGACTCAAAGACAATTAAATGAATCTAAATCGTAAATGAGTTGCTATTTTAGTAAACTCAAACTAGAGTGAAAAGCATTTTAGTAGGAACGTGTTAAAATCTCTTGTGCTAAGAAAAATAAATAACTTTTAAGCATAATTTTGTAACTGGAATAAATGTATGATAAAATGATTAAGTTAAGTATTAATGAAAAAGTAATTATTAGAGTTAATTAAATGAAAAAGTAATTATTAGAGTTAATTAAATGGAATGTGATAAATTCAATGAAACTCTTGAAACGTATATGCAGTGTTGGAATGTAACTTGAGTGCGAAATTTGCTTACTGGAAAAAATTAATTAAGTTGATTTTTTAAAATCCGTGAAAATTTGTTAAGAATAAGTGTTAATTACTACTACGAGTAAATTGATTGCAAGTTTGACATGATTGCAAAAATTGAAGACATGATAACGTTTCGAAAAATTTGAAGGTTCGATTCCTGTCACTACTTGTGAAAAATTTCTAAGTTTAAAAATATCGGGGAAAAAAAAAAGGATAAAGGTAAAACAAGCGAGAAAATTATCAAACTCTAACATATACTAAAAAAAAATCGAAATCGCGAAAAAATAATCTAAGTCTGAAATGCTTGAAAGTAGTTAAAGACTAAAATGTGTAAAAATAGTTAAAGACTAGAAATGTGAGAAAATAATTGAAAAACGCGAAAATAGTGAAAAAAATAATCAAAGGTCTAAATGACAGGAAAAAAAAAAACGTTAAAGTTCAAAATGAATGAAAGAATGATAAACTATGAAATAATTGAAAATAAACTCAGAAAAACTATGAAGTTCGAAAGATGTGCAAATACTCTAAGTTGTAAAAAAGGAAAATGTTTGAAATGTATGAATAAATCAAAGTTCAAAAAATATTTACGTTAAAATAGTCAAAGACTAAAACGGTAAAAATAATCTTCGAACTCTAAAATGCTTGAAAATTTGCAAAAACGTGAAAAATATTCTATCAAAGCAAGAAAATAAATCAACCTAACGAATAGAATCTAAGCTCGAAAATGATTGAAAATAAACTAAGTCAGAAAAATTATAAAGTTCAAAAGGCGCGAAAATAATTTTAAATGTAAAAATGATAAAGATTGAAATATATGAATAAATCAAAGTGTGAAAGGCATGAAAATAACCTATGTTCAAAAAACAAATCTTGAAATTTAATTGAATTCCTAAGAATATAATCAAAGTCTAAAAATCGCGAAAAAACAATAAAGCTTGAAAAAAATAATTAAAGAGCAAAAAAATGCGCAAAAATATCCCCGTATAAGGTTATGAGAAAAAGGTGACGAAGTCCAAAAACGCGGGGGGGGGGGGGGGGGGAGGGGGAATAAATGCGCGAAAATATCCTCGTAAAAGATTATAAGAAAAAAAAATGACAAAGTCCGAAAACGCGCGAAAAACGACAAAATGCGCGAAAATACCCCCGTAATCTTCTTCAAAGATTACAGGGAGGGGCAGCCATGAGGTCACAGTCGGCTATCAGGAGGCGGATCTGGGAGGCGCAGCCGAATTGCACAATGCAGCTGCTCGGCTGCCCCTCCCGTCGCAGAACCGGCCTCTTTCATCTACTTTCGTAAATGAGAAGTTTACTTTCAAAACGGATAATATCCACTTTTGGGAAAAACATTTTTTTTTTTTTTTCGTTTTCAGAATCTCTAGTATAAGCCCCATCGACCCGTAATTTCTTTCTTCTCGAAGTGTTTTATATCTACTCTTAAAAAATGCGTAAACATTGGTTTTACCACCTAAACGGCGCATATCCATCCCCTTATTTCTCGCCAGGTCTTTTACAGCAAAGTGGAACTTATCTCTCTCTTGTTTGCCGGTAATCGCTCATTCACTTTCATATCAAAAGGGCACATATCCAAATCTGAATTTGCCACTTCTCATTCAAAAGAAGTTCACCAATCAGTGCCCAGTTAAGAATCCAGGGGCCCTGGACCAAATACTTTTTGGGGCGCCCCCCTGTATTCAAACTTTGTAACTTCAGCCGTTGGCTGAAACAATTAGCCATAGACTAAAAATATTTCAGCCATTTGGGGGCCCCTAAAGGTCGGGGGCCCTAGTTGACCTATTCAGTAATCAGGCCCTGTTACCAGAAAGGCAAGCGTTCAAATTCTGATTACTAAATTAATGTTAAATAATTAATATTATTGTCCAACCACGGAATGCATAAAAATTGGCAAACGTCCAATGTAGACGAGTCCATCTGAATGAGGGGGGAAAGTAAAAAATTTATACTCGTGTTCTGCTTATTTGAATGAGATTCAGCTTAATTTAGAGGCTAACATATATCTGCAAACCCCCCCCCCCCCCCGCTGATGTCCCTAAAAACTAATAGATACGTCCATTTCCATTTGTAAACCGGATGTTTGCCTTTCCATATACAATCCGTGGGTCGGACAGTACTATTAAATTGCGATTAGTTTTGATAACAATTGTGATTGTTTAATTGTGATTCATTAAAAACGACAACGTTGTTATTTGAATTGGCTTGGGTGGTTTTATTGTTAACTTAATTAGCTATATTTACTTAGATCGAAGAATCTAAGATCCTTTCTTTTTTTTTTAATGTTCAATGAAAAGAATAAAGTAAGTAGAAAATATTAAATAAAGTGAAAAAAAAATATATTGAAAACTGTTGAATATTTTGTTTTAATCTAGAAAAGTTTCTTTCTGAAGAAAATATGTTTTTTTTTTTTTTTTTTTTTTGAGCAATCACGATTGCTTATTGCATTTGACTGTTTTTGATGTCCTATCATTTTATTTTCCCACCTCCACCCTCTGCACCATCACCATGGACAAGCGGGCTCCGCACGATGCTGCACCTATAGCGAAAGCCGTCTCCAGGTTGCATCCATGTCCTACACACACGTGCACATACACACACACACAAACACATACACACAAATTCACACACATACATACACACAACTACCCACACATTCATGCCTGCACACAGACAAAAACACATATCCCTACACACACATACACATACCCCCCCCCCCCACACTTACGCCAGCACACAGACACAAACACACATACCCCATACACACAACCCCCCCCCCCCCACACACATACAAACACACATGCCTACATACACACACTCGTGATTGCGAAAAACATAATTTGAATTCAAGATGTCAAAATTCAAATTAATTTTTTTTTTTTTTTTTTTTTTTGCGAAAGGGATGATATCCACTATTTTACACCAAAAAGGAATAAGTGCACAATCCAAAATAGAATTGGCGATTTAGGTCTAATAAAATTGAGGAAAAATTCCTAGACTTATGCCAATAATCACTTGTTATACTACCAAAAAACATCGTGAGAAATTCGAAATACTAACAGTTAGTGTTCGTGCGTAATTAACTCCTCAAATCACTTACGTATTTTCGTTTAAGTTCCGTCATTTGATAATTCACTTTTCTGTTCATTCAATTAATAATTTGCTTAAATATTAATTAAATAAGTAATAAATTAATTCTTTCATTGTTTCCTTTCATTTATGATTTTGTTTACTCATTGATTT